>NC_045427.1:436152645-436463479 GCF_902635505.1 Sarcophilus harrisii | reverse complement strand
TGTCTACCAAACCCCCAGATATTCTTTGTGTATGTGTCTCTGTCGGTCTCTCTCTCTCTTTCTCTCTCTCTTTGGCTCTCTCTCTCTTTCTCTGCCTCTCTCTCTGTCTCTGTCTCTCTCTCTGTCTCTGTCTCTCTGTCTGTCTCTACCCTCCCCCCTTCTCTCCCTCCTTCTAGTATCCTGCCCTGACTCAAGCTGCCAAAATCCTTGTCAAGGAAGAATTCTCACATTTGCTGGTTGTTGCCAGGACAGCTCCGGGAAAAGCTGAGATGCAATCAACGACTCTACCTCCTGTCAGAGCCAAACGAACTTGCTCACCCAGTTACAGATTGCAGAATGTCTCTCAAGGACTGATGTAAGCAACAGGAAGGTCATTCCTGGAGTTTCCAGCCTCTGATGTAGCTGTCATATGGGAGACTTCACATCCTGACAAGTTAAGGGGGGAGGCCCATGCTTTTGGTGAGCAGAACATCTCCATTCAAAACAAAGCTGATTTCTTAATTTAGATTCACTCCTTAACAGAGCTAGGACTAATGTTTGTCAAGCAGTCATGGAGGTCATGATATGTAAGAGATGAGATATAAAATCAAATCAATCAACAAGCTCAATTATTGAGCTGTTGATGAATAACCCCCTTCCTCCCATGATGGCAATAAAAGTAAAAATTTAAAAATAGAAATAAAAGCCAAAAAGTTAAACAGTCCCCACCCTCAAGGAGTTTATATTCTACTGAGAAATTCAAGAAGATTCATATGTGTGTGTATAAATTTTTTTATGAAGGGATCACACAGCTACATGTAGAAGACATAAATTTGAGTTCATACCAGAGCACAGCTAGGTGGCACAACGGAGAGAGTACCAAACCTGGAATCAGAAAGACTTGTTTTCAAATTCAGTCTCAGAAACTTATTAGCTCTGTGACTTTGAGCAAGTCACTTAACCCTCAATTAACCCTGAATTCCTCATCTATAAAATTAGCTAGAGAAGGAAATGACCAACTATTCTAAGATCTTTGCCACAAAAATACCCCAAATGGTGTCATAAAGAGTCAGATACAATCAAAAAGGACAATAACAAGAGTTCAGATTTCTTCAGCGGGGGAAAGAAGATTCAGCTTGAACAGAGTTTTGAAGGAAGCAAAAGATTCTAAGAGGAAAAATGTTATATCATTTTCTTTTATTTTTCAGTAGTTATTTTTAGAGAACTTGTTAATAGACATGAAGACCATATTTCTTTTCTCCTGTTAAATGTTTTTTTCCTGTTGATTTATCTGCTTTTGTTCAAAATCTTTGAGTTATCTTCTTAAGATCTTTGAAAATATAAGTCTTTTTCTGACTCCTTCTACTCTGATGGTGGTTTCCCTGGGGAATAACCTCAAAAGAAGGTCCCCTTATACAGTGAGCTATTCACAAGGCTAGGTCTCTTGATTTTGGACAGTCAGAATTGGCCCCAGCTGAATGAATGAATAACAAGCATTTTTCTTCAGGCTTAGTGAAGTGTCATAGCCCTACATATCAACAGTTCAGAAAGCTACCAACATGACGCCAGTAGGTGGACTTTTGCAATTTGCATCTCTTGAGAATCTGGAGTAGAAGCAGGGTTAGTTTGGTATTCAGCTTATGTCTAGCCCAGCCACAAATCCTACCCATTACTCTCTTTTCCTCTTGTGGAGATCTTTTGCAGCAAAAATTCTCTCCACTGTGGCATCTGCTGTGTGGCCCAACCAGCTTCAGAAGTTTGAAATGCTATTTAGGCATGCTGGGTATCTCTTCCCTTGCAGGAGCAGTCTGGAATAGAGATCTCCACAGCACTGAAGACAGTAAAACCATAATGTGGGATTGTGTTTTATTTATGGCCCGTGTGGGTCAGTTAGTGTGGTTTTATTGCCAGGGAAAGTTGTTGAGTGAATTCCGTAAAATTCAGCTCAACAATTTGTTTCATTACCTTCTTTTGGATTCTATGTATCCTAAATCATGGAGACAGCTAAAGTTTCTTTGTATTTGATGCATAATTTCTATTTTGAAGAAGTTTGCAAAATTAAGGGAATAAAACAAAATGTTTATCTCCCATCTTCACTCATATCTGAAAGTAGACTCCCAGGTGATATTATATGGATAATCCCCAAAGGAAAAAAAAGCATTGAAACAGATTGAAATGAGGAAAATCATTACAAAATCATTACAGACTATGTCCTTTTATTGATACTATGAATCTATATAAGGACTATCTAGGTCCGATTTACAATAAAACCCACTAAAGGATGGGTTTCTTAAGGAGTCAAAAGAAAAGTTTTTCCAGATTATTCTATCTTTTCTGTCAAGTTTTATAAAGCCAGTCTTATTTAATGTGTTCTTAAGAGTGCTTACAGATGAGTTGAAGACCCTTTTTAGAGAAAACAAAAAAAGTCCAACTCTGAGGATCTTAGGGAAAATGCTAGGTAAGAAAATAAGCTAAAGAGATTTCCTGAAATACTGACATTGCCCATTATTATACCAAGATCAATAGTATTAAGAGACAAAATCCAATTAATACATGACAAAGATGAAGAATTAAAAGTAAAAGAAAAAGAGGAGGAGGACGAAGAGGAAGAGGAGGAAAAAAAGACAAAAGGAGAAGAGAAAGGGGAAAAAAATAACCAAGGTGTTTAAGAATTGATTTATAGGCATTTATTAAATGCCTATATGTACTTTCGCTAGGTACAAAGGATGCAAATTCAAAGATAAGACGGACCAGAAATCCACAAACAATAAATCTGCAAATAAATCTACAGATATTGATAACAATAAATTCTTCCATGTATATAACTCTATCCGGTTTACAAAGTCTTTTCACCCATTATTTCACTTTATCTTCATTAACAACCCTATCAGACAAGGAAGAAAGTATTCTTATCCTTCATTTTACAAAGGAGGAAATTGAGAGTAAGAAAGATAAAGTGATTTGCCCCAAATCATACAGTCCTTCATTGGCAGATCCACTGAAACCTACAGTTCCTAACTCACAAGTCAGTTTCTCCTTCAGTCCCATTTTTTTTTTTTTTGAGCCAATTAAGATTGTTAAGTGACTTGCCCAGGCTCATACAGCTAGGGAATATTACATGTCTGAGCCAATTTGAACTCAGGTCTAGCCTGACTTCAGGGCTGGTGCTCTATCCATTGTGCCATCTAGCTGCCCTTCTTATCAATATGAAAAAGACAAGATAAACAGAAGATAAAACAGGAGGCAGAAGAAAGAAGAGAGGAGAGGGGAAAGAGGAGGAGGAGTTTAGAGGAGGAAAAGGAGAAAATAAAGAAAAGGAAGATTAAGAAAAAAAGTAGATGATGAAGAGAAGATAAAGACAGACAAAAGGAATACAGATTACATTCCACAGAGATGAAGATGGAGTTAGGAAAGGAGGAGAGAAAAAAAGAACAAGGAGAAGGAGAATAAAGATAAGAAAGAAAAAAAGAATGAGAAAGAGGAGTAGGAAAAGGAGAAAAAAAATGAGAATGTCAAAAAATACAAAGATAGGAAAATAGAAGGAAAAGAACAGAAAGAAACAGAAGAGAAACAGTAAAGAAACAGAGTAAAGAATCAATAGCATTTATTAAGTACCTCATGTGTATTTGGCTCTATGCTAGGTACCAAAGATAAACATAGAAAAGTGAGATTCCCTGTCCTCAAAATGCTTACATTTGGGAGGGGATACAAGTCATCCATGAATACATATAGGTTATATACAAAGTAAATGTATAATGATGAGACAAGAGTAGGGGGGTGGGAAGTGGTGAATAGCAACTAAGAGAATCAGAAAAGATCCCTTCTAGGCAGCATTTGAACCAAAACTTGAAAGCAAATAGGGATTCTAAGAGATAGAGAAGATGGTTCATGCCAAGAGACATGAAATATTTATATTTTATAGATGGGAAGTGGCAAATAGAACAGTTCAGCTCCTTCAAGATTTTACATATGAATATATACCAATGGAAAGGGGCAGAAGGAACTACAAGGATGAAATTCCAGGAGAAATATGGGACTAAAGATAGGCTTAGAGAATCTGAGTCTCACAGCAGTGCAATTGGAGATAGAGCTCCTTGTTTCTAGCATTAATATCTTGCACAAAGTCACAAGGTGCATTAAATTCCCAGGGGCATAAAATACCCATACTCTATTGGAATCAATCTTGTATCAATTTTATATCAAATTCTGCTAAGTTGGGCTAGCCACCCAAAAATTGAAGAGTTTCAGATTCAAATAGTTTCAAATTCAAATTCAAAAATCCCTTTATCTTTCATCTGAACCAGAACTTCACTGAGACCCTCTGAGAGATAAAATTGTGTTTGAGAGTCACCCAATTTGTTGAGTTTAGTGGGACTAAATCTTGATGAAACACTTGTTATATGTAAGAGATTATGCCAGGCCTATGGGAAAACAGATAGATAAGAAGCAGGCCTTGCTCTTGAGGAGACTATATCCCAATAAGGAGAGAAAGACAAAATCACAATGCTTAGGAGAGTGATATGTTAGACAAAGAGTTGTGAGATATATGGGAAGACATGAGAGCTTCACATAATATAAAATATGTTGTGAGAATCCAGTTCTCAGTATGCATGATTTAGTAGAAATACAATTGAACTTGGTATTAGGAGACTTGTACTCCTATTTCAGCTCCTACACTTAGTACCATGAACAATTTTTTTATCTCTAAGCTTCAGTTTCTTTATCTCTGAGAGAAAAAGAATTCTGCTTGAACTATCTTTACCACAGAATTCTTGTTTGTAAACTATAAAGTATGGTATAAATCTAGGCTGTATGGGAGACTACAGTTTTCTGGACAGAGAAAGAAATGGTCACGTTTCAGGTCTCATACGATGAAAGAATATCTCAAATAGCAAGCATCAGAAATATTTAGTTAAAGCTCAGAGAGACATTGTGGTCAAAAGCCAAAATAGCAGAATTTAGGGCTTTTTGAAATTTTGAAATCTTTTTGAAATTTTCTGGCCTCTTGAAATTATTTTTGTTTCTAAGATTACAAATTAGATAGCTAAATAATTAAACAGGCAAGTGAGAAAGAGAAGAGGAAAAAATAGAAGAGATAAACAAAGACAGAAGAGAGACACAAGAGACAGAGAGGCAGAGACAGAAAAAGAGACATAAACAGATGAGGAGAGAGAGAGAGAGAGAGAGAGAGAGAGAGAGAGAGAGAGAGAGAGAGAGAGAGAGAGAGAGAGAGAGAGAATGAGAATATTAATTACTGTGGCTATGTGCTAGGTACTACACTAATGCTAAAAATATAAACACAAACAAGTAAAATAATCCCTGTCCTTAGGGAGTTTTCGTTTTAATGGTAAACCTGAAAGGGAAAAAAAAACCTGAAGAGAAGCTAAAAGGGACTGGGAAAATACTGTATGTTATTATTGTCAGGATAAGGAGAAAGCTCACCTCTCAGAGGACTCTATCAGGTGTGGGATCTAAGGTTTTAGGAGGATGAAGATGGGAGAAAAACATAATAGATAGCTGGAAAGTAGACAGTATATTGAGAAGATGACCAAGCATTGGCACAAAAGCCTAATTCTGAGGAAAATATCACCTATCATAGTAATTGATCCAGGTATAAAATACAGTGTATGGGAGATTCAGAGACAAGACTGGCAATGTTTCCTTTGAACACAAAGTATTTTCTTCAACATTGAGAAAATGATATGCTATAGGTCTTATCTCCAGAGCACTAATAATTAAATGTGGAAAAGCTAAACATACAAATAAATAAGAAGCAGCTAGGTGGTGAAGTAGGTAGAGTACTAGGCTTGGAATCAGGAAAACTCATCTTCATGAGTTTAAATCCAATTTCAAACACTAGTTATGTGGCCTTGGGAAAATGACTACAGTATTTTTGCCAAGAAACCCCCAAATGGAAAACACATGGGACTGAAACAATTGAACAAACATTATACAAGGGAGAAAGGAATGAGTATAAAAGAAAAGTCCAAAGTACTTTTAAAAACCTGAAGATTTTTCCTAGAGAGGTGGGCAAAGAACACTTCACAGAGAATTTAGCAGTTGTTTGGCAAGGAACAGATAGAGATAAGACAAAATGTGCTAGAGCCAGGTGAACAAGCTCAGAGAGCCAATTGTTAAACCTTCCATGTGAGCATTTACACCTCAGAAATCAACAAATTATACAAATCAGCACTTGGTTTATAGTTTGTTGGTTGTTTATAGACTTTTAAAGTTATGGGAAAGATGTTATTAATGCTGATTAAGCTTAAAAGAGTCAATTATTAAACATTTATCAGATGTTTAGATAGACTAAAGGAGAATCTATTCCAGGAATGGAGAACAGTGTGAGCAGACATGGACATAGGAAAGGTCATAATAGACACAGAAGAGAGGGGATAGCATCTTTTGGCTAAAAATAAAGATTGTGTGAAAAATAATCCATTTAGGTAACCTGGAAGTCCCTAAATGCCAGAGTGAGAAGGTAATATTTCATTCCACAGGTAATAAGTTGCTTCTCTGAGACTTGATTTCCCTTTCTGTAAAATTAGAGTCGAATTAAATCATCTCTAAGCTCTCTATTTTAGTTCTAAGATTCTCTAATATTGTATTTCATCTGTTAAAAGTACCCTGGAATTTAGGGCTTTTGGTAACCTTAGAAAGCAAACATCCATCCCAAACTCCACTTTCCCTCATCTCACAAAAGGAGAGACAAAGATCACCCAGATAGTCAATAGAAATATCAGGGTTCAAACCCACATGTTTGAAATCCAAATCTAGTACTCTTTCTGCCATGTCACTCCTATTTCTAATTGTTTCATAAATGGCTATTTTAGCTTCCTCCTTTCAGGATTTAGAAAATGAAGAAGAAAGTCTTGAATACATCCAGTTATAAAGCAGACTGATATCAGATACTGGATAGAAGTGATTAAATCTCACTGAGTACTTTCCTAAATTGCTGGAGATAATTAACTTAATACCCACAGGGAGATACTGAGCTATCACTCCCTCTGGTGGACATTTCATAAGCCAAGAAGAAAAAATTTAGAAGATATTTGAGAAGACAATTTAGATTTTTGTGTCAAACACAATTCTTTAGAAAGCTCCAAAAGCAAAATTTCATTAAAAATGAGTTAACACTGGGTACATATGTATGTGCTGAAGGGAAAATATTTGAGTTAATCTGATAGAGCACTGGACCTGGAGTCAAAAAAAAAACCCAAGTTCAAATCCAGCCTCAAATACTTATGTATTAACCCTAAGCAAGTCAGTTAAATTCTAACTGCTTCAATTTCCTCATCAGTAAAATGGGAATAGTTAATAACACCTATCTCTCAACTCTCTCTCAATATTGTTGTGAGGTTAAAATGAGATTTTTGTAAAGCACTTTGCAAACCTAAAATGCTACTTTTTACTATTCAAAGACATAAGAATAGATACAAAATTTTTCTCTCTCCCTCCCAACCTCCCCCCTTTCCTAGACAGCAAGTAATTCAATATAAGTTAAACATGTGCATTTCTTCTAAATAGATTTCCATATTTATCATGTTGTACAATAAAAATCAGATCAAAATGGTAAAAATGGCAAATGATTTTAAAAAAAGACAAATGAAAATACAATCAAGCAAATAGCAACAACAACAAAAGGTGAAAATACTATGTTGTGATCCACATTCAGTCCCCCCAAATCCTCTCTCTGGATGCAAATTACTCTTTCCATCAGAAGTCTATTGGAATTGATTCTTTTCCCTTTTATATGATCTCTTTGGGATACATATCCAGTAGAGTGTTGGATCAAAGGGTATGCATAGCTTTGGGCATAGTTTCAAATTGCTCTCCAGAATAATTGGATCAGTTCACAACTCCATCAACAATGTATTAATGTCCCAGCTTTCCCACATCCCTTCCAATATTTATCATTATCTTTTCCTATCATTTTAGCCAATCTGACAGATGTGAAGTTGTCTTAAATTTCATTTCTCCAATCAATAGTGATTTAGAGCATTTTTCATGACTAGAAATGGCTTTAATTTCCTTATCTACAAATTATCTATTCAAAGCCTTTGACCACTTACCAATTAGAGAATGGCTTGTATTCATAGAAACTTTACAGTTAATTTTCTATATATTTTAGAAATGAGGCCTCTATCAGAAACCTTCAGAAGTTTTTTTCCCAGTTTTCTGCTTCCCTTCTAATATTGGCTGCATCGGTTTTGTTTGTACAAAAACTTTTTAACTGAAATAATCAAAATTATCCATTTAATGTAATAGAAATTATCCATTATCTACTATCCAAGTACTCAACATTACCCAGGCAAAATAGAGATTTATGGACTCTATCTAAATGTATCATACTTTATCCAGTACAGGACAACTGTATTGCAAGTGCTGTTGTTCATCCTTCATTTCAAACAAAACCAATGACAAAGAGGATGATGTCTTGACTTACAAGTGGTTTAGATTTAAATGTGGCAGAGCTGTGCAAAATCATTAGCTTCATTCTCTTCTCTAGAGTCATCAGTCTAGTGGCAAGACATAGGTAAGGTATACTTTTTGAGCTGAAGTCTGGAAAAGACCTCATTCTTGAATTCTTGAATGGGTAATTTACATAAGAATCTAGGCAAATGATGGCCTAGTTTGCCTTCACAAAACAATCAATTTGGAATTTCATACTACTGTAACATTCACTCAGAAGGCTACCTATGTAATCTTCTACATTCTGGAAAACTCAGAGGTACATGCATTTTTTAATCACATTTTTTTTTGTTGTTCAAACACTCAAAACCATCAATATGGCTACTTCCAGAAAAGAAATATTTCTGGTAGAAATCATAAGAAAAAATTCTATAGCATTGTTTGAACAAAACACTATCATGCTAAACTGGTGGGTGGTAATTTCCAAACTAAGGAAAGAATACAAGACACTAAGAACTAAGAAGCAGGAATATTCATTCCCCTCTTTATTCAGCTGTCAACTAACTTATGACTTTAGGTAATCACCTAATCAAATTGTGTCTTATTTTTCTTAAATAAGTGAATTAAAAGTGTTTAGATACACTGGCTTTTCAAAATGAGGAAGGATCTTTTTCTCAAGTGTTTTTGATGCCATACTTAGCGCATTTAAAAACTGCCCCAGTGATGTATAAAAAAATGAAGAAAATTGCCCTTGGACATCCTTGTTCAGACTATATGTGGAATATTCTTTTAGTTTTAAGTGATACACCTTAGGAAAAGCATGGAAAATCTGGGAAACATTCAAGGACTTGAGACCATGAGAATCAATTGGAGGAAATGGAAACTATTTGGTCTGAAGAAGAGTAGCTTTTTACAGGCTACATAATTACTATTTTCATTTACATAAAAGGTGTAATGTCCGGGACTAGCTCTCTGGAGGACCTCGGGATCAGTCCGAGTTTCTTGGTCTTAGTGAGGGAGTGAAGAGGCAGGAGAGCTAGCACATGGCTGGTCAAAGATAGTGTCCCATCTGGAGTCTGGAGTCTTCTCTTGTCTCTGTGGCTGAAGGAGAACTTGTATGTCTGAGTTTCCCTTAAATACCTCAGTACAATTACATCACTACAAGACACTAAGGGAGTACAACCATTACATCACCATACTAAGTGCTAAATATATATTTAACTATAATAGTATGTTGCTGACCTAGATTTAAGTACACCTTTTCAGAATTCCAGCCCTCTTCAAAAAGGTTATCTTGAAAGTGAGAGTGGATTAGTTCATCTTGGCCTTGAGAGCTAAATTATAGGTATTGAGTAGAGAGTGAAAAGGCTCAATTTTGGCAAAAAATAAAAAAACTGACAATTAGAGTTATTCAAAAATTACATGGTTTTCACTGGGAAATTGTAAGTAACTGCTCAATCAATCAGCCAACATTCATTAAAGTGCTATGCTACATGGGAGGAGGTGCAAAGAAAGATCAAAAACAGTGTACTTGAGTGATGTACTTTGGTGTTTTGTATTGTATTGTAAATTGTAAATTGTACATTGATTGTAAATTGATGTATGCCTTTCTGGAAAACAATTTGTGGTTCTGCCCCAAAAGTCACTAAACTGTGGTTAACCTTTGATCCAGGAGTGCTACAACCAGGCCTATGTCACCAAAGTTTCAGAAAAAAGGGAAAAGTACAAAAATATTTGTAGTAGCTCTTTTCATAGTAACCAAAAAATGGAAACTAAGGAGGTATCCACTAATTGAGAAATAATTGAGCAAATTATAATATATGATTATGAAAAATGATGAATTGGATAGGTTCATAGAAACCTGGGAAGATTTGCACAAACCAATGCTAAGTAAACTGAGCAGAACCAGGAGAACAACATATACAGTAACAACTACATTGCAAAGACAAACAACTTAAGAACTCTGGGACCAATACGGTGTCCCAACTATGGTTCCAGAGGATAATTGATGAATTGATGAAGATTCCTATCTATCTCCTGCCTGAAGATGATGACTCAATAATGAGACATACATTTTTGGACATGACAGAATCATTGGACAGAATCATTGTTAAATCCATCCTGTCTCCAATCTAGTTAGTATCTTTAAAGACATTCACATCCACATTCACATTCACATCACAGATGATCTTGATGGAACTTAACTTTTCCAGGCGGTCTTATTACTATATATTATGACAGTCATGTAAATCCTATCAACCCCTATTATCAAACTCTATAATTGCATACAAAAATTCAGACTATCTTGATTGTCATATCTTTAGACAGGTCTAAGATCTAGTCTGCCAGATGTATTCTATCTAGCTCTTTGACTATTCCTCTTGATTTCATGCCTTTAATCTAAGAAATCCCCAAGGCTGTAATTCCCCTATAAAAGATCTGCTTATGATGATCTTTGCTAAATTCTCTTCAGGATCAAGCCCCCTATAAGGTACTCTTTTTCACTCCCTCATAGTGCCTTCCCTTTAGTAGCACCTTTCTCCTTACTCAGCAATTTTGATTAGTCTGACCTGCCAGTCAATAGCTTTCTCCTACCTTATGGAATATTTCCTTTCTCTTGATTAATTGTGAGTTCCCCAGGGGAACTTGTCTTTTTCCTGATTAATTATATGCTCTCCTAACTCTATTTCATATTTGTCATTCTTGGTGCCCATTTTATCTCTTATTTTGTCTCTAACTCTTCTCCTAAATAAACCTTTCTTTTGGCAAAGAGAATGGCCATTGTAAATTTGTCACGTTTATGTCAAACTAAATATTGCTACCTTGACCTCATCATTTGGTGCCAAAACCTGGAACAGTTTGACCTACATAGCCTTTGCACTCTCCCAATCTTTGAAAAAGATTTTTTGAAAATGATTTCCATGGCTACTCAGCTTGACAAAGGAGTTTTTTCTCTTTCCCAACACAAAAGTAGGCATTCAGCAGATGTTTGTTAAATTAAATCTGATACCCTAAAGCATGAACCTCCTCTACAGCTGCCTTTTCCATATCTGGACAGTTCCAAATTATTAGGAAACTCTTCATTATATGGTTCCAGAATCTGTTTCTAAGCAGAAACTCTTCCTTCCTAGACTGAACTTAAGATAGGTTTTTGTTGGAATCCTAGTGTCAACTCAACTTGAAACAAGGTGAAACTCAAGGGTGATGTCAAGGTCCTGGTGTTAACTCAATAGAATTGATACAGTGCTTGTTGGTTCACACCTTAGAGTGACTCCTTGCAGGGTGATGGGTTGCTAATACTGATAGACAATAATGCTTGTGTTCACACCTCCCTTGAAGTTCTTAGGACCAGAGAGCACTCTGGGAGATAACCCATAATCCCTGCCTCCAGAAGGAAGAGTTAACCTTTGGGAGATCATATATATGGAGGAAGCTCTTAGAGCTTAGAAGAATTTCTCCAGAACGTTGACTGGGGTCGGAGAGGAGCACTCTGGGAGGAAGCCCAAAAGCCCTATCTTCAAGCCAAGAGAGATTCATTGCATCTTCCACCTTGGTGCTGGCTGGAGGCTGAAGAAAGCAGAGGCAGAAGCCAAAGACAAAGCTGCAAGAGCTCTTGGAACCAAGCAGAGAGATAGGCCTGAGCTAACCGGGCTATATTGAAGGACACAATAAAAGATCTGAACTTTTATCAGTTGGCTGCGATTTTGGGTGATTATTTACTTGTAACTGAAACTTAGGCTGCCTCCAGAAAACCTCCCCGAGAAACTAACCTTCTCCCAGAGAGAATCATATTATTATTTTAAAGAAGAAAAACACCCCACAGGTTTTAAAGCTATGAGTTTGGTAGGAAGCCTAGGAGATGCCAGGAATGGTTTGAAAACAAAGTCACAGAAGCACAGCAGAATTTCAAATGATTTGATCTGTTTTTACCTACCACAATAACCAGAATGTAGAATTGAAAAGCCAAGATGCTCCAGTGCTCACTGAAGACTGTTAACGATGCATACTTTAAAGAAAGATTAAAGAAATAAGATCTTATTTGAAATCAAATAAGGAAAAGACAAGTATATAAATTACCATATTAGAACTCTCTAGAGGGGATTATTTTCTTTCTAATCTCTGTATCCTCACATCATTGTTTGTCATTCTCAGCCTTCTTGGCCTGGACCCAGCAGGGCTCCAGGAAAAACCAGCTAACATGGTACATTTGGGGCATGGGCTAGTCAAAGGTCCCATGTTCCATTAGAACATAATAATGCCTGACATAAGCAAAGACATTGTTAGAGAGAGCAAGAGCAGACTTTATGTTAATAATTCATGCTCCTCAGCTCTACACCTTTGGATTCCTGAAAAAGAATTGTCTGCTGAGAACCCTGAGTAGCAAAAGAGTGTCACAAAAGAGTATCTGGTTAATGTTACATAGGATACTGGGAGTCATGTTCAAAAGCTTTGGTTGTCCAACATTCTATTAGTATACTCTTAAGAGGAGAGATTTTAGAGCTGGTCAGGTTCTTAGAAATTACCTAGTTCAACCCATTCATTTTATAGAAGAGGAACCAGAGGCCCAGAGTGGTTTAATAACTTGCCCCAAGTCACATAGTAGTAATAAAGACTAGATTTAAAATATTCTGATTCCAGAATTTCAGGATTCTTAGGTATTAGATTATACAACAGTTATTTATCTGTTGATATCAATTTATTAACATGAAAAGCAATTATACAAACCAAAAAGATTACAACAGCTATACACCAACTACATGTCTCTAGATTTGTATATGCAACCAGAATGGGTCTCAGGTTATATTTTACATTTTCTCATTTTATTCCTAAGGAAACCAAGGCCTAGAGGAAAATGATCTCTCTAAGATACTATTATTAATTAGTAGCAAAGCAGGGATTAAAATCCAATTTTCTTGATTCCTGATTCTATATTCTTTTCATAATGTCATACTGTCTTTTTTTCCCTTTTATTGGTTGATATATTTTGTTTTAATATGATATTTCTCTTCATATCCCTACCCCTGCCCCTGCTCTTTCTTTATTACAAAGAAGTCCAACAATGTTTCAGAACCATAGCACTCATCCCTCTTAATAAGGGAAGTCCATTTTATCTCTTTTCAAGAACCAAGCTTAGTTATTACAATTACACAATGTTTACTTTGAGTTTGTTGTCTTTCTTTTAAATTACCTTGTTGTAGCCAATATGTGCATTGTTTTCCTGCACTTTCCTGAACTTCACTTTATATCAGTTCATGTCTTCCCATACTTCCCTGTATTCTTCAAGTTCATCATTTCTTGTGACTCAGAAATATTCCATCATATCCCTACACCAGTTTGTTGAATCATAGCCCAATCAACACAATATGTTTTTCCACTATACTTTGTTCCCCCCCTAATCCAGTGCCCACTCTTTCTGAGAAGACCAAAGTGGTCAAAAAGTTGACCCCAACTTCCTGCTTCTATTCCTGGCAGTTAATAAAGTCTCTCTTAGAGAAAGGTGGAAGAAGAAACTAGAAATATCTATTCTACCTGACACTGATACACAAAATTTCCTGCCTCAAATTAGATGTGGAGAAAAGCTCTCATAACACTAACATAGAAGAGTCACCTGAGAATCTGGAAAACAGGAGAGTAATTAAGACATAGCATGTCTTAAAGACAATGTTTAAAAAGGAGAGTTTTCTAGATCATAAAAATAATCCTAATTCTAATGTTCTAGGTTCTAAAGATTACCAAGTATATTTCATAGTCTATATTTTAAAATTTCCAGCTCTCATGTCCTATTCCATTCCCACTTATATGCAAAGCACTGAGGTAGGACCACAAATCAGAAAGGAGACAACTCTGACAACAAGAAGTTTATATTCTATAGAGGGATGCATTATTTATACAAAGAGAAGTATAAATCAAGGTAATCTGAAAAGGCAATTAAGGGTCTCAAAAAAGGCTTCACAGAATAGGCAACATTGAAACAAGTTTTAGAGGAAAAACAAGGATTCTAAGAGAGAAAGTTGAAAAGGGAGTTTATTCCAAACACGAGAGATAGTTTGTGGGACTGCACAATGGTTACAGACAAGGTATGGAGTTTGAATTTGAGAAAGAGATATGTTTAGCATAATACACTTGTGTTCTGACATACTGATTCTAAAGTCCCTATTTTTAATGTTCTCTGTCCTATGTTCTAAGGTTGCTTCTGACTCTAACACTCTATGACTTTTTCTATTCTAAGTTTAGTTAACCCTAACGAGTTTCTAATTTGTCAGATATTTTAGATTGAGCCTTCAGAATTAATAATCAATAAGCAATCACCAATGCTCATTCTTTACTTGGAAAGTCCTATACTAGGCACTATGGAAGATCCAGAAAAGTACAAGTCTTATACTAGGCACTATGGAAGATCCAGAAAAGTACAAGACATTTTTCCTGCCTATGTGGACCTTCACAATCCAATTGCGATGACAATTATATTGTTCTAACATTAGAAAATATAACCAAACTCTTTTTGTATATATCTCTTTTTATGCATAAGTGGGCAGCTAGGTGGTGCAGTGGATAGAATGCTGTCCTGCGGTCAGGAAAATTCATCTTTCTAAATTCAAATCTGACCTCAGCTTACTGACACATTATCTGTGTCACCCTGGGTAAATCATTTAACCCAATTTACCTCCATTTCCTCATCTGTACAATGTAAGAAAAAGGAAACCATTCTAGTATCTTTGACAATAAAGCCTCATGTGGAGGAACAAAAAGTCAGACACGAGTGAAAATGGCTAAAAAATAACAAGAATGTGGTAAAGCAGAAAAGTACAGAGGTTTTAGAATCAGAGGAGCTAAGTAAAAGTTCTGACTTTGCCATTTCTTTATGTAAGTAATTTAAATCCTCTGGCTTCATCTAGAAAATAAGGGGGTTGTACTATATAACCTCTAAGGACCCTTCTAGCTTCAAATTTTTCTTAGAAAAAAATTACATATTTTCATCACTCTTTGTAAAAAATGAAAATTCTTCTCTGGCAAATATTTATAGCAGAACTTTTCATTATAGCAAAAAAAAAAAGTAGAAACAAAGTGGGTGCCCATCATTTGGGGAATGGTTGAATAAATTATGACACACTATTGTAATTAAATACCATGAAAGTAATGAAAATATAAAACAATATAAAGAATTCAAAATAATGTGGGAAGAATTGTACAAACTAATGTAAATTAAAGCAAGAAAAACTAGGAAAATAATCTACATAACTACAATAATGGAGATTTTAAAAATCAATAAAAATTGACTAATCTTAGTCTAATCACAATAATCAAACTTGGAAAATCAGGAAGTTGCCAAATTTGCCTCTCAAAAACTCTTAGTATTGTTTGTCCCCTGGAAAGAAAAATTAAGTGTGTTTATTATGAAATGTTTAGGAATTAAGATTTTAGTTACATATTCATATGAAATACAAATCATCACTTAGTTATGCATTTTAGCTGTTGCTGTACTTGAGTCAATCTGGGCTCATGCACCAACCCATACTTCCATACATATTTCCTCCTTAGCAAAGGCAGACACCTACCACATACTCTGGGAACAGAAGGAAAGAGAAAGATGTGTGAGCATGTAGCTCTTTGATTGCAGGCCAACTGGGCTCCACTAAGAGTTCAAATCCATTTTGAATAGAAATATGCAAAAAATCCAAAACAGGATGTATTGAAATTCAAGATGAATTTCCTTAAAACTAAAGTCATGACATGGTCACAAAGCTAATATTTGTTAGAACTCAGGTGTTTTACTCCATAATCAACAATCTCTCTACTCTACCCCAAGGCTTTAAGACAGATTGTCAGTATTGTACTGCAAATGTTTAATAACTGCTTCCCTAAAGGGAAAAAAGTTACCTACTTTTAAGTTTAATCTGAATTATTAACATTTCTCCATCACTTTCTTAAATTTAGACAATTAGCAAAACAATAAATCAAGTTTTGATTTGTAGTATTTGCCATTTTCTGAGACATAAATGCTCAGACTGAAAATTTAATAATGAGCATTCAAGAGCCACTGTGGCTGACTCCACAATTGTTGCATCAATCAATAAGCATTTATTAAGTTAACCTGCCTTGTTGCAGATACTGTCCTAAGCACAGAAGATAAAAAAGGACAATCTCTATTCTTAAAAAGCTTACATTAATGAAAATAACTTGCATATATAAAAATATATACAGAATAAATTCAAATTAGGTATGATGCAATAAAATACAAATTACTTAGAAAGGATGGCACTAATAGTTGGTAGAGATTCTGCATGGAAGAGATTCCATGCAGAAAATGTGGTACTTGAGTTGTCTCTTGAAGGAAATGAAAAATTCAATGAGTTAGAGATGATGAAGAAGAGATGGAAATCCAGGTATGGGGACAACTGGTAAAAATGTCTAGAGGCAGGATATTAGACCAAGAAACAGCAAGAAAGCCAGTGGAAATGGATTTCAGTGATCAAAATTACACAGTTGTTGAGCAACAATTCCATGAATTTAATCCAAGTCCTCTGCTCTTTCCTCTGTACTACTTTTCCTTTATTCCTACCTCTGCCTTGTGTGGCATTTGGGCAATCCCCTTGAACTTTCTATGCATCTATTTCCTTACTCATAAAATGAGGATTTTGGACTAGATAAAAACTGAGGTGTTGATGCAATGACCTGCATTCTACCAAAAACTACTTTTGCTTCCCCCATCACCTCTAGGGTACTAGGAGTTACAAAAAATATTTAACCTGCACTGCTCAAATTTATGATGTCTTGGGGTAGGGTTCAGAATTCCTCAATAAAGAGAACTACGAATCTCCTCTCTTCCACTCCCCACCAAGGGGCAAGCTAATTATACCAAAGAAAGAGGCAGAGAGCTCTATTATGATTACATAAGTGGTTTAATAATCATATGGGTTACTTACATAGAGGCTGCCTGGGGTAGCAGCCAGACTATTCAGTGGATTCCTGCGAAGAAGCCCAAAAAGTCCCATAGTAATTACAGAAATCAAACAAAGGAAGGAAGAATTGCGAAGTGTCAGTATATATGCCTTTAAGGATTTGTATTATGTTTAGTAAGCAGTTTTAATTTTGGGCCTGGGTTCCAGGGCTCAGGCAACATGCCAGCATTCTTGGGTGAGTGCCTAGAGACTCAAGGCCAAATGGTGGACACAATGGTCTCTGTGTCTTTGTTATGTCTTACTTGTATCTGGTTACTACATCCTTGTTAAGGTTTTCAACTCAGTGAATATCTCACAAGACCACAAAAATTCAAACTGAGTAAGCTCCCAAATACATACAAGATTATTTGCTAGGCACAGCACCTTTGTAATAGCTTTAGCTCTTCCCACTTTGGAATGGCTTTCCCCCATAGTATGGCTTTTATCCCAATATATGTCTTTTACCAAGTGGGACTCCACACATAGCTATCTTTTTTTTTCTAGTGCCCAAAACTTTTGTACAATGTAATAAATCCAGTGGGTTTTATATCAAATTTGATCATGTTTGATCAGGGGAAATAAATTATTTGATATTTGAAATATCCCTTTGATAATCTATTATAATCCTACCTATATCTGCCTAAAGATCCATAAAACTCTGAGGAATAAGTGATTTCTGACTACTACTAATCCAACCCCTCAGTGACATTGATTTCTTCCTTTCTTTCTTTCTTTATCTATCTATTTATTTATTTATTTATTTTATTATAGCTTTTTATTTACAAGATATATGCAAGGGTAATTTTTCAGCATTGACAGTTGCAAAACCTTTTGCTCCAATTTTTCCCCTCCTTCCTCCCACCCCCTCCCCTAGATGGCAGGTTGACCAATACATGTTAAACATGTTAAAGTATATGTTAAATACAATATATGTATACATATCCATATAGTTATTTTGCTGCACAAGAAGAATCGAACTTTGAAATAATGCACAAATTAACCTATGAAGGAAATCAAAAATGCAGGCTGACCAAAAACAGAGGGATTGGAAATTCTATGTAGTGGTTCACACTCATTTCCCAAAGTTCTTTTGCTGGGTGTAGCTAGTTCAATTCATTACTGCTCTATTGGAACTGATTTGGTTCATCTCATTGTTGAAGAGAACCACATCCATCAGAATTGATCATCATATAGGATTGTTGTTGAAATATATAATGATCTCCTGGTTCTGCTTATTTCACTCAGCATCAGTTCATGTAAGTCTCTCCAGGCTTTTCTAAAATCTTCCTGCTGGTCATTTCTTAAGAACAATAATATTCCATAACATTCATATATCATAATTTATTCAGCCATTCTCCAAATGATGGGCATCCATCAGTTTCCAGTTTCTGGCCACTACAAAGAGGGCTGCCACAAACATTTTTGTACATACAGGTCCCTTTCCCTTCTTTAAGATTTTTTTGGGATATAAGCCCAGTAGTAACACTGCTGGGTCAAAGGGTATGCACAGTTTGACAGCTTTTTGAGCATAGTTCCAAATTGCTCTCCAGAATGGTTGGATGTATTCACAATTCCACCAACAATCTATCAGTGAGTGACATTTATTTCTCGGAACTAGTCTGAGTATATCATGCAGATTGCTTCCTTCCTCTTATTTAATCTAACTACTTTATTTCTTTATCTGAGCCTCTTTAAAAATCAGTAACTAGGTCACCTATTTTTTTTTCTTTATGATAATACAGCACCTGGGTTCCAGAACTGGTTCTTCTACTGACTAGTTGCATAACCTTGAACAAGACACTTTATCTCACAGGCCTCAATTTCTTTCTTCATTTCTAAAATGGGATAGTATGTCTGTATCCTCTTTCAGGTTTGAGTCTATTTTTCTATGTTTCATACATGGAAAGAAAGAAACTCATTATAGCAAGAGCACAGGATTTATAGGATCATAAATTTAGAGTCTGAAAGAACCTTAGAGGCCACCTAGACCAATCTCCTCATTTTTACAGATAAAGAAATGAGGCACAGAGAAGTTAAGTGATGTACCCAAAGACATAACTAGTAATGCCTGAGATGGGATTCAAACATGGATCCCTGCCTTCAAATACAAGTCCTGATCCATCTGGATTCCAGTTCTGATTCTGTCACTAAGTATCTAAGTTCTGGCAAGGTACTTCACTTTGCTGGGTGTCAGTTTCCACATCTATCAAATGGGGGTAGTCGTATGTGTACGTTATTTAAGAATCAGAGAAAGTTAAAATGTGTGGTTAAGTTCTTGGAGAAGCTAAAGTGACACCTAAAATTAAATAGGGTAAGTTGGAACAGTGTGTTAGGTGAAAAACTACCACCTGAGATTTTTCATGTTTACTGTACCCACTGGGCCTCTGTGAGATATCATTTCCTTTCCCTCACTTACTTTGAATTAGCTTTTTAATTGCATAGTAGATTATCACAGGCCTTAGCTAGAAAATGATTTAGGTCACTTAACTAGTCCGTGGTCTTCATTCAGCAATAAAAAACTCGATCTCTAGAGGCAGAGATGGGCAGAGTGGGTAGAGTGAACGCCCAGCTTGAAGTCTGGAAAACCTGAGTTCAAATCTGCCTCAGATGCTTACTAGCTGTGTAATCCTGGGCAAGTTACTTAGCCTTGTTTGCTTCAGTTTCCTTATCTGTAAAATGAACTGAAAAGGAAATGGCAGATCTCTCTATTATCTTTGCCAAGAATACTCCAAAGAGTGGGACATGATTGAAACAAATCACCAACAACAACAAAAAGAAGTAGAGCAGATTGGCTAGGGTCAGATAAACACAAAGTCATGACTAAGTAAACACTAGGGAAGAAGCATGATACAAAGGAAAGAACTATAAACTTTGAATCAGAGAACCTGGCTGGCTTCAAATTCTGACTTCTATAAAGAAGGAAAGAAAAGTATTTATGAATGTTCCAGACACTTTACAAATATTACCTCATTTATCCATACAACAAATGCTGAGAGGTGGGTACTTTTATTATAATTCAGGAAACTAAGGCAGAGAGGTGACTTGCTGAGGGACACCCACTAGTAACTATATAACGTCATATCATGGAGTCAGCCTCCAGACCCCAATATTCTATCCACTGTATCACCCAGCTGCCTCTGTGATATCTTAGGCAAGTCACTTAACTTCTCTGCGAAGTAGTATTAAAGATTTAAGCAAGAATAGAACCAAAAGAGCATTGTACCGGCAACAACAAGATTATGTGATGATCAGTTGTGATGGACTTGGTTCTTTTCAACAGTGGGGCAATTCAAGACAATTCTAATAGACATCACAGAAAATGTAATCTGCATCCAAAGAGAGAACTATAGAGAGTGAATGTGGATCAAAGCATAGTATTTTCTCCATTTTGTTGTTGTTATTATTGCTGTTTATTTCTTTGTTTTTCTTTCACGTCTTTTTTTTCCCTTTTAATCTGATTTTTCTTGGGCAGCATGACAAATATGGAAATATGTTTAAAAGAACTGTATATGCTTAATCTATATTGGATTGTTTGCTATTTAGGAGAAGAAGGAGGAAGGCAAGAGAGAGAAAAAATTCTAACAAAGTTTTGCAAAGGTGAATGTTGAAAATTATCTTTGCAAATTGGCAAATGAGTAGATGCCCATCAACTGGGGAATGGCTAAACAAGTTGTGGTATATGGAGGTAATGAAATATTCTGTTAAAAAATGGTGAAAAGATTTACTGATGCTAAGGGAAACGAGCAGAACCAAGAATACATCATACACAATAACAGCAAGAAAGACTTGGTGCTTCTCAGTGATTCAGTGATCCAAAGCAATCCCAATAGACTTTGGACATAAAATGTCATCTGTATCCAGAAAAAGAACTAAGGAGACTGAATATAAATAAACACATGCTATGTTCACTTCTTTTTTCTGTTATCTTTTTTTTTTATCTCTCACATGGTTTTTCCTTGTTGTTCTCATTTTTCTCTACCAATATGGTTCATAAAGCAATGTGTATTAAAAATAAATAAATTTACTAGGGAAAAAAAAGAATAAATCCCAAAGGCAGCTTTGTCACCTCTCAAGGGAAAACAAAATAAAACAAAATGGGGAGAGGGAGAGGGAATTTGCCCTAAAACTGTTGGGGACTGGGGTGGTAGTGGTTATTAGAGTAGTTATCCCATCACCTGAAGTGTCTTCAAGAACTTCAAGGGTTAATGAAAGACTTTTTAAAAAAAAATGTTGCCTAGAATTATACAGCTAGCATACTAGCTGTATATCAATATATGGATCAAAAGTAAGATTTAAACCAAAAGCTTCTTGACTGCGTTGCCAGCTTACTATGTACTATACTATCCTTCCTTCCTCTCTGAAACATATATCAGAGACATACAATTTTAAAATATGTATTTTAATATCACTTTCTCTATTCTGTTCTTAGATTCATTCCAAAGCTTTTTTTGTATGGCCACTTTCTGTGCTCAATCTAACATTCTTACCCCTTAACTACTATGCCATTAGAAAAACTATGGGGAAGCATGTGTGTCTTATGAGCTAAGCAATAAACTACTTGTCTAAGCCTGAAAAAAAAAGAAAAGAAAAGAAAATCATCTTTGCATGTATTTAGAAAAAGAAAGAGCTATTATAAAAAAAATAAATTTTATTATCCAATTAAAAAAATTTAAGCAAGAGACTTGGTGACTTGCTGACTTTTCAAGTACCTTTTTATACTAACAGATGTAGTTTGTTAGGCAAATGTGAATTCATTTTTGATGAGCCTCTCTTCAAGCAACAAACAAAAAATCCCTGTTAGGTCTTCTCTCTTTATTCTCCCTCTGGAAATCAAATGATGCTTTTTTCAGCAAGTTATGATAGTCTTGCAAGGCACAGAAGATTTACAATATTTATCAAGGAAAGAAGTATATGAATTAAATCATAGATTCTCGAAATTATAGATTTAAGTAATTTTTATTATATTCATTTAGCTATTTTAGCCTGATTCATGATCTATCATATTAGCCATTCCTCTAAATTTTTGTCCTTTCTATGTTGTTGTTCAGTCATGTCTGATTCTTTGTGATTTCATAAACTTAGCAAAAATACTAGAGTGGTTTGACATTTTCTCCAGCTCATTTTACAGATGAGGAAACTGAGCCAAATAGGCTTAAGTGACTTGCCCAAAGTCACACAGTTAGTAAGTATCTAAGTTCAGATTTAAACTCATAAGAGCATCTTCCTGATTCCAAGCTCAGTGGTCTAACTACTGTCCCACCTATCTGTAGCTAGCTGTCTTCTCTTTATTTCATTTTTTTTTTAGTTTTTTTTTAATAGCCTTTTATTTACATGATATATACATGGGTAATTTTACAGCATTAACAATTGCCAAACCTCTTGTTCCAATTTTCACCTTCCCCCACCCTCCCTAGATGGCAGGATGACAGTAGATGTTAAATATATTAAAATATAAATTAGATACACAATAAGTATACCAGACCAAAACGTTATTTTGCGTAGAAAAGAATCAGACTCTGAAATATTGTACAATTAGCTTGTGAAGGAAATCAAAATGCAGGTGTGCATAAATATAGGGATTGAATTCAATGTAATGGTTTTAGTCATCTCCCAGGTTCTTTTTTCTGGGCATAGCTAGTTCAGTTCATTACTGCTCCATTAGAAATGATTTGGTTGATCTCATTGCTGAGGATGGCCTGATCCATCAGAATGGTCATCATATAGTATTTGTTGAAGTATATAATGATCTCCTGGTCCTCTATTTCACCAGCATCAGTTCATGTAAATCTTCCAGGCCTTTCTGAAATTATCCTGTTGGTCATTTCACAGAACAGTAATATTCCATAATTTTCATATACCCCAATTTATTCAACATTTCAATTGATGGACATCCATTCAGTTTCAGTTTTTAGCCACTACAAAAGGGCTGCCACAAACATCCGTGTACAGGTCCCTTTCTTCTTTAAATCTCTTTGGAATAATCCAGTAGTAACACTGCTGGATCAAAGGTATGCACAGTTTGATAACTTTTTAATAGTTCAAACTACTCTCCAAAATGGTTGATTCGTTCACAACTCCACCAACAATGCATCAATGTCCCAGTTTTCCCCATCCCCTCCAACAATCATATTATTTTTTCCTGTCATCTTAGCCAATCGACAGGTGTGTAGTGGTATCTTAGGTTGTCTTAATTTGATTTCTCTGATTAATAGACTTGGAGCATCTTTCATATGACTAGTAGTTTCAATTTCTTCATCTGAGTTTCTGTTCATATCCTTTGACCATTTTTCAATTGGAGAATGGCGATTTTTTATAAATTAGGTTAATTCTCTATATTTTGGAAATGAGGCCTTTATCAGAACCTTTGACTGTAAAATATTTTCCAGTTTATTGCTTCCCTTCTAATCTTGTCTGCATTAGTTTTGTTTGTACAAAAACTTTTCAGTTTGGTATAATCGAAATTTTCTATTTTGTGATCAGTAATGATCCTCTAGTTCTGCTTGGTCATAAGACCTTCCCCTTCCACAGGTCTGAGGAGGTAAACTATCCTTGTTCCTCTAATTTATTAATATTTATTCTTTATGCCCAGGTCATGAACCCATTTTTGACCTTATCTTGGTGTACTTAAGTATGGATCAATGCCTAGTTTCTGCCATATTAGTTTCAATTTTCCCAACAATTTTTATCAAACAAGTTCTTATCCCAAAAGCTGGATCTTGGGTTTTCAAAGACTAAGGTTGCTATATTTGTTGACGTTTTGTCCCTTGAACCTAATCTATTCCACTGATCAACTAATCATTCTTAGCCAATACCAAATAGTTTTGGTAACTGCTGCTCTATAATATAATTTTAGATCTGGTACAGCTAAGCCACCATCATTTGATTTTTTCATTAATTCCTTAAATTTTGACCTTTGTTTTTCCATATGAACTTTTTTATTTTTCTAGGTCATTAAAATAGTTTTTGGGACTCTGATTGGTATAGCTAAATAAATAGATTAGTTTAGGTAATATTTCATCTTTATTATATTTCTCGCCTATCCAAGAGCATTTTAATATTTTCCAATTGGTTAGATCAGACTTAATTTTGTGAAAAGTGGTCTAATTTTGCTCATAAAGTTTCTGATTTTCCCTTGGCAGATAGATTCCTAAATATTTTATATTATCAGTAGTTACTTAAATGAATTTTCTTTGTAACTCTGACTGTTGGATTTTGTTAGTGATATATAAGAATGCTGATGACTTGTGTGGGTTTATTTTATAACCAGCAACTTTGCTAAAGTGGGATTATTTCTAATAACTTTTAGCAGAATCTCTGGGGTTCTCTAAGATACCATATGTCATCGGAAAGAGTGATAATTTGGTTCTCATTGCCTATTCTTATTCCTTTAATCTCTTTCTCAGCTCTTATTGCTAAACTAGGTTTCTAATAAATATTAAATAGTAATGGTGATAGTGGGCAACCTTGTTCACTCCAGATCTTATTGGAATGGTTGCAGTTTGTCTCCATTAATATGATGTTAGATGGTTTTAAATAGATGGTCTGATTATTTTAGGAAAAGTCCATTTATTCCTTACTCTCAAGTGTTTTAATAGGAATGGATGTTGGATTTATCAAATCTTTTTCTGCATCTATTGAGATGATCATATGGTTTTTTAATTTGGTTATTAACATGGCCAATTATATTGATAGTTTTCCAATATTGAACCAGCCCTGCATTCCTGGTATAAATCCTACTTGATCATAGTGTATTATCTTGAGATGATTTTCTGTAGTCTTTTGCTAATATCTATTTAAGATTTTAGCATCATTCATTAGGAGATTGTCTATAATTTTCTTGTTTTCAGCCTACCTGGTTTAGGTATCAGTACCATGTCTGTGTCATAGAAGGAATTTGGTAGGACTCCTTCATTCCCTATTTTATCAAATAATTTATATAGCATTAGAAATTGTTCTTAAATGTTTGGTAAAATTCATATGTAAATCCATCTGTCCTGGGGATTTTTTCTTAGGAGTTGTTTAATTGCCTGTTCTATTTCTTTTCTGAAATGGGACTATTCAACAATTTACCTCCCTCTGTTAGTCTGGGAAGTCTGTTTTTGGAGGTAGCATCCATTTCACTTAGGTTATCAAATTTATTGGCATAAAGTTGAGCAAAATAACTCTTATTATTTCTCTAATTTCCTCTTCATTGGTGGAAAGTTCTCCTTTTCATTTTTAAGACTACTAATTTCATTTTCCTCCCTCCTTTTTCTAATCAGATTTACCAAAGGCTTATCTATTTTATTGGCTTTTCATAGAACCAACTCTTAGTTTATTAATTAGTTCAATAGTTTTTTTTACTTTCAATATTTTTAATTTCTCCTTTTAATTTTAGAATTTCCAATTTATATTTGATTGGGGGTTTTTAATTTGTCTTTTAGTTTTAGTTACAACCAATTCATTAATCTTTCTTTCTCTGTTTTATTCAAGTAAGCCCTAAGGATATAAAATTCCCTCTTATTACGCTTTGGCTGCATCCCACAAATTTTGTAGATGTCTCATCATTGTCATTATCTTGAGTGAAATTATTAATTGTATCTATAATTTGCTGCTTCACCCAATCATTCTTTAAGATGAGATTGTTTAGTTTCCAATTACTTTTTGGTCTATTTCCCCTAACTTTTTGTTGAATGTAGTTTTATTGCATCATGATCTGAAAGAAAGCATTTACTATTTCTGCTTTCTTGCATTTAATTTTGAGGTCTTATGTCCTAATATATGGGTCAATTTTGAATAGGTTCCATGAACTGCTGAGGAAGAAAGTATATTCCCTTCTATCTCCATTCAATTTTCTCAAAGATCCAACATACCTAATTTTCTAATATTCTATTTACCTTTAATTTCTTTCTTATTTGTTTTGTGGTTTGATTTGTCTAATTCTGAGAGTGCAAGGTTGGATCTCCTACTATTACAGTTTTGTTGTCTATTTCTTCTTGCAACTCTCTAACTTCTCCTTTAGGAAGTTGAGTGCCATACCACTTGGTGATATATGTTTAATATTGATATTGCTTCGTTGTTTATACTACCCTTTAGCAGGATGTAGTTTCCTTCCTTTTCTCTTTAATTAGATCAATTTTACTTTTGCTTGATCTGAGATAAGGATGGCTATCCCTCTTTTTTCACCTGAAGCATAATAGATTTTGCTCAGCCTTTTACCTTTACTCTATATGTATCTCTGCTTTAAATGTGTTTCTTGTAAACAACATATTGTAGGGTTCTGACTTTGATCCAGTCTGCTATCTTCCTCCTCTTTATGGGGAGTTCATCCCATGCACATTTACGTTAGAATTACTAAATCTGTATTTCCTGCCATCCTAATAACCCAGATTATGCTTTTACTTATTCTTGCCTCCCCAACCCCTCTTTCCCCTTTTAAACTTATGTACCTCTTGTATCATGATACTTATCCTCTTATAATCCCTCCCTTCCCTTTGAGTCTTTCCCCTTCCTTCCCTTACTACTCTTTTTCTTTTCCTTTTCCTCTCCCCTTTTTAATGAGCGAGAGAATTTTTCTAAAACAAATGTCAATTATTTTTCTTTGAGCCAACTCTGATGAGAGTAAGATTCACACAATGTTCTCCCCTCTCTAAATTCCCTCAGATATGATAAGTTTCTTAGCCTCTTTGTGGGATGTGGTTTCCTCTTTTATCCCTCCTTCCCACCTTATTCTGCCATCATCCCTTTCCATATCTACTTCCCTTTTTATGTTATATCAGTACAATAAATTTTACATGTATTCTTTTGTATATCACAACAGAAATACAATTTCAAGAGTTATTTTTACCTTTTCTGCATCTCTTGAGTTTTATGCTTGGAGATCAAATTTTTGTTTAGTTCTGGTTTTCTTCAGAAACAAATAAATTCATTTGTTTCATTAAATGTCCATCTTCTTCCCTGAAGAAAATGTTCAACTAGCTGGAAGTTTATTCTTGGCTGCATCTCAAGTTCTTGTGCCTTTCGGAATATCATATTCCAGGCCTTCTTTCCTTTAATGTAGAGGCAGAGATCTTGGTGATCCTTATTGTGGCACCTCAGTATTTAAATGGGTTTTTTTGGCTTGCTTGTAAAATTTTTCCCTTAATCTGATAGTTTTGAAATTTTGCACAATATTCCTTAGGTTTTTATTTGGGTTTCTTTCAGAAGGTGTTCGATGAATTCTTTCAATGCCTATTTACCTTCTGATTCTATTACATCTGGGCAGTTCTCTTTGATGATTTCTTGTAAAATAGTATCTAGGCTCTTTTTTTCATCATAGTTTTCGGAAAGTCTTTATTTCATTTTAAATATGTTAACAGAAAACAAAGTTAACATTTACAAGAGAAAGATCTATAATGATAGACAATATCTATCTCTGGTCAATAAATTTAGTTAGGGATGGCTGAATACTTCCTAAAAATAATTGAAGAAGGTTTAAATGCCACACTAATTTTGTTTTTGTTTTTGTATTCAAAGCCAATAGTACTGCTTCTGAAATCCTGGTTCTGCGACTGTCTTGCTGTGTGATCTTAGGCAGGTCACTTCCCTTCTCTGGAACTCAGAAAAAAAGAGGAAACTGGGGGACTTTTGGTGGCAAGAAAGCAGCGAGGAACTCCCCAGAGCCCTCCCAAATTCTCCCTCCAAACAGAACTGATCTAGGAGCAGGGAAGTAGCTTACCACCATAGCAGGAAAGGTCTTTCTCACTGGGATGGGAAGCGAGCAAGGTCCCAGAGGAGCAGCAGCCAGCCTCAGAGCAGTGGGCCTAGAGCAAGGATCCAAGTCTGGAAAAATCTACTAATAAGGCCCACCCTCCTACAAGCCAGCATTGCCCTTAACAAGCCAGTGGTCTGTGATGTACAGAAAGGCCCCAGACCAGTAGCCCCATCTCCAGCACAGGCCACCAGGGAGGCCTCAAGCCCATTGCTGATAAGTAGTGAGGCCTCATGGGGGACTAGCCAACAGCAAGCCCCTCAAAGACCTCCAGCAAAGAGACCCTGTTTTCACAGGAACACAGCAATAAGACCCAACCCCCAGAGCAGACCAGTAACAAGTAAGATCCTTCTCCCAAGGCCAGCCAACAGAAAAACTCTGTTTCCATAGCAACCTAGCAGCAAGGCTCTGCCTCTGGGGTAGGCCAGTAGCTAAACCTCAAACACAGGGAAGGCCCACAGGAAGACCCTACCCCCACCCCACCCCCAGTGCAAGCAGATAGAAAGTTCACCCTCCAAGTAGTTAGACCCTGAAGTCCAATGAAAGTCAACAGCAAGACCCAGCACAAAAAACTTCACAGCGCACAACCAGAATCTTAGTCTCAAATAAAAACACCAATTCACAAAATAGGCAGAAAAATGAACACAAAGAACCTGACTATAGAAAATTATGATGGTTACAGGGAGGGTCAAGATACAAACTTAGAAGAGAACAACAGTGGCAAAATAGCTACATGAGAAGCCTCAAAGAAAAATGTAACCTGATTTCAGGCCTAAAAAGAACTCCTAGAAGAATTTTAAAAGGATTTTAGAAAGCAAATTAGAAAAGTAGAAAAAAAATTGAGGAAAGAAATAAAAGTAAGACAAGAGATTCATGGAGGAAAAGAGTCAACAATACAGGAAAAAATATATGGAAAAATTCACTGATGAAAATAACTCCCTAAAAATTAGAACTGGATAAAAGAAAAAATACAGAAGCTCACTGAAAAAAATCATTTTTAAAAACTTTGAATTGAGCAAGTAGAATCCAGTGGCTTCAAGACATCAAGATGTAATTTTTAAAAATCAAAAAAAAGTTTTGTTTTTTGTATTTTTTAAGAGGGAAGTGGGAAATTTCTTACTGGAAAAACAACTGATCTGGAAAATAAATTCAGGAGAGATAATTCAAAAATTAGTTGACTACCTTAAAGCCATTATTTTAAAAAAGAAGGTCTGGACAACATCTTTCAAGAAATTATCAAGGAAAACTGTCCCAATATGTTAGAAGCGATGGGAAAAACAGAAATTGAAAGAATTCACCCATTACCACTTGAAAGAGAACCCAAAATGAAAACTCCAGAAACATCATAAGTAAATTCTAGAGCTCACAGATTAAGGAGAAAGTACTGCAAATGACCAAAAAGAAACTACAGTCAGGACTACACAAGATTTGGAAGCTTGCACATTAAGGAACCTGAGGGCTTGGGATATGATATATCAGAAGACAAAGGAGTTAGTAGTATAGCCAAGAATCACCTATCCAGCAAAACTGAACACAATTCTGGGGAGTGAGGGGAGAGGGAGGAAAAGGGAAAGAGAGGAGAACAGACATTTAATAAAATAAAGAGCTTTCAAGTTGTCCCAATTAAAAGAGCAGAGTTGAATAAAAAATTTGATTTCCATTAAGACTCAAGGGAAACCTAAAAAGGTAAAAAAAAAAAAAAAAAAGAAAAGAAACAATTGCGAGAAAACATAAGAGATTTTATAAGGTTAAATTGTTTATATTTCTGTATGGTGAGATAATAGCTATAACTCAAGAATTTTGTTATAACATCAACTAAAAGGAGTAGATGTAGACAAAAACTGTTTATAAGTTGAATTCAATGAGATGATACAAAAAAAAATTAAGGAATGATAAAGAGGATTACACTGCAAGAAGTGGAGGAGAGATAGAATGGGGTAAATTATTTCACATAAAAGAGCATGAAAAGAGTTATCATCTTATTCTCATCAGAGTTGGCTCAAAGAGAAAATAATATACATCTCAGTTGTGTGTACAAATCTATCAACCTATAAGGAAATTAAAAGGGGGGAATAGTGATAATTAAAGGGAGAGAGAAAGACTTATAAAATGGAAGATAGAGCGGGAATAAGAGAGAGGGGGATAAAAAGGGAGGAAATGGCATGGAAGAAAATAGACAGGAATCATAATTATAAATATGAATGGGATGAACTCACCCATACTAAGATGATGGAAGAATTGGTTAAAAATCAAAATCCTACACTATGTTGTTTACAAGAAACACATTTGAAGAAGACAGACACAATCAGAATAAAGGTAAGGAGTTGGAGCAGAATCTTAACTTTACAACAGAGAAACGAAATTATAGAACAATTTCCCTAGTTTATACTGACTCAAAAATTTTAAATAAAATGCTAGCAAAAAGATTACAGCAATTTATATACAAGGAGTATATAATATACCAGCTGGAATTTGTACCAGGAATGCAAGGCTGATTCAATGTCAGAAAAACTGAGCATAATTGATTATGTCAATAACAAAACCAACAGAAATCATATGCTTATCTCAATAGATGCGGGGGAGGGAAAGGCTTTGACAAAATACAGTGCCCATTCCTATTAAAAAGTGCATAGGAATAAATGAGGTTTACCTTAAAATAATAAGTAATATTTATGTAAAGTCATCAGCAAGCATTATCTGTAATGGAGATAAGCTAGAAGCTTTTCCAGTACAATCAGGTGTTAAGCAAGGATGCCCATTATCAACTCTATTATTCAATATAGTACTAGAAATGCTATCTATAGCAATAAGAGAAGAAAAAAATTTGAAGGAATTAGAATAGCACTGAGGAAATCAAACTGTCACCCTTTGTAGAAGACATGATGTTATACTTGGAGAATCCTAGGGAACCAACTTAAAAATTACTTGAAATAATTAACAATTTTAGCAAAGTTTTGGGATATAAAATGAAACCTATAGCTTTTCCATATATTACCAACAAAGTCTAGCAGCAAGAGATAAAAAGAGAAAATCCATTTAAAATAACCATAACTTGGCAGTTTATCTGCCAAGACAAAGTCAGGAGTTATATTAACATAATCATAGTTATTCTTTCCACACTGCAACTTTTCTCATCTGATAAATGGTCAGAATAAGAAATTAAATAGGAATTTTGGAGGAATTTTGTAGAAGCTGCAGACAACACAGAAAGACAGACAAAACAGGAAAAATTTAGAAACTGAAAAATGCATTAAATATATGTAAAGTGTTGTAAAATGTCAATATATTTTATATTTTAATATAATAATAATTCAGACTTCTTCTCTAATACAAAGGGAAGACCAAAAAATTTTATATGGATTTTTCAGACTATGGGAGCATCACACCCTCTAACTGCGTCAGTGTGGAAAGGATAACTGCACAAAACTTTTCATGCAAATAAATTCAGATCTAAACAATTTGAAAAATATTGATTGCTCATGGGTAGGCCAAGCCAACATAATAAAAATAACAATTGTACCTAAATTAATCTTTTTATTCAGTGCCATATCATTCAGACTATCAAAAAATTATTTTGTAGAGGCAGAGAAAATAAAATTTGTCTGGAAGAATAAAATGTCAAGGATATCAAAGAAATCAATAAAAAATGTGAAGGAAGGTAGTCTAGCCATACAAGATTTCAAATTGTGTAATAAAGTAGTAGTTATCAAAACAATCTGGTACTAGCTAAGAAATAAACTGATAGATCAGTGGAATAGACTAGATACACATTATTATATATTATAACAAATGCATTACATATTATAGCAAATAACCATAGTAATCTAGTATATGATAAACCCAAAGATCCACACTTTTGGAGAAAACTCTTTATTTGACAAAACCACTGGGAAAACTGGAAAAACAGTATGGCAGAAACTAGGTGTGTTCCAACATCTCACACTATATACCAAGATAAGATCAAAATTGATAAATGATTTACACATAAAGAATGATACCATGGAATTGTTTTTCATTATTGCACATGTGTAACCTATATCTGATTATTTACCATGAGAAGAGTAGGAGAAGTGGGCAAAAACAAAGGAGGGAAAGATAGAATTTAGAACTCAAAACTTAAATAAAATAAATATTTTACATATAATTGGGAGGAAATAAATTATATTAAAGGGGGAAAAGAAGGAGTTGACCAAATTGGTCAAGTATTAAAAAGCTCTTCTGAAGACACTCCATTTTGCTAACTTTCTATCTCTAATTGAGAATAAAAACTAAATTCCTTATTCAATAAATACATTCCAGTAGCTCATTATTGCTGCCCAGAATCAAATAGTAAATCCTCTAACTTTTAAGACTCTTCATTACCTCATTCCTTCCTAAATTCTAGTCTTCTTACAACTTATTGCACTCTACATAGTTTACAATCCAAGTACACTAGCCTCCTTTCTGCTTTATCAAAACATTCCATCTCCTGACTCAATGCACTTTCACTGACTGTCCTTCAGGCCTAAAAATCTTTCCTTATCTCTACCTACTGGTACCCTAGCTTCCTTCAAGGTTCAGATAAAATCTCATCTTCTTTAATAAATCCTTCCCTTTTAATGTTAATGTCTCCCCTCAAAATCACTTTTGTTGCTATTCAGTCATTTCCAGTTTTGTCTGATTCTTCTTGACCTCATTTTGGGGGTTTCTTGGCAAAGATATTGGAATTGTTTGCTATATTCTTCTCAGCTCATTTTTTTAATAGATGAGGAACTGGGGCAAACAAGGTTAAGTAACTTACCCAGTGTCATATAGCTAGTAAGGGTCTGAAACTGGATTTGAACTCAGGTAGATGAGTCTTTGTCACTCTAAACACAATGACCTATTCACTGTATCATCTAACTCCTCCAAATCACTTTGAATTTACCCAGTATATAACTTATTCATATTTTCAGGCTGTGTCTTCCATTAAAATATGAGTTTCTAGAGGTTAAGGACTCAATGTCCTTCACTGAATCACCAAAGCATAGGATAGTGCCTGGCACTCGTAAATATTTAATAAATGTTCATTAATTTGATTCATTGACTTCCAAAGTCACTTCTAGATCTAATGATATGTGTTTTAATATTATATGTTCTAAATTCCTTGCAAGTTCTAATATTCTATGTTCTAATGATATACATTCCAAGTTCCCTTTCCATTTCCAAATCCTAAGATTCTAAACAAATGGTCTATATGAATTTTCTACTGGAGTAAAATAATCCAGTTATGGGTAGCCAAAAATTTGGTCCAGCTATTCTATAATAAGTTGTGCCTTCAATTCTATAAAGTTGTGCCTTTGATCTTCATTTATTTGCTCAGGAATTCTTAAGCACCTACAACATAGTTAGGCACCAAGAGTACAAAGAAAGATCTCTGTCCTCAAGGAACTTACAGTCAAGGAAATAAGATCCACCTAGTCACATGAAAAGTTAACTAATATAAGAAATGTTATACAGCAATATTTAATTAATTTAAATTCTAGAATTTCAGAGTTGGAAGGCAGATCATATAGTTCAAACCTCCTTCCTGATATTTTAGTCCCCTCCAAAATATCCCTGAAAAGTGGTCATCTAGTCAAAGTTTGCATATGTCTGATGATGGGAAAGTTGTTTGATCTTCAGGTAGTTGTCTTCACTTTGCTTAACAAGTAGTAAAGATCTTGTGTGCCATCAGCAAAAGAAGGGGTATGTCCTTTGGGGTGTGATGATTAGAAAAAATTTCCTGGAAGAGGTGGGGTGATACTTGAGTTGGGTCCTAAAGCCTGGATTGAATTTTAATATAATAAATATTGTATGTATTATTGTTGTATTATTGTATGTCAATATTCTCTTGACAATAGAGGTCAAGAGAAAAGGAAATTCTCTGCAGAGGAAACAGCATGGAGGAATTCTCACAGAAGAAACAAGCTCAAAGAGAATAAAACAGAAAACAAAAGTTGGAAAGAACAGACTAAAATCAAGACTCTAGCCATTAATTTCTGGGAGATAGCAATAGATAGATCCTGGGGGAGCTAGGTGGTGTATCAGTCCTGAATTCAGGAGGACTTGAGTTCAAATTTGATCTCAGTTATAAAGAAGGGAAAGGGACCTGTATGTGCACGAATGTTTGTGGCAGCCCTCTTTGTAGTGGCTAGAAACTGGAAACTGAATGGATGCCCATCAGTTGGAGAATGGCTGAATAAATTGTGGTATATGAATATTATGGAATATTATTGTTCTATAAGAAATGACCAAGAGGATGATTTCAGAAAGGCCTGGAGAGACTTACACGAACTGATGCTGAGTGAAATGAGCAGGACCAGGAGATCATTATATACTTCAACAACAATACTATATGATGACCAGTTCTGATGGACCAGACCATCCTCAGCAATGAGATCAACCAAATCATTTCCAATGGAGCAGTAATGAACTGAACCAGCTATGCCCAGAGAAAGAACTCTGGGAGATTACTAAAAACCATTACATTGAACTTCCAATCCCTATATTTATGCCCACCTGCATTTTTGATTTCCTTCACAAGCTAATTGTACAATATTTCAGAGTCTGATTCTTTTTGTACAGCAACATAATGGTTTGGTCATGTATACTTATTGTGTATCTAATTTATATTTTAATATATTTAACATCTACTGGTCATCCTGCCATCTGGGGGAGGAGGGGGGCAAGAGATGAAAAATTGGAACAAGAGGTTTGGCAATTGTTAATGCTGTAAAGTTACCCATGCATATAACCTGTAAATAAAAGGCTATTAAATTAAAAAAAAAAAACCAAATTTGATCTCAGACACTTAATACCTCCTAGCTGTGTGACCCTGAGCAAATCACTTAACCCTAATTGCCTCAGGAAAAAAAAAAGAGTAAAAAAAATTATTTGCTTGCATTGTGTTTTCTTTCTCAGTTTTTCTTTTTCTTTCTTGATCTGATTTTTCTTGCACAAAATAATTGTATAAATATGTATACATATATTGGATCTAACATGTATTTCAACATATTTAACATGTATTGGATCACCTGCCAGCCAGGGGAGGGGGTGGGGGAAAGGAGGGAAAATTTGCAACAAAAGGTTATGCAAGAGTCAATATTGGAAAAATTACCCATGCATATATATGCTTTGTAAATTAAAAGCTTCAATAAAAAATAAAAACAGATAAATCATGCTTAGGAGCAATAGTGAGAGATCTAGATTAATTCAAATCATATTGTGTTGTTTAAGAGGTACATGAATTGCAAATTATGATAAATTCTAAGTATTAATAAAGGGACAGGTCCCACACATACTCTGCAATGAGCTGGCCAGACTTGGCAGTCATTCTTCCCAGAATCCTTTCTCCTAATCACCATAAGAACCACATTCTGAGGAATCCCAGCCCTGTCTTAATTTCTTTGATGAAAAATAGCTTTATCCTGACCGATAGCAAAATCACTTAATGACAGCTGGGGCTTCATTTCAGGAGAAAGATGACCAGATGTTCCCTAGAAATACAAAGGTCCATTTGTAAGCAGTTTGTCCATTTTTAAAAACCCTAACAGCCCATTTAAAAATTGTCAAGTTATATAAGATCAAGCAAAAGAAATCAGTGGACCATCAACATCAAATGTGCTTTGGTCTGGCATTCAAGGTCTATGAAACTGGAATTAGTATAGAATTAGAATAGAAAAGAACTGGGCTCAGATCCAGTCTCTCTAACACTGGCTAGCTATATGTATATGGGCAAATCATTTATCTTTTCTGAATTCATTTCCTCATGTGGAAAATGGAAATGATAGTTTCCACAGTACCTACTTCACAAGGTTGCTTTATGGATCAAATGAGACAATGCATACAAAACACTTTGCAAACTCCAAAAAGAAAATACAGGTGCTAATTATTAATTTTTGCTTATATATAATTATAGAGTTGGAAGGAATGTTAGAACACCTTGTCACATCTAGAAAACACCTTTTAGAGCACAAGATGATAAGGAAGGAAGGAACCTGAGCCATCACCTATTATTTTATGGATGAGGGCAGTAAGAAGTAGCTGAAAGACACAAAACCTAGCAGAGAAAAGGGGAGCTGAAAAGCTGCTCCCTTCTACTTGGCCCTCCTGCCCACCATTCCCAAATGCCAGGATTCTGCTGACAGTAAGAAGTTCACATAAGTGAGCTTTTGGCTCAGCACAGTCTTTGACATAAAGATGGAAGAAGCAACATAGAACAATAGAACACTAAAATGATTGTCTGGAAATCTGGTTCTCTGCCCAGGTCACTAGTTTGTTTTGTCAGCTTTCCCCAATCTAAGCCTCAGTTTCCTCCTTTGTCAAATGATATTGCAATGCCTTGGAAGACCCTTGCAAATTTCACATCCTATGATTTTCTAAAGTTATCATTTCCAAGCATGATTTGAGGTAGTGAGAACTTAAATTTGTATTTCAGATCAAAACTAAATAGCATTTGGGATGGCACACAGCCCAACCTGTAATCCTTAATTGCCTGGCAAGTGTTCCTTCAGAACAAGCAACCACACAAAATTAGCAAATTCCATTATAAGAAGAGTTTATCTTTTTTTCAGAAGAAAGCCAAATCTTCCTCAGGCAGAGGGATAGGATTTATTGTTATTACTATACCAAAACATAAAAAACCAATAATGTGAGATTGCTATGTACCTTCACCCTACCCCCAAAGTCTGAGCTCCTTGGGTATTATCAGAATTATACAATGGATTATTTTTACCACCACATCTAAGGAACTTTAAGCATTCCTTTTCAGAACACCATCTGGCATACCCCCAAAAGAGGAATTTTAGGTACTATGACCTAGGATAGGAGGGCATTTCACCTAAGCTACCAATTGTGTGACAAAATAAAAAACTAGAAGATTCATTCCTAGGCCGTAAACTACAGAGACAAAGGATGGTCAATCCTATTTCCTTCCTTAAAGTCCCAAAGACTAGAAGGGAAAGGAATCAATCCAGGCAGTCTCTTTGAGAGAAGAGATGACTGTAGTTGGCCACCTCCAACCCCTGACAGACCAGGAATATAGTATAGGTGGTATAAGCAAGAATCCAAAATTCAAAATTAGAATACCTTGCTTGAAATCCCAATTCTGTAATTATGGAGTTCATCTCCATGACTTTCGGTAGATGTCACTTCTCTCTGACCCTTGGTTTCCTCATCTGCAAAATGCAGGAACTGGATTTTATTCTCTGCAAAGCCTCTCCCAGAGAGGATCTCTCTGTCTGTCTATCTGTGTTTCTGTTTTTGTCTGATTTTCTGTTTGTCCGTCTCTCTCTTTTTCTCTCTTTCTAAAGATACTAAAATAGGATCATTAATGAGCAGTAATATTCAGTAATATGCTGTCCTCTGGCAATGACCCTTTGATTCTTACTTAATTGTGTTAGAAGTCAGCTTCTGCTGAAGTTTCTCCCCTAGTCCTTTCTTGGCAAGTAGGTACCACTTAGTAGAGGATCCAGAGACAGAGCTTAGCTGGGGGAGGGAATAGTTAGCCAGAGCCATTTTAAAAGAATCATGTGATCTAGAAGACGAGGATCTTCAGAACAGCCTTTATTATTTACTATGGTACAGTCATCTCGACTTTTGTCTTGTGCTGATTTTGACACCTATGAAGGAGAGAGTGAGACTGATAACTCTCCAAACTCTGCCACACCTAAAATCACTGGCAAGTCAAAACATCACCCTAATGATGCAATTGGTCCTCTCTAAGAAAACAAACAAGAGTAGGAAACAGGTTTAGGAAAAATAAATAATTTGCTCATGTCAGAGATGGGATTTGAAGTCACATTTCTCTTATTTATATTATCTCCACAACTGACTTTGCCACTTATGACCTATGTGACTATGGGTATACAATTTAATCTCCTTGGAACCTTAGTTTGTTCATCTATAAAATGAAGAATTTGGACCAGGTCAATTTAATAAACATCTACTAAGCACTTTTTGTGAGCTAGGCATTGTTCTCAGTGCTGAGAGTACAAAAAAAGACAGAAATTATTTCTGCTCTCAAGGAACTCACAGTCTAATGTGGAAAACAAGTAATAAATATACATAGGATACAAGTCTATACAAACAAACACACCATATATAGGATAAATAGAAAATAATTAAAATAGGGAAGACACTAAAATTAAGAAGAATTGGGTAAAGTTTCTTGTAGAAGATGGAAATTTAGTTGGGATTTAAAGGAAGCTGGTAAATGGAGTTGAGGAAGAATATTCCAGATACAGAGAACAACCAGAAAAATTCCTGAAACCAAGAAGTATTTTGGAGTAGATTCTTTGTGGAACAGCAAAATTACTGGTTCAAAGTGTATATGTTAGGATTAATGTGAAAGAAAGCTAGAAATGTAGGAAGGGTCTAGGTTATGAAGGGTTTTGAATATCAATTAGAGGATTTTATATTTGATTCTGGAGGCAATAGAGACCTACTGGAATTTATTGAGTAGGAGAGTGACTTGAACTTTAGGAAAATCACTTTAGTGGCTGAATGGAGGATGAATTGGAGTGGGAAGAGACTTGAGTCTGGCAGATTCACCTACAGGCTGTGCAGTAATTAAGTGAGGTGATGAGGACCTGCAATAGAGTTGTGGTAATGTAAGAGGAAAGAATGGCATATATTTGAGAGATGTTGCAAGGTTGAAATTAACAGGTCTAAGTAACAGATTGCAAGTAGGAAGTGAGAAATAGTGAAAAGTCTAAAATGACACGAGTTGTAAGCCTAAGGGACTGGGAGGATGGTGTTGACTACTATAGTTGTGGGGAAGGGAGAAGGAGGAAAAGATTTAGGAGAGAAAATAATGAGTTTGATTTAGGACATTTTAAGTTTAAGATGTCTGTGTATCCATTAACATCTTTTCTGGTTCTAAATCCATGATTTTGGGAGGCAGAGATCATGCCTTCAGAACCTTTGTTTTTGGACATCTTCAAAAGATGCAACTTTCCAAACTCTGTGGGTAGTTTGTGTTTTGGGAATTACCAAATGTCACTTGGATCCAAACTTGATTTTAAAAAGGTTGGAGATTAAGCTTAGTAATAATTCTTTCCAATCAAACGTGAAGTGCCTAGAAAGCCCAAAGACTCAAAGGATATACAAACTGATTCTCAAGGTGATTTTAAAGTAAAAGTCAGACATCAGTTAAGCTAAGACAACATGACTAGAATAAATATATAGCCTTCCCAACAGAGTACTTTGAACTGATTACTACTCATTAAAATGTGTAAATTTTAGTAGATTTGCTTGTTCACCTACTTTACTATTGTAGTAGTGGGATGATCTTTTTGATTTGAGTCCCCTAAATCCATATGATTAAGTTATACGACATATGGAGCAAGTAACAAAGATAATGAGACATAAGGGTTAATTCCCTTTTAGACTTTAAGTGGCTTATTTGCCCCTATTAAAGAGTCCTTTACTTAAAGTGGCCCTTTGAGACTGTGAGCAATTCATATTTTTATGAAAGATCCAGGAAACAGAATTAGGATTGGCAAAGATTCTAGATTCCTCAGGCTTTCAATGGCCATTCACTGATGTGGAAGGATTGAGTTTAAAAGTGAAGGATCCACAATTAACAATTGAGCCTCTGAGAGACAGTCTAGGAGTGTTTCTAATGAAGCAATGCTAGGAGAAGATTTCTCTTTTCTCTTCTCCTCCCCCATTGATAACAGCATCTCACAGCAGAAGTACAAAGTGGAAAATGAGTAGTCAAGGAGAGAAAAATCATGAATCCAGTACCTGGTACTGGGATCTTCCTTGAGATATGGCAGGCCACACATCTGAAGCTTCTACTGATCATAAGATGTAAGTTCTAAATCTCTGCAAAAGTACAGTGTAGTATCCTGGGTGAAACTGCTCGCTGAACATCAAGGCCTAGAAGTGTGGTGATTAAAGTGGAGCAATGAACCAGCTTCATCCAACAGGATTCGGTGTACCCACATCCAAGAGATACTGTGAGGCCGGTTCAAGTACATCAATAACCCTGAAACCCTGCATTTTTGAAGGTATGACTTGTCCCTTTTTGCACATCTTAATCACATGATTTAACTACCTGCATGCCTTTCTTTCCTCTTGTAATTAGCTACCTATATGCCTCTCCTCTAGTGAACTTTTTGTGTGGCAGCAATAAGCAAAGTTTCTCCAGGACATGACCAAGCCCTCTCCATGTATGCTTGATCCATTCCTCCCCATCTTTATCAGTGGATTGTACCTTCAATCATCCCCTTTCTCTTTAAATTTCTGACCTCTCCCTTATCTACTGATACCTTCCTGTCTTCAAACTGCTGAAGTTTCCTCCACCTTCAAAAAAAAGTCATTTGATACTATCATTTACTTAAGATAAATACTATTCTATTCAATTTAATTCTATTCTATTCTATTCATTTAAAATTTCTCCTCCCTTTCTTAGCCCAAATTTTACAAAAAGATGTTTGCATTCATTACCTCTCCTCTCATTCATCAGCTTTTCATAATTTGGCTTCTAAAAAAATCAGTCATCTGAAATTGTTCTCTTCAAATTACCAGTGATCTCTTACTTGCGAAATCACATAGTCTTCATAGTCCTCATCTTTCTCAGTTTACTGTGTCTGATACTGATGATTGCCCTCTTCTCTCTGGCCTTTTGTGACATTACTCTCTCCTGATTTACCAACTACCTATCTGAACATTCCCCAGTTCCCTTTGCCAGCTCACCATCCTGTAGGTCTACATTACCAATTACCTATTACACATTTCACACTGAATGTCCTGGATATGTCTCAAATTCACTCAAAGCAGAATTCATTATTCACCCCATTCTAACCTGGAAAAACACATTAACCTTTCTTATATCCTTCCCTATTTCTACCAAAGACATACTAGTCTTTTTTTTTTTTTTTTTTAAACAAGCATCCATTCAAGCCAGCAAATATGGCTTAGGTATGGAACATGGGTATGGAAGACAACAGTTGTAGTATTTGGTAACTTTGTTAATTACTCATCTGGAGTAATATTATCTGAGTTTGTGCTTTTCTCTTTGTTATTGTTTAACAGGATTTAATATCCTTTATCTCCTATTATCCTTTCCTAAAATAAATCATCTTGTCCTTCTTGTTACAAATTCTTAATATTTACCTACCTTGAGGTAGTATTACAAAAAAAGATATTTCTGTAAGATCAATGAATTACAATTTAGAGGTTAAAAAATTGCAGAGACAATATAGTATATATTGTATTATATAATATTATAGATAAGGAAACTGAAAACTATGGAGGTTAAGTGTTTTGCCAAAAAATACACAGGTAATAATTATAAAAGGTGGAATTTACCCCAATTCCTCTCATTTCTGAGTCAGGGCTCACTCCAAGTCGCTATTAGTATTTTTTCATCTATCCCTCCTTCATAAAAGAATGATTTCTTTGTCTCATACCAAGCTTTCCAATCTCCCAGTATCATAACTGGACTCCTCACTCTCTCTAACCCAATACATCCAAGCAGTTAACAAAATGCTGTTTTTCTCTGCACATCTCTCATTGTAATGCCTCAGTTTCCCTGAATTATTATGCTATACCCTGAATAAAATGCCAATAAAAATCTAAATAAAATTAAATCTAGGAGGGGAAGACCCTTAGGGTTTCTGGCTTCCTCTGTCCCTCCCTTTCCTTCCTTCCTCCCTCCCTCTCTCTCTTTTCTTCCTCTCTCCTTCCCTTCTGTTCCTTCCTTCCCTCTTTACTTCCTTCCTTCCTTTCTTCCTTTCTTCTTTCTTTCCTACCTTCTTTCCTTCCTTCTTTTTTTCCTTCTTTCCTTCTTTCTTTCCTTCCTTTTTTTCTTCTTTCCTTCCTTTCTTTTCTACCTTTCCTCCCTCTATCCACAAAGGGTATCATCATACTCTTACCTACAGATGCTCTTAAAAGCATTTTGTTCTTTTCTTTTGTGCTTCTGAACCTCCCAAGATATCTTGAGATTTACTAGCTAGATTGCTTTCTTTTTTCTTTTTTTTTACATGTAAGTCATTGTCCTTTTATTATTTTTTAAACTCTTTTTTTTTTATTTAATAGCCTTTTATTTACAGGATATATGCATGGGTAACTTTACAGCATTAACAATTGCCAAACCTCTTGTTCCAATTTTTCACCTCTTACTCCCACCCCTCCCTAGATGGCAGGATGACCAGTAGATGTTAAATATATTAAAATATAAATTAGATACACAATAAGTATACATGACTAAAACGTTATTTTGCTGTACAAAAAGAATCAGACTCTGAAATATTGTACAATTAGCTTGTGAAGGAAATCAAAAATGCAGGTGTGCATAAATATAGGGATTGGGAATTCAATGAAATGGTTTTAGTCATCTCCCAGAGTTCTTTTCTGGACATAGCTGGTTCAGTTCATTACTGCTCCATTAGAAATGATTTGGTTGACCTCGTTGCTGAGGATGGCCAGGTCCATCAGAACTGGTCATCATATAGTATTGTTGTTGAAGTATATAATGATCTCCTGGTCCTTCTCATTTCACTCAGCATCAGTTCGTGTAAGTCTCTCCAGGCCTTTCTGAAATTATCCTGTTGGTCATTTCTTACAGAACAGTAATATTCCATAATATTCATATACCACAATTTATTCAGCCATTCTCCAACTGATGGACATCCATTCAGTTTCCAGTTTTTAGCCACTACAAAAGGGCTGCCACAAACATTCATGCACATACAGGTCCCTTTCCCTTCTTTATAATCTCTTTGGGATATAATCCCAGTAGTAACACTGCTGGATCAAAGGGTATGCACAGTTTGATAACTTTTGAGCATAGTTCAAACTACTCTCCAAAATGGTTGGATTCGTTCACAACTCCACCAACAATGCATCAATGTCCCAGTTTTCCCACATCCCCTCAACAATCATCATTATTTTTTTCCTGTCATCTTAGCCAATCTGACAGGTGTGTAGTGAGTATCTTAGAGTTGTCTTAATTTCCATTTCTCTGATTAATAATGACTTGGAGCATCTTTTCATATGACTAGAAATAGTTTCAATTTCTTCATCTGAGAATTGTCTGTTCATATCCTTTGACCATTTTCAATTGGAGAATGGCTGATTTTTTATAAATTAGAGTTAATTCTCTATATATTTTGGAAATGAGGCCTTTATCAGAACCTTTGACTGTAAAAATATTTTCCCAGTTTATTGCTTCCCTTCTAATCTTGTCTGCATTAATTTTGTTTATACAAAAACTTTTCAGTTTGGTATAATCGAAATTTTCTATTTTGTGATCAGTAATGATCTCTAGTTCTGCTTTGGTCATAAAGACCTTCCCCTTCCACAGGTCTGAGAGGTAAACTATCCTATGTTCCTCTAATTTATTAATAATTTCATTCTTTATGCCTAGGTCATGAACCCATTTTGACCTTATCTTGGTGTCAGGCGTTAAGTATGAATCAATCCTAGTTTCTGCCATATTAGTTTCCAATTTTCCCAGCAATTTTTATCAAACAGTAAGTTCTTATCCCAAAAGCTGGGATCTTTGGGTTTGTCAAAGACTAGGTTGCTATATTTGTTGACTGTTTTATCCCTTGAACCTAATCTATTCCACTGATCAACTAATCTATTCCTTAGCCAATACCAAATAGTTTTGGTAACTGCTGCTCTATAATATAATTTTAGATCTGGTACAGCTAAGCCACCATCATTTGATTTTTTTCATTAATCCTTGAAATTCTTGACCTTTTGTTTTCCATATGAACTTTGTTGTTATTTTTCTAGGTCATTAAAATAGTTTTTGGGACTCTGATTGGTATAGCTAAATAAATAGATTAGTTTAGGTAATATTGTCATCTTTATTATATTTGCTCGCCCTATCCAAGAGCATTTAATATTTCCAATTGGTTAGATCAGACTTAATTTGTGTGAAAAGTGGTCTGTAATTTTGCTCATAAAGTTTCTGATTTTCCCTTGGCAGATAGATTCCTAAATATTTCATATTATCAGTAGTTACTTTAAATGGAATTTCTCTTTGTAACTCTGACTGTTGGATTTTGTTAGTGATATATAAGAATGCTGATGACTTATGTGGGTTTATTTTAAATCCACAACTTTAGCAAAGTTGTGGATTATTTCTAATAACTTTTTAGCAGAATCTCTGGGGTTCTCTAAGTATACCATCATGTCATCGGCAAAGAGTGATAATTTGGTTTCCTCATTGCCTATTCTTATTCCTTTAATCTCTTTCTCAGCTCTTATTGCTAAAGCTAGCGTTTCTAATACAATATTAAATAGTAACGGTGATAGTGGGCAACCTTGTTTCACTCCAGATCTTATTGGGAATGGTTGCAGTTTGTCTCCATTACATATGATGCTTACTGATGGTTTTAAATAGATGGTGCTGGTTATTTTAAGGAAAAGTCCATTTATTCCTATACTCTCAAGTGTTTTTAATAGGAATGGATGTTGGATTTTATCAAATGCTTTTTCTGCATCTATTGAGATGATCATATGGTTTTTGTTAATTTGGTTATTAACATGGCCAATTATATTGATAGTTTTCCTAATATTGAACCAGCCCTGCATTCCTGGTATAAATCCTACTTGATCATAGTGTATTATCTTGGAGATGATTTTCTGTAGTCTTTTTGCTAATATCTTATTTAAGATTTTAGCATCAATATTCATTAGGGAGATTGGTCTATAATTTTCTTTCTCTGTTTTCAGCCTACCTGGTTTAGGTATCAGTACCATGTCTGTGTCATAGAAGGAATTTGGTAGGACTCCTTCATTCCCTATTTTATCAAATAATTTATATAGCATTGGGGCCAATTGTTCTTTATATGTTTGGTAAAATTCACATGTAAATCCATCTGGTCCTGGGGATTTTTTCTTAGAGAGTTGTTTAATTGCCTGTTCTATTTCTTTTCTGAAATGGGACTATTCAAACAATTTACTTCCTCCTCTTTAGTCTGGGAAGTCTATATTTTTGAGGTAGTCATCCATTTCACTTAGGTTATCAAATTTATTGGCATAAAGTTGAGCAAAATAACTCCTTATTATTTCTCTAATTTTCTCTTCATTGGTGGAAAGTTCTCTCTTTCATTTTTAAGACTACTAATTTCATTTCCTCTCTCCTTTTTCTAATCAGATTTACCAAAGGCTTATCTATTTTATTGGCTTTTCATAGAACCAACTCTTAGTTTTATTAATTAGTTCAATAGTTTTTTACTTTCAATATTTTTAATTTCTCCTTTTAATTTTAGAATTTCCAATTTAGTATTTGATTGGGGGTTTTAATTTGGTCTTTTTTAGTTTTTAGTTACAAGCCCAATTCATTAATCTTTTCTTTCTCTGTTTTATTCAAGTAAGCCTCTAAGGATATAAAATTCCCTCTTATTACCGCTTTGGCTCCATCCCACAAATTTTGGTATGATGTCTCATCATTGTCATTATCTTGAGTGAAATTATTAATTGTATCTATAATTTGCTGCTTCACCCAATCATTCTTTAAGATGAGATTGTTTAGTTTCCAATTACTTTTGGTCTATTTCCCCTAACTTTTTGTTGAATGTAGTTTTATTGCATCATGATCTGAAAGAAAGCATTTACTATTTCTGCTTTCTTGCATTTAATTTTGAGGTCTTTATGTCCTAATATATGGTCAATTTTTGAATAGGTTCCATGAACTGCTGAGAAGAAAGTATATTCCTTTCTATCTCTATTCAATTTTCTCCAAAGATCCAACATACATGTATAATTTGATTGTACTGATATAACATAAAAAAGGGAAGTAGATATGGAAAAGGGATGATGGCAGAATAAGGTGGGAAGGAGGGATATAAAGAGGGAAACCACATCCAACAAAGAGGCAAAGGAAACTTATCATATCTGAGGGAATTTAGAGAGGGGGAGGAACATTGTGTGAATCTTACTCTCATCAGAGTTAGCTCAAAAGAAAAATAATTGACATTTGTTTTAGAGAAAATTCTCTCTCGCCTCATTAAAAACGGGGGAGAGGAAAAGGGAAAAGAAAAAGAGTAATAAGGGAAGGAAGGGGAAAGACTCAAAGGGGGGGAGGGAGGGATTATAAAGAGGGTAAGCATCGTGATACAAGAGGGTACATAAGTTTAAAAAGGGGGAAAGAGGGTTGGGGAGGCAAGAATAAGTAAAAGCATAATCTGGGGTTATTAGGATGGCAGGAAATACAGATTTAGTAATTCTAACCGTAAATGTGAATGGGATGAACTCCCCCATAAAGAGAGGCAGATAGCAGACTGGATCAAAAGTCAGAACCCTACAATATGTTGTTTACAAGAAACACATTTAAAGCAGGGAGATACATATAGAGTAAAGGTAAAAGGCTGGAGCAAAATCTATTATGCTTCAGGTGAAGTCAAAAAAGCAGGGGTAGCCATCCTTATCTCAGATCAAGCAAAAGTAAAAATTGATCTAATTAAAAGAGATAAGGAAGGAAACTACATCCTGCTAAAGGGTAGCATAAACAACGAAGCAATATCAATATTAAACATATATGCACCAAGTGGTATGGCATCCAACTTCCTAAAGGAGAAGTTAAGAGAGTTGCAAGAAGAAATAGACAACAAAACTGTAATAGTAGGAGATCTCAACCTTGCACTCTCAGAATTAGACAAATCAAACCACAAAACAAATAAGAAAGAAATTAAAGAAGTAAATAGAATATTAGAAAAATTAGGTATGTTAGATTTCTTTCTTAAAAACTATGCCTTAAATCAAAACCAATGTAATTCTCATGGGTCACCAATAGATCCTAAATCAAGCCCCTTTTGGTCACTGTTTGACTTCTGATTGACTCAGATTGAATGTAAATAGAATAATTTCGCCTTTAGCCAGAAATCCTAAGGGTCTTCCCCTCCTAGAATTTAATTGTTTATTTAGTTTTGGGGTTTTTTTGGTACTAGGTGAAAGAGGAGTTTTTTTTATTTCAATTGCTCCCTAGCCTTAATCATTGAATAGATGCAGCCTCAGTCAAACTAAGACCTATTGAAGACCTTAGCTTAAAAAGAGAAAGGGCTCCCATTTCATCCAGGGCCATCTTCAGTCATCTTGATCTCTATCTTGCCACTGGATCTAGATGGCTCTGGAAAGGAAAGTGAAGCAGGTGATCTTACATACTCTTCTCTCACTTCAATCCAATTTACTTTCATGTCATGCCATTACCTCCGTCATGTCATGGTCCTCTTTGAAAATGAAGGACAAACAACAACACGTTAATGTCAAGCATAAATGGGAATTTTAAATTTCTCCTATGAGGCCCATTTAACTTTTAAAGGCCTCTGTAACTTACTCTAATTAATTTTTTCCAGTCTTCTTAAACATAAATTCCCTGACACACTCTATAATGCAACCAAAGTGGTCTTCTCTCTGTTTCTGACCCAAGATACTACATCTCCCATTCCCTTTGCCTTTGCAATGACTATTTTCCATGTCTAAAATGCACTATCTTCCAATTCTACTTCATAGAATTTCACTCTTCCTTCAAGATACAGCTTAAATATCAACATTTTATATGAAATCTTTCCTGTTGGCCATACCTTCTCTCAAACCATCTTATATTCAGCTACTTTGTCTTTATTCATATTTATTCATTCTTTTTATGTTTGTTCTGTATGTATACTTATTGTCTTCCCCATTAGAATGTCAGCTCTTTAGAGTAGATATTATTTCATTCTTTGTATCTGTATCAGATGCCTAGAATGATGCTGGCTTATAGTAAGCAATTAATAAATCCTTCTTAATTAATTGTGTTCACTCTTCCCCATGTTCCTAGATACATTTGTGGAAGAGTATACCCAGATTTATGTGGAAGATTGTTTTTTTGCTATTTTTCTAAATATGCCATTTCTAACAATATCTTTGTTATGTTCTCTCACTTATTAAAATCAGAATAAATACACTAGTAGTGTCCCAAATGTTATAATTTTAGGAATATATATCCATAGAGTACATTGATTAAAGCATAGTCATCCCCCAAAGGATACAACCTGAAAGTGTAAATATGGAAGATAATCCAGAGGGGTTCTACTTTATTTTCAAACTTTGGACACATTTTTGTATCACCCCCAAAGCTCTTAACACAGTAGTAAAGAAACTCATAGCAGGAATCAGTAAATAGAAATCCAGAGTGCTCTCAGGAGCAATTTCACTTGGCTTCCTATGCTTAGCAGAATTATCTGTTAGGCTTGAATCACATACAAAAGCTTCTTTGAGTTCTGGCTGCTCATGTTCACACATCATTTCTGACAGGTTCTTTGGATCACAGAACTGTTCATAATAATGATAAAGTAAGGCAAAAAGTAATAATAATAAACTGAGAAAAAAACTTTACTAGCTTGATCTTTGAGTAGTCTGAGCCTGAAAGCAAGCTCTGGCTACACCTGAATAAAAGGGAAGGGGGTGGGAGGGGCACAGCAGGATGGAAGCAATTATCAGACCTGAAAACCCTTGGCCCATCAATATACCTCAAGAAGATGAATTTCATTGATCAGAGGCAAAGTTCCAGGCCTAAGGAAATAAGAAAAAAAAAAAAATGAGCCTGGTATCATTAATTTCAATAGAATTTTAAATCATGCAATGCACAAGAGCAAAACGATAATAAAATCAAACGTGTCCCCTCCCCTAAATCACATGCCCCATAGGCTTTAGGATTATAAAAAGATTGGTTCACTCTTCTAAACTATAAGACCTCTGGTTTTCAAACCGAACAATTCACAGATTACTTCAGTGGGATCACACACACACACACACACACACACATCCCTTTTTCTTTCTATTGCCTGACATCATGTCAGACAAAATCCCCTGTCCCATAATGGCTTTGGACAAGCAAAGAAAGAAAAGGAAAAAAGAGAACTGGGGAAAGAAAAGGAGCAGGAAGAGGGCCATCAATGACTGCTAAATCACTTAATTCACTTCTTTTTCTCCAGTCTTCTTGACTTCTCTGAAGTCATGTTCCAAGCAGTTCCATGCTGCAAACCACCCATTCCTTAAATTTCTCTTTTCCCTGGCACTATGCAAGCCTAGCTTTCTTTTCATATTTCTGACAAAAAGTTCTATCTTCTTTTCTGGTTTTTCTTCCTCCTTGAAGTCTCAATTTGTGAGCATTTACCCAAGTTCAGTCACTGAATTTCTCTGATCATCTCTCTTTATACTTTCTCAAAAAGCCTCTTTATTCTCTCTTTCAACTCTCAGTTCTTAGACGAACAATTCCAGACTCTAAATTCAGGTGTTACCACACTTTCAAAACCAAGTCCACCTTTCTAACTGTCTATTGAACGTTTCCATTAGACTATCACATCATCAATTAAACCCTAACTCATTATCTCTGCCCCCACCCACTCAATTTGGCTTTTTGCTTTTAATTTTCCTATTTCTGTCATTCTTCCAATGCCTCAAATTCAAAAATTGTCAACTTTCTTTTCTCCTTTTACTTCAATCCCATTATTAAAGTTCACTATATATTCTAATAGGGAACATTTTACCCTGGCTTCTTTTTCCCTCATTCCTCAACCTGACTCTTAAAAAAAGTCAGTTTACTAACTATTTAAGCACAAACCTCTTCCTCCCCTGGGTCTCAGTTTCTTCATCTGCAAAATGAGGGAGATAGGCCACATGGTATCAAGGGCCTCTTTCAGATCTAACAATATATGTTCTCTGTTCTAATGTTATGTATTCTAAGGTCTCTTTCAAATCTGAAATTTTACAGTTGATAAAATTAATCAATTCCATTACTGTCTCCAGTGGTTGTTTATGTTAGATCTGTAGAGCTGTCAACTTCCTGGGAAAGGGAAAATGAAACAAAGAAACAAGACATGATCGTATTTTGCAGAAATATCTATTTGTCTTCAGATTAAGTTAATCTCCATGACCTTCTCCACCAGGATCAATTATGTAACAAGCATCTTAGGTCAATTATGTAAATAGGACTTTTCTCCCTGTCTCACCACAACAGCTGGCCCTATGCTCACTCACTTCCCATGCTAATGTTCATCTCTACAGAGCTGCAACATAATAAAGTTTAGAAAGAAATTGGGCAATCTCTTACCATGCATCCTTAGCTCAAGACACAATGACAGGGCTAAAAGTGATTTTAGAGATCATGAAGTTCAGTCCTCTTAGTTCCTCAATAAGAAAATGACCCACTTAAGGTCCCTTGGTCACTGCTGAACCAATTCCCCAAGATCCACCTGTCCTCCTTTCTTTTACCTTCTTCCCTTATGATCACTTGGGTACAAGATTATGATAGCAGTATTAATAACATGGAGTTTACAGTCAGAAGAATTAGGTTTAAATTCTATTTCTGCTAATACTACTTGTGTGACTTTAGACAGGTCACTTAACTTCTTATTTTTCCTTCCAACTCTAGAGCTTATATTTACACTTATAAAATGTATGCAATATACAAAATACTGGACAATATGAAATGGATTGCCATAAGATAATGTTTTCATCCTTAATACTAGTTGGAGAACAATGCATATGTGGGAAAAAAAACTATAAATGAAAGATCATAAATTTAAAGATAGCTAGAATCTTAATAGCCATATTATCCAATTCACCCATTCTATAGATGAAGAAACTGAGACACAGAGAGTTTTAGTGACTTGTCCAATGTCACACAGTCAATAAGTAGCAAAGTTTTGCAATTGTTTCTCTAATATTATTAGCTAATTATTGAAGGATTATATTACTCTTCCTTCTTTCTTTCTTCATTTAGAGATTATATAGATTGTTCAGACAGCCTTTGAAATACAGGGCCAGTAAAAAGATGAAATGTTGGGTGAAATTGACTCAACGGGAAAACTCAGTTCTGATCAAAAGGTAGGGAAATTTTAGTTTAGATGAATTGATGGATTTTCCAGTCCAGTTGTGTTTACTCTGATAAGTCTGGGTAGCTGTGGATTCCCCCTTTTGTTTAGGTAATGTAGATATAGATAAGTCTCTTTGACCAAGACTGAGTGATCAGAGTCACATCCCCTAGTTCCTCATTAGAATAAGCCCATCTCTCACTATAATATTCATTCCCATTTATAGTTAACCAATCAGAGTTAATCACCACTCTCAGGAACACCCACTCTACCAAGGTCATGTAAGAGTTGAATGGGTTCTATGAGAGGTCTTTGACATTCAAAAGTACCACTCACCTTTTTATTAATTATATGCTAGCACGATTAATAAAATGATTAATTCCTCAGAAACTATGGTTCTTGAATTTCTTTTACATCACACAAGTAAACATAAGCTGTGTGATATATGTTTCATTCAAATGAAGTTTTCTTACAAAATGAATCAACAAGCAAATAGGCTATCTGGGAGTTGGTCTGTCTAAAAACAAAGGCTCCCCTCAGCCCTAGCGACTCTTGTAACCTTCCAGTAAGCGCTGCACACTTTTAGAAAGTGCTCTACACTTCTGATCATTCACTCCAAAATTTAGTACCACACTCCTCTTAAGAGACTAGTGATAATGGTAGCATTCTAGGAATTTGGGAGAGAGGGCTGGCATTCTTGTCTGAAGGATTTCAGGGTCTCACTGGTCATGGTAAGGTAAAAAGTTCTGATCCAATCAGGCCAAAGAGAGAACTAGTCTTTGATCTTCTGGAAAGGTAGAGCATAGTGCAGGCTGGAGCCAAGACAGTTTCCCAAGAGAGATTCTATGTGCTTAATTTTTCTATTACAGGTTGAACTACAGGCCAACAAGTTCACAGCTCCCCAAAGACAACAGGAAGCACTGGGAGCCAAGGATAAATATTTCAGAGTCTCCCACTGATCATCTGAGATGTAGGAATAGGAGCTATTGGTGAAACCAGCTGGGAAATACCTTCCTAGTGCTTTCTGAGATGCTAAGATTTATCCCAGTTTAATCAACTTCATTTGTTGCTGCCTTTACCCATTCACTGAAGATCAGGACAGAGGGAAAGCCAATCACATTGCTTCTTCTTCTCCTGACCATGTGGCTATAGATTGTAGCCCAGATTTAAATTATTATCTATGAACATAGTACTTAGTACTGTATTTATTTTCTTAGTATATAACAATATATTAAAATCCTGCTTCTATTAAGGTGAACAGTTAAATTGAGAATTAAGAAAAAATAAACATCAGAAGGGAAGCAGAGTTAAATTATTAAAATTTCATAAACTCAATTTGAATTTATCATGTGCTAACTAATGAGGGGCTCGAGCCACATCGTTAACTGAGATTACAATGCAATACAGGGAGATAGAAAATAATATTTGTGGCCAGATTCCTCCTTAAGAGAAAGTTGATAATAAGCCCCAGGGTGCAAGTAGGTAAAGCTCTGACTCCTCCACTTCCCTTCCCCACCATTTTAGCATATTGGGGGTTTCCAAAGAAAATTCCACCCACTCAAAGGAGAGGGAGTGAGATACTGGGAAAGGGAAAACCACACCTGTGAGTGAGGAGTGAACTGATAGAAAGACATGTCTGCATAAAAGAAAGATGGAGGGAGTTCCCCCACCCCCAGCACTCAGATTACCAGCCTTGCTTTCCAGCACCACCTCCTGGTCATTTTAGTATATTTCCAATGATTATAACGGGGAGGTGTGCACTTCTTCTACAAGCCCAAAACAAAATTTATCATAATTCATCAATTTTTTTAAACAAGAAAGAAAAAATGCAAGTATTATATTAAGTAACTGAATGATACAGCCTCAAAAATGGACCTCATATTCATGTAGCATTTTACATTCTTATCTGTGACTTTGCATAGCTGCCTCCCAGGCCTGGAATTCCCTTCTTTCCTTCTCTTTTAAATATCCCCTCATCTTCCACCTCTTAGAATCTCTTAATTTCTTTCAAAGTTCAAATCAATCTTTCTTGATCCTCCCAAGTGCCATTGTCTCCCCTCAAATCCTTAAATTATTAGTATTTATTTATTACCAATACTAGTATGTACTTTTTGTGTATGTATATACGTGTGTATATGTGTACCCAAACATTTTCTTTCTCCTGGCTGTATGTAAGCTCCTAGTAGTAAGTATTAGAGACTTTTTTTTTCTTTTTATCTCAAGCACCTAAGAGTTTCTGAATTTAATAAATGTTTGTTAACAAATTAACCAAAAAGCTTTCTTACCCATGATCTCATTTATTCCTGACTTTAAATGACTTTGGTAAGGTAAGCAAAGTCCAGTTGATTATCTTCATTCGAAAATGAAGAAATGAAGATCATGGTCATATAGATATTAATCAGTGAACAGGCATTTACTAAGTGTATAGCATTGCCCTTGGCACTGGAAAGCTAACCCAGTGCTAGAATTCAAAGTTATACTTCCCAACTCCAGCATGTTTTTTGCTACCCAAGCCCTGCCTCCAAATTGTTTCAGAGACTCCATGTTAAAGAATAAAAAACAGAAAACAGTAGGGTAGAGACCCAAATCTCTTGGACTCCAAGTCCATCTATTATTCTTTGTCCCATGTCATACTGCAAATCATCAGATTCAAATGATATAATATTGGTAAAGGATCTCAAATAACATCTAATCTAACTCCCTCATTTTAAAGAAAGGTTAGCTGTTCATTTGGGGTTAAGAAATTATTTTTTTAAAAAGAAAAACAAATTAATCAAACTCTTGGACAGCCTACTATGGTAGCAAGAATTCTGAACTAAAAGTGAGAAGAAATGAATTCTAGTTTCACCACCAACTAAGTGATGGAGGGCATTTCATGCTCCTTCTCTATGCCTCAGTTTACTCCTCTGAAAAATAAAGTAGTTAAACTATATGGTCTTTAAGATTTCTCTAAGCTTGGACATCCTATGTCTATTGATAGAATAGATAATGAAAAAAGAGAAAACCAAATTACAATTTTAAAAGATCCTCACAGAAATTCACAAACATCTTTGCATTACTACCAAAAAGAACTTTGTGTGATGGGATATTTTAAGATGGATTCTGCTTTGAAAGAAAATACTTCTATGGGAAAAATTGCAGTGATCATTTCAGCACCTATTTTGTGGGTTCTGAGCTTCCAAGGGACTATAAAGATCATCACTTATTTATAGCTTGGTGCTCATTAGTTTTATAGAGAAAAATAGTTTGAATGTGCTGAAGAAATGGAAAAAGCATTCTAGTGCTGGAGGTTTAGGAAATACAATAGAAGTCATTCTTGCTTATAGGTCACTGAAGAGATGCTTTACTAGGGTGACAAATTATGGAGGCTTTGAGTTCCAAGAACAGCATGAAAATACAAGGTACCTAAGGACTGGATGAAAAAGAGAATCGTAGTACGCTAGAACTGGAAGGACCTTTGGGACACATATAATCAGAACAGACAGGAACCTTAGAACATAGAATATTAGAACTGAACACGAAACATAGGATGGCAACTTACAAAAGAATTCAGAACATTACATGATGTACCTGGGAAAGATCTTAGAACAAAGAATGTTAAAGCTGGACTGGAAAAGATCTTAGAAAAAAGAATGCTAGACCTAGAAGGGACCTTAGACATTATCTAGTCCAGTATACTTATTTTGTGGATGATGAAATTGAGATTCAGAGATGTTAAATGATTTATCTAAGTTCTCAGGGTTTATAAATGTCAGGACTGGGATTCAAAGCCAAGTCCTCTGTCTTCGAATTCAATGTTATTTGCTCTTTACCCTATCAAAGTAGAGAAGAATCACAAAAAGACAAACTAGACCAATTCACATCTCTCTGGCAGTCTTGGCATTGAGGAGGACAAGTGGGCCTCTTGATCTCTGTCTTGGAAAATCTACTTATTTTCTCCCATCATATCAGACAAGAAGAGCAGAATTCATAGATGGTACCTTGATTCTGTCTAGGTATCTAGGATATCTAGGAAATTTAAAGAGCCCTTTAATCTCTATCTTTTTAGAATTGAGTGAAACCTACCAGATGATTCATTTCTACCTGGCAAGGGGGTAGAAGGCCTGGCACCACATTAATAGCTAATTACAGTTCTGGTGCTAAATAGGCTGAAAAATAAAATGTTCTGATGATTTCATTTATTATGTACTGACTATGCAAGACACTCACCAAAACCCTGGAGAAGATTAAAAAAAAAAAAAAACTAGTTAAAGGAGATAATCAGGGAAGCGCCTTTTGATGGAACTCAGTAAACCCCAGTCCAAAAAGTCAAGAAGACTCCAATGAATATTAGCACCCCATGGAGCATGTATGGGATAGGCCTTCAAAGACATCACATAGATACAAGAGATATTCCCTTGATTACCCCTAATTTAAGTAAAACAGAACCCTGCCCTTAATAAATTTACAGTTATTAGAGGAACCCAGTTAGTGACCAATTGTCTACATCATAGAATAAACATCCTAACATGAATTTGATAGAGTATGGGAAAGAGCGAATTTCACGGAGCAAATCTTTAAGGAAGGAAAGGATTAGAATCAAAGGAAAGTTAAAAAGACAGCAGCTCAAGCAAAGAACATATCATGAGTAAAGATACAGAAGAGGAAAAACACAAGGCATACACATAAGACAAAGAGTGGATCACTTCAATTACAGCCAAAAGTTCATATGAGAGATTAATGGATAGTAAGACTAGAAAGGAATGCTGAAGTCAAATCACAAAATTCCTCAATACCAAGGTGAGAAGTTTTTATATCATTGCCTGAACAAAAAATTTATCAGCAGGGAAAATATGTGGTATAGTCGAAAGTGCATTGGACCTGGAGTTGAGATCTTGTTTCACCTCAGACATTGACACTGTACCCTTTGACAAAACCCCTTAAGTTATCTGAGCCTCAGTTTCCTTATTTATAAAATTAGGGAAATAACCTTAAAATTAAACATAACACACACTTATATAGCAGTTAAAAGTTTGCAAGGTATTTACCTCACAGGATTGTTATGAATAAAGCAATTGACAAATATTAAAATATTGTATAAATGGGAGTTGTAAATAAATCAAGTATTTATTAAGCAACTACTATGTGACAGGCATTATACTAAGTACTTTGAATAAAGGTTAAATAGAGTACCAGAGGAAACAGCATGCACACACACAATACATATATATATATATATATATATATATATATATATATATGTGCATACTGTATACATGTACATACATGTACATGCATGTACAGGGGTATGAATTATATGTGTATCTCTCCTTGTAATGTGTGTACATACATGTGTATGTGTATGTACACACATGAGTGTGTGTGTGTGTGTGTGTGTGTGTGTGTACAAATGTAATTCAAGTGCCAGTTCTAGAATATTGGCAAAAGACTTTCATCATCGGCAGAGAGAAGGAAGATTCAACAATGTAAAACTGTATGAGGGATACAGGTGACACAAAATATTAGAAGAGGAAAATCCTGGGAGTCCTTGGGAGGGAAGAGGATATACCAAGAAAAGTATAGAACAGCTAGGTAGCTCACTGGATAGAGCACCAGTTCCGAAGTCAGGAGAATCTGAGTTCAAATCTGACCTCAGACATTTAACACTTCCTAGCTACGTGACCCTGGGCAAGTCACTTAATCCCAATTGCCTCAGTAAAAAAAGAATAAAGAAAGGAAGGAAGGAAGGAAGAGGTGTGCTGGAGCCATCTCAAAATGACTCAAGAGAACAGCTTATTTAATTTCCACTATTAGCATTTACACTTTGGGAATTTAAAAAATCCCATAAATTAAGGTTTAATTTGTTGTTTTGCTGATTGTTAGACATAAAAAAAAATTGATGGAGAAAATGTTAATGCAGATTATGCAGATTAAAATTAAAAGTATATCATGAGTACACCCCCCCCAAAAAAAAAAAAAAGCCTATTATTAAACATTTTCCAACACAGCACTTTTCCAGTCCCTCTTTGGAGAGAAATTTGAAGAGAGGCAAGGATTTTGTGAAGCTGCAGACAGGTAAAGCAGCTAGAGCCAAATGTGTTCTTTCAAAGCAGGAGACAAGAATATCTACCTCAAGCTCTGATGTTAACTCTGCCCCTCATGCAGCTATTCAGCTGTAGTTATGATTTCCTCAATCAATTGGTAGTCATATAATGATACAGACTAGAGCCCTTGGCTACCTATGTAGATATAGATATAAGTATATATAATATATATACATATATTTTTTAAATGCAAAGTCCATTGGAAGGAAGTAGATTTGTGAAGAGACATTCACAGCTGGAGGAAAGTGGTATAGGGGTGACACTGGAAGTTAGACTCCACAATCATGTTTTGTTTCTGGAAGGCTATTTTATGTCACCTTATAACTTGTAGCAAGTCACCTTATAACTTGTAACAAGTAACAAGTAATCTTGTTACTTATAATAAGAGAAGGTTCAAATAGCCTGTGAGGAGAAGCACCTATTTTTTACATGCTGTACAGAGGATGGTTACCAAAGACCCAGTGAGAACAAACCACTACAATGATTTCTCTGGGCAGGCCCCCAGCAAGCACATAGATCACAGTGTAGCCTCAGCAGCCCTGCTGCTGGGATGACGGTGCATTTTGCATCAACTTAAAAAGCAAAGAGACCCCTCCCCCTAAAAAAACCCTTATATATCTTAAAAGACAGGAGCAAAGGCCATATGCCCTACAACCATCACCCAGAAGGCAGATGTGAGTCTTCTAGGGAGAAGGACCTATCTGCTGTCTATCTGTCCACAGAGGTGGCTTATTAAAAAAAAAAAAAAAAAAAAAGGTGAAGAAAAATATAATAAGGAAGAAGCTTCTGGCCAGCAGGTACCATGGGACTGGAGGGAGGTTTATAAAATCTTGGATGATGAAAGGATACTAGTAATAATAAAGAGATCTACAGCTAAGATCATGACCTTGCAAATGCCTTGGAAGCTTGGAAAAGATATATTCCCTACTTAGTGTTCCCTATTTTCTGCTCTTTTGGTGTTCCTTGATATATTACCCCTAGAAGAGATCCTGAACCAGGAAGTGTTTGGCTTGGAAACAAGAAGTTTGGTGTACTAATAAAAAGAGATGTGGATGTAAAAGCAGAAGATCTGGGTCCAAATTCAATTCTGCTACTTTCTACCTGTGTAACCTTTGGGCCTCAGTTCCCTCATCTCTTAAGAGAAAGGGTTAGACCAGATAGGTTCTAAAATCCCTTCCCACTTGCTAAGGCCATTGAAACTACTCATCAAAACAAAGTACTCTTGGCAAAGGGAAGGAAATTTTTATTTCAGGGCTGCAGTTTTTTAGATTTATTCAAAAATAAAAAGTAATTGTTCAGTGGAAAATGTCTCCTTCCTACACTGTGTCCTTGAATCTGCAAGAGGAACTGCAAGAGGAACAAAATCCCCCTGAGAGAGTAACTTGTGAATAGAGTTGAAAAAAGAGACACAAGCCACCAAATAATAGCAAATTACTCTGTATTTCCTTTTACAGTGCAGCTCAGCATCCCAGGAATTTTCTTAATCAAAGAGACATTTAGTAGACTACAGGCAACCTCTTAAAAGGTTGAATTTCTCTATTTCCTATGGGGAAAAGATAATAAGGCAATTAATATAATTAGTTAGGGCTCATACTATATAATTCATTTATAGTTCTGAGAAATGGATTCCAGAAATGTTGCATCCAGCTTGAAGATGTGTTGATTGTTTTCCAGATTTTCGGGGGAAAACCTCATTTGTTGAAATGTTTGGGTTTTTGTAGGGAAGGATGAGTTCCATAGCAGTACACATAATAATGACAACAGTCTACATTTCTACACTACCTAAAACTTCACAATGCACTTTTCACCACATCAGTCCTGTGATATCTGTAGCACAAAGATTAATGTCCTCATTTGACAAATGAGAAAACAGTGAGACAAAGGAAATTGCCCATGAACACACAAGTACTATTAGAGTCAGAATTCAAATCCAGATCTCTTGGCTCTAAATTGAGCATTCTTTCTTTGCAGAAAAGCATTTTCTTGCTAGAAGAGACCTTAGAGATCTTGTCCAGTTACCTCATTTGAAAAGAGAGACAGAAATTGAGGTCCAGAGAAGCAGTGATTATCTGTTCCAGGATACATAGCTAATGACAAAATGGGGAATTAGAAGCTGTTTGATCCCATGCCTAGTATCCACCTACCCAAAGATACACTTTTTATTCCTAACAAAAGGAAACTTTCTCATACAAGGTTCTGCTTTGTCAGTGGGCTTAGAAATTGTAAGAGGCATCTGATGTCTGTACACATCACTGGAAAGGAATTACATGTCTTTAGGCAAGTTATACTTGCTTACCTGTCTTAAGAAGAGGTCAACAAAGGAACATCGTGATTGAAAGAGATAAAAACAAACTTAATGTCTATATAATAATTAGCATTTGAAAGCTTTGTGGTTTTTAATGTACTTTCCATACAAGAGTCCAGTGAGGTAGATAGTGCTTTATTATCCCCACTTAACAAATAGGAGAAATGAGTCTCAAAGAAATTAAATGCCTAGTTGAGGTTCCTATAGTTAATAAATTCAAAACTGGGGCTCAAATTTCTGTCTAATAGACTCAAGCTCCTACAGAGTAAACATAAAAAAACATTCATTACAGATTAAATTTTAGGCAGAGAGAATAGAAAATATAGACAAAAATCTGCCCAAAACAACTTGATTTAATAGTTATTTTTATGACTATTTTAGCTGGACTAACAAGTACTGATAACCAAATTAAGGCATCTGTTGATTTGATGGAGTAGCATTGAGATTATAAATTAATTGTATTCCTACTGTCTATGTAATAAAAGGTAATTTGGAGAACCTTTCCTGATAATTACTGTACCATTGTTGTTGTTAACAAAGAAAGAGCAATTATTGAAGTCATAGCAAGATGATCATAACCAGATGGTCTTATGAATAAGGAATCAATTGGACTTGGAATGAGGAAGATCTGAGTTCAAGCCCTGATAATGAATGAAGGAAGGAAGGAATGAACAACCAACTAGGCTCCCAGGAATTCTCAGAGAACTGAAAGAATTGAACACTTAACCAAATCTAGAAAATTTTGAAGTTAATCCCACTGATATAATAACTACTATCTGAGGGACAATCTATCTGTCAAGAGGCTCATTACCAGAATACTAAATGAAAACATGGGGGCCATCGATATCTATGAAGTAGATTTAAAGTGACTTCATCCCATTTATAATTAAGTTTTAAGACCCAGAAAGTTCTTGATTCCAAAAGACAGAGCCAAGGCATTTAAGTGCCTTATCTCATTTGATCTTCCCAACAACCCTTTGAGATAGCTGCTATTATCCCTATTTTTCAATTGAGAAAACAGAGGAAAGTTAAATGAATTTGCCCAATGTCATACAGTTAACAAGTATTTGAGGATGAATTTGAACTGAGATCTCTCTGACTCTAAGCCCAATGTTCGATCTATCCCTGTACTACCTAAGCTTCCTAAGGCCCCCTTCAAAATTCTGTGTGAAATCAGATGATATACCAGATGGCAAACTTCTTAATGATTGAACATAGTGACTGATTTCTGCATAGAGGCCTATTTATTGTATTGGTATAGTAAAAGAAGCATGGGACCTGAAATCAGGAAATAATGTGGATTGAAATTCCACTTTCAATACTTAATAGCTTCATGATGATGGCCAGTTACGTATCTTTTTCTGAATCTTAGTTTCGTCTGTAAAATGGATATAAAATCCATAGTACTTTTTCCATGTGACTGTCAAGTATCAAGTAGGAGAATTTAAAAATTCTTTTAACTAACCAGGATGACAGTCATCCAACAATGGAATGGCTTATTCTCATCTGAGTACCAAGACTGTGAAAGAGTTTGAAAAGATGTTGAATGACCACTAGATTTGGGGTATTAGAGCTAATATCCTTATACTGGATGGGAAGTTGGGATAAAATCCTACAGTCCCCTAAAAAAAAAAAAAAGAGGGAAAGAAAACTAGGATTAAAGAGAACAAAGGGAAAGGAAAGAGAAAAACTTTTAAAAGGAGGATTCCACTGGTACAAATATCTTTCTAACATAAAATATTGAAGCCCACTAATGCTAGTTTTGCATCTTAAGATTCCTCTTGATAAAGAACATACATATACATGCATGCATGTATATGTATGAATATTATATACCTACATACATACACACATTTGTATATATAATGTTACATTTTACCAGTACTGAAGTATAGTCATAGAATCACTATAACAAGAAATATGGATGTTTAAATGCAGTACAAGCACAGATGTAATTTGATTACATGAAAGATTTACCGATAATAACCACCTCGTTGCTTTGGGAACTTAGGCAACAAATATGAGTTTGGCCAATGCACCTGAACCACCTGATGTCAGCATGACCTGCAGCCCAAGAGCAGGCGTTCCCAGGAGAGCTCGGACTCATGTCTTCCATGACAATCCGGAAGCTTAGCTTATTAAGCAGTCAGATCTCAATGGAACAGTCTGTTTGTGGCTGAAAAACTAGAAAATTCTCATCTGCTTTTTGAACATACTAAATATAAATGTTTCCAGGATCTGATGTGGGCAGCTAAAATCTGCTGAGAATTATTTCTCCATTGACCACACCATCAATTGTTGCCAGGAAGCCAATCAGTTTTAGATTTTTTTCACCTCCAGGCACTGATTAGTCATTTTGCTTCCCAATTTCCCCTTTGTCATGATAATAGAGACCCATCCATGAGCAAGATAATTTTCATATGATATTTATCATAGAATCATCACTTTAAGAGTTGTCCTAAAAATTGATCTGATCCAATTACAAGATTACAAATAAAAATTCTCAGTCCAGAGAAATGACATGATTGGCCTGAAGTCTAAGTCCTGGCTTGGGGCAGGTAGATGATCCAGTGGATAGAACAGTGACTTGGAGTCAGAAAGACATTTTCTGAGTTCAAATGAAGCTCAGGTATTTACTAGCTGTCTGATATTGGCCAAGTCATTTGGCCCTATTGGTTTCCTCCTTTGTGAAATAAGCTAGAGAAGGAAATGGAAAACTATTCCAGTATCTTTGCCAAGAAAACCCCAAATGGGGTCACCAAAATTCTGAAATGACTGAACAATAACCACAAAATTTCTAGTTCCCATCTACATAGTGCATTCCATTATACCTCAAGTTTTTTGGGTACAGAGACTTTTATAAAAATTGTTTCTTTTCATTCTTTTGCACATGGTAGGTGCTTAATAAATACTTGCCGGATTGGATGCCATTAATTAGCCTGTCATTGCAGTTGTAAATAAGGTTCTTGAAAGGACAACATTTTTCCTATGCTTCACATCTTAACCAGGCTTTCTGTAGCATATGCTTATATCTTATTACAAAGGGGAGGGAAAAAAAAAAACTTTTAGAACCAGCTATTGCTATCTCTATAAATGATCTGATCTTGAAGGCCTACATCTTCTCAGGATCCTCCAACTTCAAAAAAGCACTAAGCACAAAGAGGAAAAGACAAGAAATTTTGATGTAAGTCAGAGTAGCAGCATCCACAAACCTGCAAATGTAATCCCAAAGGACATATATTGAACATGGAATGGAAATATTATTCAGAGTATGCCTTTAAAATGGTTTGGATTAGAGTAAATGCCAAAAACTCTTTGCGTGTATTTTTAAAAATAAAAAGCTATTATTATAACGATAAATAAATTAATTAAATGGTTTGAATTTCTAACATTACTGTTTCTAGGACTCAGAGAAGAGATGCAACAAACCCATCTTCCTTCCCTTCTTTGCATATGTAGAGATTATGACATCTACTGTCAACCTCAGCTGATTCATTTCCTTGAAAAACTTTTTCTTTCTCGTCTTTTTTTTTCAAGTTACAAGGGAAATGTACATGGGGCAGGGGAAAAGCATATTCAAAAGTGAATGAATTTTAATTTTTAAAAAGGTCATAGATGATTTCTATTTTCCATAATAAATGCGTACATATCTATAGTGCGTCAAAACATTTTTCTACCTGCAATGCTCTGAAATAGGTAATTCAAGGATATTATTCCCATTTTACAGGTAAAAAAAATTGAGGCATAGAAAAATTATACTGACTTGATCAAGGTCACATAGCCAGTATCAGTGTCTGGTTTTGAAACCAGTTTTCCTAACTTTCTAAATCAGTGTGCTCATTGCAAAGCATCAGACAGCCTTTCAATTACCCATGAAATTTAAATATCAATTTTGCATAAGCTCTTGGGTTTCACTTCAAAAACTCAGAAAAAAAAAAATGAGGTGGCTTTGCCAGCTGTGAAGTTTCATCCATCACAATCTCAATGCTAACTAGCAAGACTATCAATGAGCCTCAGGAGCCATTTCTGAGAAACATTGCATTTTACAATCCTGTATATTTCAAAAGTTGCTTTACTGGTTTTCCATCCCCCAGAATCCGCTAACAATCAATAGGAGCATATCTACCAGGCAACTTATATGCTATTATGCCAGAAAGCAGCTTGTCTCTGTATCATCTCACATGCTATCCTTGTTGCCCCCTCCTCCCACATTGTTCTTATTCTCCAAGGTTTTAATCTATCCATAAGTGCCTTCTCAATGAACCTAAATCATGAGCTGGCGCCCCCAGCTGCATCCCAGATCTGACACTAATTTACTGCTTGACCTGGGACATGTAAATTATGCAATTTCCTTTTCCATGATAGAAAAAAAAAAAAAGGGAAAAGTAGATGAATTGTAAGACCTCTTCCATTTCTAAAGCTAGAAACTCTGTTTATTTTTTATTAAAGTTTTTTTTTAATTTTTAAAACATAGCATAGATAATTTTCAACATTAATCCCTGCAAAACACTGTGTTCCAAATTTTTTTCTCCCTCCCTTCCCCTTAGTCCTTCCTCTAGATGGCAAGCAATTCAATATATTTTAAACATGTGCAATTCTTCTATGCTTATTTCTACAATTATCATGCTGCACAAGAAAAATTAGATCAAAAAGGAAAAAATGAGAAAGAAAACAAAATGCAAGCAAATAACAACAACAAAAGTGGAAATACTATGCTGTGATCCACACTCAGTTCCCACAGTCCTCTCTCTGGGTGCAGATGGCTCTCTTCATCACAAAACCATTGGAACTGGCCTGAATCACCTCACTGCTGAAAAGAAGCATGTCTGTCATAATTCATCGTATAATCTTGCTGTTGCTATGTACAATATTTTCCTGGTTCTATTCAGCATCAGTTCATGTAGGTCTCTTTTGGCTCCTTGGAAATCAACCTGCTGATCATTTCTTATAGAACAATAATATTCTATAAAATTCATGTACCATAACTTATTCAGTCACTGTCTAAATGATGGGCATCCACTCAGTTCCTTGGCACTACAAAAAGGGCTGCTACAAATATTTTTGCATATATGGGCTCTTTTTCCTTTTTTATAATCTTTAAGATATGGGTCCAGTGGAGACACTGCTGTATCAAAGGACACGTACAATTTGATAATCTCTTGGACATAGTTCCATATTGCTCTCCAGAATGGTTGGATTGGTTCACAACTCCACTAACAATGTATTAATATCCCAGTTTTCCCACATCCCCTCCAATATTCGTCATCATCTTTTCCTGTCATCTTAGCCAATTTGAGAGGTATATACTTCAGAACTGTCTTAATTTGCATTTCCCCAATCAATAGTGATTTAGAGCATTTTTTCAGATGACTAGATATGGTTTTAATTTCTTCATTTGAAAATCATCTGTTTATATCCTTTGACCATTTATCAATTGAAGAATGGCTTGTATCCTTATAAATTTGATTCAATTCTCTATATATTTTTAAAATGAGACCTTTATTAGAATCCTTGGATGTAATTTTTTTCCAATTTACTGCTTCCTTTCTAATTTTATCTGTATTGTTTTTGTTTGTATATAAACTTTTTAACTTAAATAAACAAAATTATCCATTTTGCATTTCATACTCTAGTTCTTCTTTGGCTACAAATTCCTTCCTGTTCCACAGATCTGAGAAGTAGACTAGCCTTCATTCTTCTAATTTACTTATAGTATCTATCACTCTTTATGTCTAAGTCATGAAACCATTTTGACCTTATTTTAGTATAGGATGTTAGGTATGAGTCAATACCTAGTTTCTGTCATACTAATTTCCAATTTTGCCTGAAATTTTTGTCAGATAATGAGTGCTTATCCCAGAAGCTGCAATCTTTGGGTTTATCATACACTAGATTATTATAGTCACAGACTATTCTTAGACCCTATATTTAACCCTCAGCATATACTACTTTATGTACTCTTATTGTCTTTTGTTACTATTTAACTCTCACAGTAATTTAATTTGTACCCTGATTATGACTTACCCAGGTAAGTAATAAGTTTCTTGAGAGTAGGGATAATGTTTTAATTGCCTTCTAATATTCATGGCATTGAGTAAAGAACTGGCCCTACTTTCTAGTAGGGCATGTACTAAATATTTGTCTACTTAATTTATGAATTACATTTTATGTTCATATCAAGGACAAGGGCATCCTATAGTGACTTATGAATCCAAGCTCTGCTACTTATTACCTATGTGACATTGAACAATTAATATTCCCTCTCTGAGCCTCTGATTCCTTATCTGTATAATGGGAGTGTATTAGACAAGATGATTCATAAGGTCACTTGCAGCTGTAAATTCTATGATCCTCTGAATGCAAGATTATAAACATGACATAATAGAAAAAAAAAAAAAACATTGAATTTGAAGTCAAAGGAAACGGAGGTGATTTTGGCTCCTTTGGCTCTCATTGTACTCATCTTTAAAATAAAGGAGTTGAACTAGATGGCCTCTGAGTCTCCTTTCTGTTCTAAATCTATGATAATTCTGTGAGAATGGAAAAATATATTTTTAAAAGAAGGGGGCAGGGTATAAACTAGGCAAGTTCAATTAACTTTCTTTTGTACAGGATAGGCCTTTATTCTAGAGCATGACTGAATCAAAGATTGGGAAAGAATAACAGCTAAACTTGAATCTACAAATTCCCAGTGAAAAAAAGTAGTTGGCCAAGTGGGCAATGCTTGGGTTTGCATTGTCATTCCCAAACGAGAAGAGAGGGAGCCCAGGCCCAAATCTGTAAGCCAGCTTCTGTCTCATCCATCTGGCAAGTAGAGGTCAGTGAAATTCTTAGGGCTGGTTCCTAGCAGTGAGCTTAGCTAATTAGCAGCTGCAGGCCCAATTGACAGTGAGCAAAGTGGCAAATGAAGGCAGAAATGTTCTTCAAAAGTTGTCTGTAATCCAGGAGGGAGAAACCCAACTCTACTCGTCTGAAAGACTAACAGAACCAAAATCAAGGAGACCCTGTTTTAAAAAAAAAAATTAATTAAAGGGAAAAAAGGAAATGGGTGGTTAGCCATCATAAAGTACTAGAAAAAGAACTAGATTTAGTGCCAGAGAATCCAGGGTGAAATCCTAACTCTGCTATTTGTCATTACTTTTCTTTTCTAGGCTTCAGTTTCTTCATAAAAAGTATAAGTGGATAGGATTGAATAATTTCTAAGATCTTTCCTTGCTTTAAATTCTATATTCCTATGAAGTAATGAATTGGCATGACAGAGACAGAGACAGAGAGACAGAAAAAGACAAGAGGGAAGAAGAGGAGAGGAGAGGAGGAGAGAAGGAGGGAGTGGAGGGGAAGGAAGGAGAGCAGTAAGGAGAGAAGAAACAGATTTATTCAGCAGGACCTATTATGTGCCAGGTTATTTTTTATTGTTATTGGTAATTTCAGTCATATCCAACTCTCCGTGACCCTAGTTGGAGTTTTCTTGGCACAGATACTAGAGTGGGTTTCCATTTCTTTCTCCAGGTCATTTTATAATTGAGGAAACTGAGGCAAATGGGATTGAGTAATTGTCCAGGGTCACAAAATTAGTAAATTCTGGGGTTAGATTTGAGCTCAAGTCCTTCTTATTCTAGGTCTTGCACTCTATCCACTGTTCTCCATCAGGATACCAAGAAAAGAAAAAGAAAGAGAAAGAAAAATATCCAATCTCTTCTCTTAAGAAACATATATTCTAAAAGATAATAGAGGGAGAAGAAAAGGAAAAGGCAATAGAGGGAGAGATCCTGAAACAGGAACAGGGAGAGAGGGTGGAGGGGAGTAGAAAAGGGCTAAAAAGAAATATATTTCTATACACTAATCCAAGAAGACAATATGATTCAATAGAAAGACTGCTAATAGTGAATTCAAACCCTACTTCTAACAACTACCTGGTAACTACCTAGGTTATGAATGTTCACCAAGATCTCAGTTTTGGGCCTCAGTTTTCTCATCACTAAATTGAGGTTAGACTAGCTGTCTTCCTAAGGTCACCCTCAATTCTAAATCTATGATCCTGTGGAGTCAAAGTATAATGTAAGCATAATTACCCTCAGTTTTCAATTGAAAAAACATATTTCTGAAAAGTTTTACATGATTTGCCCAGGATCACACAGCTAGCAAGTAAATTAAGGTTTGAGAAGTGAGCAGACACCCTCTCCTCTGTGAAGATTTTCACTGATCACCCCCAGCCCACACAGCTCTTCCCCTGTTTGGCACCTCCATTACCAGTTACTGTCCTGACCCTCACTTGGCACTTAGAAAATACCAAGTATTTTCTCTCTCCTCTTTCTCCCACTTCCATCTAAACCATGAGCTTTCTAATAAGAGAAATCCCATTTTATTATAGAGATCATTTCATTTTGGGCCTGAATAAATCAAGTGTTTTCACAAAGTGAGAAAGACTTGAGCTGGCACCAGAGGGGTGGGAGAATTGAACTACAATAGAAGTTAGAATGCAGGGACTGGAGGGAGGAAATACTGGGGGTCAAGGAGAAAATGAGGATTATACAAATAAAGACAAAAAGCACAAAGGACATTTCAGGGATTTGAAATAGATGAATTTGAAGACAGCAGAAATAAATGGGAAGGGAGACAGCGAAAAAAAAAGGATTAGCATTTATGATACAACATGGCAGGCATTCCTAAATGCTTTTAAAAAATTATATCATTTGAGTCTCATATCCTCCCTGGAAGACTATTATCCCCATTTTACAGTTGGGGAAACAGACAAACAGAGGTTTGTTTTTTTTTTTTTAATTGTCTTGTCTGGGGCCACAAAGCAAATATCAAGTAATATCTGAGATTGGATTTATAGAACCAGTGCTGTGCCATCTAATTGCCCCATAAAGCATAGAAAGCTACTGGTGGAGGAGAACTTAGGGTCTCCTCTACCTTATTTTACAGATAAAGAAGCAGAGGTCCAGAGAAGGGAAATTATCTTCCCAAGGTCACATAGCTTGTTAGTGGCAAAGCAAGGACAAAAATCAGATCTTATATCCCTCACCTGAGGCTGAAAAGGTACATTGGGGTTTAAGTGCAGCAGACCTTGAATGCCAAATTTAGAAGCTGGATTTAGGGTAGGTTCTACACTGGATTACCAGTTGAAGCAGAGCTTGGAGGAAAAGAGCCCTTAGAATTCTTTTTTGCCACATCCTCACTGCCCCCATGACCTCAGGTACACCACCCCTGGGCCTCTCTTGCTTTCCTGGGGAGGGAAGGGGAGGTGTGTGAGGCAGGTTATTCTGCAGCAAAACAAAAATACCACAGCTTCATGCTGGTGATGACTAATATCCTCCCACCTCACTCAGCCGGTTGGAGATTAATTAGGTTTGGAAAGTGCTTTGATGAAGTCAGGCACTGCTCCCTAGGAGCTCTGAGCTGTTTCTATTGCCACAGTGTTTCCTGTGCCAAATTTACCTCAAAAGTAGCAAAGCCATGTAAGCTTTTAGGGAGCACCCTGTAAAGTGAAGGCAATGAACCTGAAAAATCTGCTTCCCCCCCACTTTTTACTTCCCCTCCAGAAGCGGCAGTAGGTGGCCGGCTCCCATGGCCCGCCTTCCCAGTGAGAGGGCTGCCTAAGCCATGCCAGCATGCCGGGAAGGCTCGGGCAGAAGCAATTAATGAGGCAGGCCCAGGGCTGGGAAATGGCCCCCACTGAGGCCGCTTTGGCCCTTGGCAGAGGGGAGCAGCAGGGTGCAACACGGCCTGCCGCCGCCACAGGCTGCTTCTCAGCACTGCCAGGGCCCCGTGACCTTCAGACTCCCCACATGTGAAGTGCCTTATTAGTTGTGAGAGTCCTGAAATGACTGGCAACTTACTCATGAAACCATGGTTCTGAGCAATTCAGCTGCCCTCCCTGGACCTTATTTGTTTTCTGTGTGTGTCTGATTTCTTGCCCTGCAGGTAACCTGAAGATACTGATGACTGCTCAAGAAAAGTGTCTGGGCAATTGTCAAGTGCAAAAGTAATGTGCAATTTGACCTGCCCACAGTTCTGTTTGAAGGCCCAGGGAAATAAAGGGGGGAGGAGTAAGGAAGAGAAGAAGAAGGAAGAAAGAAAAGAAAATGGAGGGAAAGAGGAGGGAGAGAGGGAAAGAAGGAAGGAAGGAAGGAAAGGAGGGAAGAAGGGAGGGAGAGAGGAAGGAAAGAAGACAGAGAGGGAGAAAACAAGGAAGGAAGGAAGGAAAGGAGAGAGGGAAGAAGGAAGAAAAGAAGAAAAGGAGAGAGAGGGAGGAAAGAAGGAAGGAAGGAGGGAAGGGAAGGAGGAAGGAGGAAGGAAGGGAAGAAGTTTCTTTGGGTGTTCCCTAAACAAAGATATCTCAAATATATTGATCATCCTTAAGTATTCCTTCAAAAGCACAGATCTGAACACATCACTCAACTATTCAAGAAATTTCAGAGCCTCCCTAATGTCACCAAAAAATACATATATACTTCTCTGTCTGGCATCTAAACTTAAACTTTCCAGCCTACCTTACCAAATTAATTTCATGTTATTTCCTCTCACACTAAACATTACTTTACTTTGAAACAAAACTTGTTTGATCCCTGTTCTTGGTATATGATATTCCATCTTCTCCAAGACAACAAGTAATCTGATGGTTTAAAATGTACAATTCTTTTAAACATATTTCCATATTTGTCATGTTATACAAGAAAAAATGAGACCAAAAGGAGAAAAAATCACGAGAAAGAAAACAAACAAAAAAATAATACTGTGCTTCAATACATATTCAGTCTCCAGAGTTCTCTCTCTGAACACAGATGGCATTTTCCATCCCAAATCTATTTGAATTTCCTTGAATCACTGCATTGTTGAGAAGAGCCAAGTCCATTACAGTTGATCACATAACCTTGTTACAATATACAGTGTTCCCTTGGTTTTGCTCCTAGCAACTTACTTAAATGTTGGTTGATTTCATTCTATAAGGCATACACCACACTCTTCCACAACAGTATTCCACCTGCCACAAAATGCACTCTAGTCCCACCCACCAAAAGAGAAAGAAGAAGAAAGACAGAGCCCTACAGCAGGTCTTAAAACCTAGCAGATGGGAATGCAGAGGAATGAAGAAAACTGTTCATAGAGCCTCTGGTATGTGACTGATATTGTTAGTATCACTGAACAGGTTTTGGGAACTAAGCAATCATTGTCTTTCTCAATCTTTTATCTTCTTTCCTATTTCCCAGGATCTCAGTTGACATTTTTCCCCCTTAGCTTTTCTTACTTCCACCCTTTTATTTTCCAAAGGGCCTTACCAAAGAGAAGAAAAGATTCATCTCATTTACCTACATTTTAACTCCTTTAGCCCCAGAACAGGTGATAAAGTTTAGAGAATCCCTTTGGGATCTTAGGACCCAATAGACTTTCAACCATTGGAATGCGACAGATGTGGACCTGCTTGAGAGTAGGCCAGATGCTTCCTGAAGATCCACTATAATCAGATCCATTCAGAAGCACTTTCAACTACAATGGAATTCAGAAAAACTCCTGAGAATGTGGGCTCTGAAGGCAATTTGCCCTTTCTAATGTTTATCTCAAAAGCAGTTTCACAGAGCTCTTTATTCATCTGAGATGCAAATCTCTTGTCAAATGGTTTAACAAAAGAAAATGAAGGAGGCTTTTTGAGATCATCCAATATGTTAAAAGGCATTTCTCTGCACAATCCAGCTTTAAACCATTGTAAAAAATATATTGACAGAAGTGAAGTTCTGTAGCTAGGCTTATTTTAAGATCTATCACATCATGGCGAGGTGATTTATGAGACTTGAAGAATGTGGATTTATGTTCCATAAGACTGCAAGCCCCTAATATCAACACAATCTCTTTGTGAATTATGAATTAAAAACAAAGTATAATTCCAAAAAATTACATACTCCAGATTGGACTGAGAACCTCATTATCAAGAAAAAATCCCTAACATATTTCAAAAGTTGGATAAGAATGAAAGAGCTAATGAATGGACATAAAATGAGATGGGAGTTCACAATCAGTAAAGCAAACCTTTGAAATAAAAATGAGCTAATTCTAGACAATCACACACACACACACACACACACACACACACACACCTCCCAAGAAAGCTCATTCTACTTTGGGAGAAATCTTATTTCTTGAAAGTTTTCCTTAACATCAAACCTATATCTGTTTCCATATAAAAGGTAGATTTTGTTCTAATTTCCTTTATTGATTATGATTTCAATAAATTGTATTTAACATTTTTATTTATTTGAATTTATTCTTTTTATATTTGTCCTTTATAAGTTTTTATATGTACTTGTTATCTCCCACATTAAAATACAAACACCTTGAAGTAGCAATTGTTTTCTTTGTATTTGAGTCTCTTCCTTCCTATTCACCCCAATTTCACAGATGAGGAAACTCAGTCTCAGAGAAAGAGAATAACTTATCCAAGGTCCCTTCTAACTCTGAAATATTAGGACTATCACAACTAACTGCTTTTTTCCCATAAAAATTTGTCACATTAGGCCCCTGTGACATTGCTCCCAGAAGCATGTTTACAACAGTATATCCATCCTCCAGACTCCAAAATTGGAAAATGCTCCAGATGCCAATCAAATGGTTAACCATGTTCCCCAGAGCCATATATGGCTTTGCTTATTAAAATCAGATTCCCATCTGTTATATCAAAACTTATTTTCCTGTCATATCTCTTAAGCAGAGAGAGTGACTTTAAATTTTTCTCATATTTGGAATATCTGCCATGTTTGGCAAAGGTGATCTCATGTTTACATTTGTAGGCTGTAATTTAGCAAGAGTAGTAGAAACTCCTTTTTCATATAATTCTCTTGCCTTCAATTCCTTCCATGGAGGTAGAGCTTTTCAGTCCACAAATGGAGAGGAGGCTTAGAAAGCCAATCAATCCCAAAAGAGAAAGCACAAGGCTTACCACACTTTTACAGGGTGGGGGGAAGGGGGAGTTGACTAGTGAGTGGGATGGAGGCAGGTAGAGAAATGAAATCAAATAGGTAGCTGAAAGGTAATTATGTTACCACAGAGTAATGAAAGGGATAGAAGAAAGGGAACTCAGCACTATGTAGCAGAAAAAGTGATGGATTTAGAATCAGAACATCAAGGTTCAAATCCCATCTGACCTACTTAATTGTTTCTGTGATGTTGGGCAAGTTTTTCCCTTTATATAGCGTTCACTTTCCTCATCTGTAAAATTAAGGCGTTATATTGAATGAATTCTTCCCATCCTTCCAGTCTTGTATCCTAAAATCCTAAAAGTGAAGTTGTAGATTTCCAAGACAAGGATCTTTTTTGCTGGCACCTGGGGCAGGGTTCTGTTGCATTGCCCATATTTGGATCTAGGTTACAGTCATGGATCCCAGGTGAAAAGGAGCCCTAGATACCAGAGATTGTGTTCAGATAGGACCTGGGACCCTAATAAAAACCCCAGAGCGGAAAAGAGTGTTTGTGGGTTATTCACAGACCAGAGCACAGGCCAGGAGAATAGTAAATATTCTCTTTCCTTAGATCATACCATTTTGGAAGAACTGAAAACTTACAGGTCCTAAATCACTATTGATGAGAAAAATGCAAATTAGAACAATTCTGAGCTACCAACTCACATCTATCATAATGGCTATCATGACAGAAAAGGAAAATGACAAATGTCAAAGGAGATATCATTAGTTGGGGAATAGCTGAACAAGTTGTGAATGCAATTGTGATAAAATACTATTGTGCTATTGTTAAGTCCTGAATAAAAATTATGGCCACCCCCCCACCCCACCCTTGCCATTAGGACTGAAAAATCTTGGAGCTCTGACCACCATTATATACCATTGAGTCATAAACTCCAGGTGCTTTATTTTAATTCTTGGTTGGATAATTCCCCCTCCTTTTGAGTATTGCCCTTTGCTTTGCAATCTCCTGCCTACAAGATCTTATTTTGACCCCTATCCTGTCAGGATTAAGTTATGATCCTTCCCTGGAATTATGGCTTGTCTGTCCTGCCAGTGTCCTCGCTCCTCCCTATCTGCCTTTGTAACCCTAGTTAGCGAAAACCCTATATAAGTTCCCTGCCTGTTTATCTGTGCCTGCTAGCCTCTCCACATTGAAGATTAAAAACCAATCTTTGTCTGCCTCAGTTTCTCTGGCATTACACTATAAGAAATGGTGAACCAAATGCTCTTAAAAGAACATGGAAAGCCTTACATGAATTACTGTAAAGTGAAATGAACAGATCAGGAAAATACTCTATACAGTAACAAAAGTATTATTGTATGATGACCAACTCTGAATGACTTAGCTATTCTCAGCAACATAACAGAGCCAACATAGTTCTAAAGTTCTGAAATGTTATCTCTCTCCAGAGAAAGCACTGATAGGGTCTGAAAACAGATTGAAGCATAATTTTTCTTTATTTTTCTTGGGCTTTTTGACCAGTGTTTTCTTTTACAACATGATTAACATGGAAATATGTTTTCTATTACTGCATGTGTATAGCCTGTATCAAATTACTTTCCTTCTAGAGAGCAAGGAGAGAATCTGAAACTCAAGAAAATTTTTAAACCAATTTTAAACATTGTTTTTTTAAAAACGTTAAAAATTATTTTTGCATGTAATTGAGAAAAAATAAAATATTGATTTTTTTTAAAAAAGCATTGCACCCTGTAGTATGGTAATGCTACAGACCAAGATACCCTGTATCTTGTCAATATAATACAACTCAATTCAGCACTCATTTATTATAAACCTACTATGTGCCAATATTGGGCCCTGGCTAACTCTGGCATTGGTTCTTTGATTTCCAGATTAGACAATCAACTAGCACTTATTAAGCACCTGTTATCCACCAGGCACCTTGCTAAGTGCTGAGGATGCAATAAAGATGAAATTTAAAAGTGGTACTGGCTCTCAAATAGTCTAATGGAGGAGACAACATGCAAAACAAACTGTGTCCAAATCAAATCTATACATAATAAATTAAGGATAATCTCAAAGGAAGGGCACTAATTGCAGTGAATCCTTGTCTCTCCTCCTCTCACATTACTGGTATCTCAAGTTAAGTTCCTTTCTTTGTTTGAGCTAACCGTGCTCATTTTAAATGGCCCATTGCTTTTTGCATTAATGGCTTGTTTGTGCCTGCTGTGGAAATTTCTAAGTCCTTCAAAGGCAGCTGCAACAGACTGGATCAGAAACAGAGGGGGGATAATGTACTAGTGAGAGAGACTGAGAAGGGGCAGTCCAACAGATTGGAGAAGAACCAGATGAAAAGCAGTGCCATGGAAATCAAGGTAAGGCAGAATATCCAGAATGAAGGGAGAGATCAACAATGTAAAATAATAGCTGAAAGGTCAAGACTTAGAACAGGTCATTGAATTCAACAATTAAGAGGTCTTTGGTGACAAGAAAGCTGGATTGCAGGAGAGAGATGGGTGAGAAGAACCAAGTACAGAATTCTCTTTCTCTAAATTTATCAGTGGAAGGCTACAACATTTATTGCACATCTATTGTGTTAGAAATACTGTGCTAAGTACTGGGAAAGAAAAGATTTAGATAAGAGGCATTCATTCCTTACTGTCTTAGAACATACAGTATAAAAGAGAGAATTTTTTAAAATCCAGTAATTAACCCAAAATAATATACAAGCTTCTTATCGCATAATTTACATGAAACTGTTCTTTTAAAAATTACTAGTGATTTCTTACTGCTGAATCTAATAGCTTCTTAATACTCACTCATCTTGACTCCTGTATAATCTCTAATACCATTGATAACCCTTTTCTCCTTAATATGCTCCTCTCTAGCAACATTGCTCTCTCTTCTGGTTCTCTTCCTACTTATCTGACCATTTCTTTACTGTCTCCTTTGTGGCATCTTCCTCCAGGTTAAATGCACTAATTATGGGTACAACTAACCAATGGTCTGTCCTGGGCCTCTTCTATCTTCTCTCTTTAACTTTTTTCATGCCATAGATCCATTTGGAAGTCTAATGGATCCTCTGAACCCCTTCTCAGAGTAACAATTTAAAATGCATAAAATAAAATATGTAAGATTGCAAAAGAAACCAATATACTAAAATATACTTATAAAAATATTTTTAAACAAGTTAACAGACCCCATAGCAATATGTAGACCCGCCAGGTCAAGAATCCCAGCTCTCTACTTTCTTCTATAAGAAATATACATTTCTTATCAACACTCTTGGTTTCAATAATAATTTCTATACAGATGGTTCTTAGATCTCTTTAGTCCCAACATACCTTCTGGCTTTCACTATGTCATTACAAAATGCCTATTAGGCATCTTAAACTGAATGTACTATTGTCATCTCAAACTTAATGGGTCTGAAACAAAATTCATTATCTCTTCTATCATAATCCCAACCATCCCTTCTTCTAAGCTTTTCTAGTACTGTAGAAAACACTACAATTTTTCCAGTCACACCATCTTGCATTCACTTTCATTCACTTCACATATCCTATCTGCTGCCAAGTATTGTTGTTTCTTTCTTCATGATAGCTAGTGTGTGTGTATGTGTGTGTGTAAAATCTTATGAATGCTGAAATTTCATTTCCTCACTCTTGGATTACTGGGTATTAATTTCTCTACCTCATTTCTGTCCACTCTAGTCTATCCTCTATTTCTCTGCTAAAGTAACCTACCTAAAGGTCAAATCTGATCAAGTTACCCTCCTATTCAACTAACTCCAGCAGCTCCCTGTTATCTCCAAGATGTAGGATGAAATATAAAATACAGTGTTTGGTTTTCAAAGCCTTTAACAAAATAAAATTAAATGTAAAAAAGCCTTTCAAAATCTGGCCTTTTGCTACCTTTCCAATTTTTCTTCAAATTCCCTTCTATTATTCAGCAACACTATCTTTCTCATTCTTCCTCAATTACTATTATTTTGTAAACATAAAAATGTTTGCATATTGTCCCATTAGAATATGGGTTCCTTGAGAGCAAAAAACTGTGCTTTTTACCTTTCTTTGTATACTCAGCACTTAGCACAGCATTTGGCATATAGTAAGCATTTAATAAAGATTCCTTGATTTGTTGGCTAGTTACGAAAGAGTTATAAAACAAATTTCCATGTAAAGCATAAGGATAAAGAGGGGAAAGATCAGGGAAAGTTTCATGGAAGTCAAATGAGATAATATTAGCACAGTATGCCTGGCACATAATATGAACTATAAAGTTTTCCTTTATGGAAGAAGGGATATTTGAGTTCTTTTTTAAAGGAATAAGCAAAATGAAGTTTTGATAATGGGAAGGGCATAATGAACAATATGAGAAAGAATTCAGAGTTTCATTCAGATGTTTGGAGAAAAAAAGATATCCAATATGGCTAGAACACAGAATGCACAAAGGGCAGCAATATGAGATGAGATAAATAAGGCTAGAAATGTACGATAAGAGCAAGTTGTGGCAGACCTTGGATAAAAGGCAAAGACATTTTTATTTTCTCTTAAAAGCTAATCAGAATCACTGAACATCTTTGAGCTTTGGAAGGATGATGATCTATGACCTATGATATATACATCAGAAAAATGTCTGATAGTGGGGTGAAGGATGATTTTAAAGCAAGAAAGAGTGGAGATAGAAATATCTGGAAGAGCATTAATCCAGGTGGATGATAATGAGGGTCTATATGAAAGTTCTATGAAGAGAACAGGAAAATAGGTAAGAGATATTCCACAAGTGAAGAGGTATTCAACAATGTGAAAGGTGAGGGAAAAGGAATTGAGATACTAAGTTTTAATTATAGGTGCTGTTGGACAGAGCGTCAGGCTTAAAGGAAAGGAGATTCATCTTCCTGAGCTCAAATCTGGTCTCAGATATTTACTAGTTGTGTGACTCTGAAAAAGTCCTTTACCCTAATTGCCTCAGTTTCTCAGTTATAAAATCAGCTGGAAAAGGAAATGCAAAATATTTTAGTATTTCTGCCAAGAAAACCCCAAAAAAGGACACAGAGAGATGGACAGACTAATATACAATAAATAGCACAATACAAGCTTCTTATTGCATAATTTACATTATGGATTAAGGATACAAAGACATAATTAAAAACAGTTTGTGACTTTAAGAAGCTTACAATCTAGCAAGGAAGGTCATGTGTATATATAAGTAGATTAAAGATACAAAACAAGCACAAAGTAGCCTTGGATAGGAAGACACTGGGTGAGAACTAAAGGAATCAGGAAAGGCTTTTTGCCAAAGGGACATCTTGAGGTGATTCTTAAAGAAAATCAAGGTTTCCAAGAAGTGAAGGTACAAAGAGAAAAATGGAGAGAGAGCCAACACATGAGCTAGTGCTATATGGAAAACAGCAGACAGCTAACATGTCATAACATATGACTGTACTATGAAGTTTGGGGGCAAGAGTAAGGAGGAAAAGTAATCTGTAAGAAGTTTTTGTCATGTAGCGAGGTTCGAGATTGTAAAGGGCTTTCAGTACCAAATGGAAGTTTTTATTTGATCCTAGAAGTAAAAAGGAGTCACTGTAACTTACTGTGAGAGAATTGTGGTTAGAGTAACACTTTAAATTTGAAGGAAATTATACTAAGCTTGATTTTGGATGTGTTTAATATGAGGTACCAACAGGACATCCAGATCCTGCAGGGAACTGAACATAAAAGCTTAAAGCAAAGATGAGAGATAAAGGCTGGAGGCAATGATTTCAGATCTATCTGCACAAAGATAGCAATTGAAGCTGAGGGAGTAAACTTGTTAAGTGAAAGAGGGGAGAGAGAGAAGGCAACCAGACCCTAGAAAACACTATACCACCATCACCACCTTTAAATGGTTGGGAAAAAAGATAAAAAGCAAATAAAGTAAATCAAGGAATAGGCTGATAGAAGAACTAAGAGAATATAGTGTCTCTGAAGCAGAGGAAGGGAGTAACATTATCAAGAACTTTAAAAAAAAATAAGATCATAGATAAGAATTGACAAAAAAAGGGGGGGGCAGGGGAATCATTGGATTTAGTGATTAGGATGTTAATGATGATCTCTATGCCAGCATTTTCATTAGTGTAATGGAACTAAAAATCAGAGATCAAGGAATTAAGGAAGGATTGTGTGAAGGAAAGAATTGGAGGCATCAAGAATACTTCATTGATATGTTTAGCAGTGAAAGGGAAGGGGGAGATGGAACCAGTAATCTATGATCTGAGAGAAATCAGATGATGAGTTGTTCTTACAGATGAAAATTCACACTTTATCTCCTGTCTCTGTCTTTATCCTGGCTATCTCCCATTCCTGTAATGTTTTCTCTCCTCACCTCCAACTTATATATTCTTTTGTTTCTTCCAGGGCCTTTCCCCATCCCCACAGATGCTAGCTCCTTCCCCTCTGAGATGAGCTTCCCTTTAATCTATCTTTGATATACCTTGGTATTTAAAGATTTAATGTCTCCCCATTAGAATTTTGAGTTCCTGGACTTTTTCTTGCTTTCCTTTGTACTCCTAGAGCTTAGCACATAGTAGGAATGTGATAAATTTGCTGGTAGGAAAAATATATCCTTATAATACATATCAAGAAGATAGAGAAACTTGCCCCTTTGAACAAAGACGTTGCCATCTTGTGTTTGGAATCTACTCATCTTTAATCAGCAGATGACAATGGTGAAAATGAGTATCCCTCACTGAAGATATGAATGATTAAAACTGAAAGATGATGGATCACAGCCCATCATATAACTTTTGATAAAGTTATTCCTTCTTTCATTTTTAGCACCTACATAACCAACCAACCAATAAGCCATTTAATAAATGACTTTTATATGAAAGGCATTAGTCAGTGAAAACAATAACTTCCTTCAAAGAAGGCTGCTCTTATCATCTGCACTCCCACTAGGTACCTCCCACCTTTACCTTTTTTTTAAATGAGTGTTTTCCCATTATAAGCTCCTTGAGGACAGGGACTATCTTTTTTTTTTTTTTTTATTGTTTTTGTCTTCCCAGCACTTAGCATAGTGCCTGGCATATAGGAAGTAAGTACTTAATAAATGTTTATTTGATTGGACTTTAAGCACATAGTAAGCACAATTAAAAATATCCATTGACTAACTGCCTGACAATTCCAAAAAACAGTGAGGTTTAAGATGTGACCATCCTAAATGAATGAAGTGGAGTAAAGAAATCAGAGTTGAGAAGGTCAAAGGATTTTGTGATCAGTCTATTAAGGGCATCATCATTTTGAAGATATATGAATGACAGCAGGGAGTAAGTCAGAAAAACCAAGACTTGAGTATCTCTCTCTACCATTCTCAAAACTTTTCCTATAGAAAGTGGCCAGGCTCCTTCTCCTGTAGCCAGTGCCTATGATTATTCTCAAATCAAAAGCAATAGATGAAGATTTTCTGGTAGGAAAAATATATCCTTATAATACATATCAAGAAGATAGAGAAACTTGCCTTTTAAAATAAACACTTTGCCATCTTATACTTGGAATCTATTCACCTTTAATCAGCAGATGACAATGGTGAAAGTAAGTGTCCCTTACTGAAGATATGAATGATTAAAACTGAAAGATGATAGATCACAGCCCATCATATAACTTTTGATAAAGTTATTCCATCTTTCTTTTTAGCATCTATTCAACCAACCAACAAGCCATTTAATAAATGATTTTTATTTGAGAGGCATTAGTCACTGAAAACAATCTCTTCCTTCAAAGAGCTGGCATTCTATAGGAAAAAAATTAATGTGTATATGTATATGTATGCCTCTACACATATACATATATATGTATATTTGTTTATGTGTATGTGTGTGTGTAAACGAGATGCATATAAAATAAATATGAGGTAATTGGAATAGGAGGTACTAGCTTTTGGGATGGATCAGGAAAAGTCACATGTAAAAAAATAGTACTTCAGTTCAGTTTTGTAGGAAAAGCAGATTCTAAGAGCTAGCAATGAAAGAGAGAGGGTGTTCCAGGAATGAGGAGCAGTCAGTACAAAGGCACAGTGATGGGAAACAAGTGTCAAATATGAGGAACAGCCAGAAGACTTATATGACTAGACTATGAGAAGGAGACTAATATAAAATAATGTTAGAAAGGTAAGCTGGAGCCAGGTTGTAAAAGGATTTATATGTCTAAGAGAAGAGTTTTAATTGTTTCTAAATGCAGTAAGGAGCTATTGGATCCACTTACTCAACTCCATGCAGGTTAGGGAAGATCACTGGTATGGCCTTACATGTGGTTCTTCAGAATTTCACTGTGGACTTTTAATAAAATGTGGAAAAATACATGTATAACTTATATCAGATTGTTTACCATCTCAAGAAGGGGGAAGGGAAATAGAAAGGGAGGAAGGATAGAATTTGGAATTCAAAAGTTTACTTTTAATGTTTAAAAATATGGTAACATAATTGAGGGACATAAAAAATCTTTTCCAGCTCTACTATCCTATGGTTCTAAATTGGAAGTACAATCCATGTAGAAGGCAAGTTCATGTAGCAGAGTCCTAATCTATGTCTGTACCTGTGTTTTCTCATAGAAACTGGAATGTGCTTAGTCCTTAGAGTTAATGAAAAGTCACCTTACCTGTGATTGCCAAATTGGGAACCCATGCTCTTGGGGGGTAAAACAGAAAAAGGTAATGTCATCTAGTGAAAAGGGGACCGGATTTAGGGTCAGATCACTTGGTTTTGAATCCTGACTGCACCTTTTGGTTCCTGTGTCCCCCATGACTAGAATTTTTCCTCTATTTGTCTAGTTTCAGGGGCCTCTTTGACTTCTTTCAAATTCCAGATGAATTTCTGTTCTCCCTGAATGCTAGCATTTCTTATTCTGATTATCTACAATTTATCCTGTCTATATCTTATACCTTGTTTGTTAATGACTGCTAACATCCTTTCCAATTCTAAAGCTATAATCTATCTTCCTTTCATTCCTCAGTGGAATAGAGAGAATAGATTGTGCCCTTAGCACAATGTCCCTCACATAAAAGGTATTAAATAGATGATACTCGTGGATAGTGGGTCTACTTGATGTAGACACTATCAGAAAGTAATAATGAGCTCTACTCCCCTACCCAGAGCCCCCATTACTCAAAGAGGGAATGTAATAATAAGAGTTGTCCATTAGGTGGCAAAATACTCTAGTCACCAACCAAATGTTCTCATCAGAATCTTTGGCGTGCATACATTCAGGTCACTTGTATTAATTATACATCTATGTAATTTATAGTCACAGAGAGTGTCTTGGGGGGCACAGAAGGTTTTTAAGTATTTTGCTAGGGCCATGGAGCTAGCATGTGGTAGAGATGAGATGAGATCTGAGTTATGTTCCAGGTAGCTTCATCAGCATCTCTCCGGCATGCATGCATAAAAGCTGCAGGAACTAGCAAGGCACATTGAAAACCAAGCAATTAAAACCCAAGTTAGACTAGAAATACTGAGTATTAAATAATGGAATTTTGGTCAAAATCATCTGAAAAAATAAAGAAATCCTGTTTCTACCAGTAGGCAGCATCTAGAATCTCTTCTCTCAAACTATATAATGCTCCTCCTCCACATTCATAGAATGTGTCATAGAAAGGAGTCATTCAATTTTATGGTGGCATTTGTTGGACATAAAAAAATTGAAAGAAAATAAAAAAGAAAGTTTTAACACTTCTGCATAGGTCATCTAACTTCCACATAGGTCATTACCTTCCACATCTCCCTACTACCTTCCTAATGTTTGCATATGGCCAGTGACTTTCTGAAATCCACTAGATCATGAAAAGGGAATAAACAAGAAGGATTGTGTATGTCTAATGACTGCCTCCAAATTCAGACTACATAAAGGAAAAACAGGGAAAAGTGGAGGAGAAAGATGCTCTCTCCATCTAACTAACTAATGGATTTGTCTTTAATGGCAGGTTTTGGGTTTAGTCTCTCCCATATATTGGTCTCTGCATTGATCTGATCACTAAAGATAGAGCTGACCAGGAGTCAACTCTCAATCCCACTGCCACTTGCTGACAAGGCAGGATGCTAGCCCCAGTCCAACTGTCACATGTATTTCTGTGAGCAGTCAGGTAATGCAGTTGATAGATTACTGGAGCTCAAGTTCAGAAGAACTAAGCCTGAATCTAGCCTCAGACACATATTAGCTTTACGTATCCCTCATTTAATAATTTAATAAGTCATTTAATCCTTATTCCTCAGTTTCCTCATCTTTAAAATAGGGGTAGTAATAGCATTTATTTTCCAGGTTGTTGTGAGGATCAATTGAGATTTGTAAAGCTCTTTTGTTCAGTAATCATTTTCCAATCATATTCAATTTCTGTGACCCTGTCTGGGGTTTTCTTGGTGGAGATATTGGTATGCCATTTCTCTTCTCAACTCATTTTACAGATGAGGAAACTGACACAAACAGGGTTAAATGACCTGCCCATAGTCCCATAGCTAGTAAGTGTTCCTGAGATGAGTATTCCCTATTCCAAACCCTATACTCTATCCACTGTTACCTACCTGTAAAGATCTTATTGAACCTTTAAAATTTAATTAAATGTGTGCTATTATTATAATTTCCACTCTAAATATCTTTTTGCCTAAATAGGGCAAAGAAAAAAGGAATTATGAATATTTGTGATCATTATGTGTAATGTTCTTCTCTAAAATGTAATCTTCTCTGGGAGCAGATTTCTTTTCAGTTCAAATAATCACCTCAAATTCAGCCAGGAGTTAAAGTGCAATGCTTTATTGTTTCCTTTCCAGTCTTGTCTCCTTCCTGGGGCCTGGTTAGCTTTCTTAGAGGCCTATCTCTCTCCTTGGTTCCTGGAGCTTCTGCCACTAGTCCTTTGCCTCTGCCAGCTTCAGCCTCCAGTCAGCACAAAGGTGAAAGATGGAATGACTTCTGAATGTCCGGGACTGAATCCTGGTTGAGGCTCCTAGCTTATATATGCTTTCTTAAAGGTGTGAAACTTGTAGAACTCTAATAAGTACTAAGTACATTAGTGAAATAGAGAATTGTTAAGTACCATGCTAAATTAGATAACTGACTTAGCACCTTGTAAGAATCCTAACAATTATGATCTCACACAAATTTCCTTAAATCCCAGAATCTCATCAATCCCTTTCCCTAGTGACCTCTCTAAGGTGGAAGGTCACTTCCCCTTTTTAGAAACACCTGCCAATCAATAAAACATAGCTTATAGTGAAATCCCTTCAATGTCCTGGAGCACCCACAAAGGGGACTAGCCTAGGGCTTACAGCTGAGGTTTACATCTTTTCAGAGCATCCCTTAAGGAAAGATCCTTGCGTAGCCTCAGGCCCCCCCCCATATTCCTCAGATATAAACCTAGGAACTCTCCCCTTAGATTTTACATTTATCCTGAAGATCTGTGCTTTTTTTTTTTCTGGACTTCATCAATATTGATTTCAATACTCTATATTTTTATCAAACCAGATTTAGCAAATAATCTTATTTCTTTGCCTGAGGCCTTCTTCCTCAGGGAAACACAAACTGCCAATATATCTGTGGTGAGATGCAGGAAAAATGGAATCTGAGAAAAAAAAAGTATAGATTGGACTTAGGAGAAAAGAGGAGAGTTGAGTTTAACGAAAATCCTGAGGCTTTTATTAAATTGTATGGTGAAAAGAGAAGGACCAGAGAAAGAAAAGAGTAATTCTCTAGGAATTACCTGTCCAGGCTTCCATATGCTTTGGTTAAAAGGAAGAAATGTGGTATGGTGGGAAAGTCATGTGTTTTGAATTTAAGGATTCAAATCTCAGCCCATTACCTAAAACCTACATAATCTTGAGCAACTCATTTCAGCTGGAAACTTTTAAACTAGATAATCACTAAATCAACAAACAGTGAGGGAACTTAAGATCAGAGGCAAAAGGCCTACAGAAGGTCTGATATCTGACTATAAACTAGCTATCTTTAAGGTGCTAGTGAATTAAATACTAGAGCTGCTCTTTGGCTTTAAAAAATTTATAGTTAGAAGAAACCATAAAGGCCATCTAATTCAGCATTCCCAATTTACAGAGAAGGAAACAGATCCTAGTTAGCAATGGGATTTTCTCAAGTTCACACAGTAAATTAGAAAAGACTTTGACCTAAATGTTTTTACACTTAGGGTATGTTCTTTAAAAATATATATTGTTGACTTCAGGGATGGCCCAATTAAGAGGGTTAAATCAATGACATGTGTGCATTATTTGAGAAAACCTATTTTCCCTATTAGTGGTCCACTACCTCCCCACACCAAAGGCTTCCACTGTGGAATATCCTTTTCCCTTTTATATCCAATAGCTGCCCATAATCTGTTTACTGGTTCTCTCTTTCATCCCCACATTAAGATTTACTTTTACTTTTCCTTCTTACCTTGAAGCTCTGCTCTCTGTAATCTATGCCATGCTTAATGTGCTATTATTCCCAGATTAATGTCTTCAGAAGATTCCTCTAAATGACTGAATAATGATGAAAATTTCCAGCAGAGGTTTTTGGGAAGTAAGGAATGTATCTGTCTTCTTTGTCCACAAATAAAGCTGTCCCTAACACACACACACACCCCAAAACAAAATAAAAACAAAACAGAAACAACAAAAAAAAAAGAAAATATAATGTGCCAAATTACTGATTCATACATTATATATGTTAATACAGTGAAGCTTTTATGAAGGATATTCACTTCAAAAAGTATAATCACAAATATACAAACATACTTCCTCTACCACATAAGAAGCTTAATTCTCTTTTCCCTTTTTATCACCTCTGTTTCTAGTTAAGACAAAGGAAGGAGGTTCATAGGTTAGCTCAGTCCCCATGGAGCAAAATCCCAGTTCCAAGCCCTAAATCCCAGTCCCAAACATCCTGGCTTGTCAAGGTTTCCATATGCTGGTTTATAAATTTTGGTTCCAACATCTCTATGGCTTGAACTTCTGGTTGAGAAGATAACCCACCACATTGGAAACTGAGGGCAATCAACACAGAATAGGAAAAAAAACACCCCAAAACCCAAAACCTATTCTTAGAAAGGGGATAAAAGAGAGGTAAGCAGAGGAAGGTAAATTCCTCTGATCCCAGTAAAGAGGAATCTCAGAAACATGCCCAACTGAAAGATGATATAAAAAAGAACTACAGTCTCAGTCTCATTACTTTTAAGTGGCTTATTAGTATTTTATTTTTCCCCAATCACATGTAAAAACAAGTTTAACATCATTTTAAAATATTGAGTTCTAAATTCTCTCCTTCCTACCTCCACCCCTATGTCTGCATTGAGAAGGCAAAAATTTTAATAGGTTATACATGTGTAGTCATACAAAACATATTTCTGGATTAGTGAAGTTGTAAAAGAAAACAGACTTTTAAAAGTCAAGAAAATATAAAGTAAAAAAAAAAAAAAAAAAGGTATCTCATCCCTTTTCAAAATACAAGTGTGCAATCAGGGACAGCTACCTCCAACATGGTAGGACGCAACAGGTTACATGTTAGACAAAGTGGGCATGCTCAAAAGTCAGGATACATATACCTTTTTGTTTTCAATTTCCTTGTCAAGGAAGTATCAGTATCAGTCCAAAAGCTAAGACTAAGTCTGAAATTCAGGGCAAGGATCTTCAGAATTTGGAGACCAAGAGTCACCAGAGGAAGGCCAACAGCAAATTTGAGAAATGAAAATCACAGCGGGGTATATATCAGAATCTTATATAAGAAAAATGTTGACATACTAGCATTAAAAATAGAACTAATATTAAAAAAAATTTTAAGAATCAATAGAGAAAGGCAGGGTAGGGCAAGGCAGGTTGTCAGTACATGTACAGACAGTTTACAATTGGAGGCTGGTTCAGGTAATGTTGATCAATAGCAGGTGACCTGGTCTAGAAGAAGATCATGACTTTGAAGAATCAGGGTTAGAGGTACAAGTAGTCATACAAGAGATCTCAAAAAGTCTGAAGAATAGCCTAATCTCAGAATCCAGAAAAGGACCAGGGTAAGATAAAAGGGAAGGAATCTGATTCTGAGAGAAATCAGTGCCCATATCTAAGAATAATAACAAGGTCTGGGGGTTAAGATCTAATGGGAAGAGTCAGATTGAGGTGCATAAGACAAAAACTGACAATGTTGAAGTCAGCTGAGCTGATTTTTAACTACTTTACCCACGAAGATCAGCATCACAAGAATGAGAAGATATAACTAGAAAACATTTTCTATTAATTTTCTATTTTAGTGGACTGAGAACTCAATAAATGATAAATGGATGGATGGATAGGTAAGTATTAAGTGCTTATTGTGGGCTTAGCACATATGAAGCAAGAGTGAGCATAAGAACATAGAAAATCTTAGAGCAAAGATTTTTCACCTTTTTTTGTCATGGACCTGACAGTGTAGAAAAAACTATGAATTTTTTGTCAGAATAAAAATTTTAAAAGTATAACATAAAATATATAAGATTACAAAAGAAACCAATTTTAAAAACTTTAAAAGTACAACATAAAATATATAAGATTACAAAAGAATTGAAAGTGTAGATAGCAATATAGATATCAAATATTTTTTAAAGGTAGTTCATGGATTCCAGATTAAGAAACTCTACCAAAGAAATTATCTAGCCACGCCTTTAATTTCACATTAATTAATTACTGATGTCTAAGGAGGTTAATTAAACTTTAAAAGGTCAGAAGAGTCCCCTCAAAAACTAGAGTTAGTAGAAGAATCTAACAGAACAGGTTGAAGCAAAAGTGAAATGTGGTGAAGGAACAACCTTGAGCTGTGACTTGCTTGAATTGGCACAGCAATAGATTAGCCCACCAGCTGAGACAAATAAATCCTGATACATACTTGGTGAGGGCTTTGTGAAAGCATAAAAGAACTACCAGGGCTAACCTTCTTAATATCCTCTTCAGCACCCTTAGTTTGTTCTCTGCATTACTCAACACCTCTGTACTTCATCCCCAGGAACCTGCTATGACTACAAAAGGGAGAACATACACCTGATTGGGAGTTGGTAGGAATGTTTCATAGAAATCCCTCCAATTATGAACCCAATTTCTCTCCAGGAGAAAATGTATCCAGAAACTTAGGAAAATGTTGTTTTTAATACTATTCTTATTATATATTCTCAATAAAAACCGTTTGGTTAAATGGTTTAAAAAATGGTTAAAAAAATAAATGTCATTGGTTGATTCATATTAGTAGTATTCAAGTAGTTAACTGATATAGGGAAACACACCAGATGGGAATTCATGAGTGGTACTATTCAATGCCACAACCCCTCAGGATTTCCCCTAGAATCCTGAGAGATAATCACTCAAACAGTGCTCTGAGAATCTAACCAACAGGCATGAACAAGAGTTGAAAGAAGAAGTCTGGAGGATATATATGCATCAAAATCAAGATTTGAATCTAGATCCTTTCACTCTCTAACTAATGTCCTTTCCATGCTACCAAGTACAACTTAGAAGCAAGAAAAGCTACAGTAATTTTAGATGCTTCAGTATAGCCCTCAGGAACCACAGAAATTCCCCACTCTCAGCACATATCATAGATGGAGCATTAGGATCCCAACTCTGTACCAGGTAAGTTGTTAGACTCTTACTGTTGAGGTTGGGAAAGGGAGACCCCAAGAGTTTGGGGTCCCAGATTGATGTCTCAATGTGTCTCAAAAGAATTTGCAGGTTTCAACCCATTTCCTTGTCAAGGGGCAAAGTTTTATTGTAATTATAATTCCATTACAAGCAAACTAAACCCCAGAAGAGATTAGTAAGGGATCTGAGAAAAGGGGACAGATTAATACAAAATTAGATCAGAGCTTCATGGTTTTTTTTATTATACTTTTTTATTTACAAGTTATATGCATGGGTAATTTTATAGCATTGACAATTGCCAAACATTTTGTTCCAATTTTTCCCCTCCTTCCCCCCACCCCTTCCCCCAGATGGCAGGTTGACCAATACATGTTAAATATGTTAAAGTATAAATTAAATACAATATTAGTATACATGTCCAAACAGTTATTTTGCTGCACAAAAAGAATCGGACTTTGAAATAGTGTACAATTAGCCTGTGAAGGCAGACAAAAATAGAGGGATTGGGAAATCTATGTAGTGATTCATAGTCATCTCCCAGAGTTCTTTCTCTGGATGTAGCTGGTTCAATTCATTACTGCAGAGCTTCACATTACTTCTTTGTTAATTTTATGACTTTCAGGTAGATTTGAGGGGTGGTCTATTCCCAGGAGTTTGGTCATTACTGACCAACAAATTATCTATTTGACAGTCAGTAATGTTGGTAGGACTATTCTAAGGCCAGAAGACTTTACAATCAGCAATAACAAAAATTGATCTCCAAAATCAAGAAGCTTCAAAAGAAAAAGGAAAAACAAAGGATTAAATGGAGCTAAAATGTTTATATCCCTACATGGAAAGGTGATGATTGTCATTCTTAAATATTGTACCACTAATGGTACAGCTAGAAGGAATATACATAGACAGAAGATTCAGGTATAAAGTGAATTTGATGGCATGACATAAATAATTAAGGGATGAGAAAGAGGAGAGCACTGGTCAAGAAGGAAGAAAGAGGTAAAATAAGGTAAATTATTTCACATGACAGAGTGCAAAAAATCTATTATAGTAAAGGGAAATATGAGAGTGTGGGCAATGTGCATCACTTGACCCTTACTCTCAGCAGTATTGGCTCAAAGAGGAAAAATATACACAATCAATTGTATATAGGAGACTATCCTACCCAACAGGAAGGTAGGATGGAACGAGATAATGGAGGATAGACTGACAAAAAAGAGGACAGACTGGGGAAGAGAATAGACAGAAGCAAAACATTATCAAGGAGGGAAAGAATGAAAGGAGGGAGAGAACAAGCAGGAGGAAAAATAGGATGGAAGGAAATACGCAGTTAATAATCATAGCTGTGAATGTGAATGGGATAACCTTTCCCCAAAATGAAAGAGGATAGCTGAATAGATCAAAAACAAGAATCCTACAATATGTTGTTTACAAGAAATGTCTTGAAGCAGAGAAAGACACAGAGTAAAGAAAAAGGATTGAAGCAGAATTTATTATGCTACAATTGAAGTTAAAAGGGTGGTGGTGGTGATAATAATCCTGATCTCAGACAAAATAAAACAAACAAAAAAAATAGACCTGATAAAAAAAGATAAGGAAGCAAACTATATCCCATAAATGGTACCATAGATGATGATGTAATATCCTTACTAAATAAAGATGCATCAAGTGATATAGTATAATTAAAGGAGAAGCTGAGTTACAGATTCATGACCAAACAAGAGATAGAAGGCATTACAAAAGGTAAAATAGTTAATTTTGATTATATTAAATTTAAAAACTTTTGAACAAATAAAACCAATACATCCAAGATTAGAAGGAAAGCAGAAAGCTGGGAAATACTCTTTACAGCAAGCATTTCTGATAAAAGACTCATTTCTCAAATATATAGAGAGAACTGAATCAAACTTATAAGAATACAAGGCATTCCCCAACTGATAATGAACAAAGAATATGAACAATTTTCAGATGAAGAAATCAAAGCTATCTATAGGCATATGAAGAAGTATACCTATACTAAATCATTTTAATTAAAGAAATATTAATCAAAATAACTCTGAGATCTCACTTCATATTTATCAAATTGGCTAATATGACCTAAAACCAAGGAAAAGAAAATGATAAATGTTGGCGAGGATGTGGGAAAATTAGGACACTAAGGTGCTGTTGGTAGAGTTGTGAATTGATCCAAAAATTTTGGAGAGCAATTTAGAACTATGCCCAAAAAGTAACCAAGATGTGCATAGTCTTTCATCCAACAATACCACTGCTAGGTCTGTATCACAAAGAGATCATGAAAAAGGAGAAAGGACCTACATGTGCAAAAATATTAATAACAGCTCTTTTTGTGAAAGCAAAATATTGGAAATTGAGGAGATACCAATGAATTGGGGAATGGCTAAACAAGCTGTGGTATTTGAAATGTAATGAAATACTATTGTGCAATAAGAAATGAAGAATAGGCTTATTTCAGAAAGAATTGTATGAACTGATACAAAGTAAAATGAGCAGAACCAGGAAAATATTGTACACAGTATCAGCAATATTATGGGATAATCAACTATGAATGACAGCTCTTCTCAACAACACAATGATTCAAGTACAAAGGGATTACAAAAGAAAATGCTATCCACATCCAGATAAAGAAATGATGGACTCTGAATATAGATGGAAGCATACTTTTTTCACTTATTTTATTCTTTTTGTGGGTTTTTTTAAATCTTTAAATCTGTTTCTTCTTTTGTAATTGTGACTAATATGAAGATATGTTTCATAAGATAACATGTGCATAACGTATATAAAATTGCTACCATTTTAGGAAGGCAGGAGGGGATAGTGGGAGGGAGAAAAATTTGGAGCTCAAACTTTGGAGCTCAAATCTTCACCTCTACCTTAGCTTCCTCAAAGCTTCACTTTAAGTACCTCACCCTCTGGGAAGCCATCTTTAGAGCTGCTATTCCTCTAACTTTTCCCGCCCACCCACTACCCACACCCACACATGAATTATAAAACAGCAGAATTATATTCATCCAACTGGGCTCCAAAGTTTTAAAATCATTTAGAAGCATACTTATCATCTCATCTGACTCTTACAACAACTTGGAGGTTTATAACATATTTAGGGGTAACTTTCTGATGCTTCAATTGTCTATGAAGATTATCCTCCCCAAAATTTCATTCAGATATTTAGGTTTCAAACACAGCCTCCTATTGTTTTCCCTCTGTGATGTAAAAGTCAATTTGCCATACAAATCATTCATTTTGAAGAAGCATTAAATTAAATTAAAACAGGGTTGATGAACCCAATTCTCTTTTTACTCTATGGAGGGAAATTATTCTACTTACCTAGAAAGTCCTGAATCAGGTTCTCAAAGGCTAAGGTAGAGACATTCAAATTCTGATGGATTTTGTCAGTCTGTAAAGGCTTTGAGTATAGCTTAGTGACTGTCACTATCACTGCCTTCCAATGATCAATAAAACTAAACATAAAAAGGCTCATTCCTAGAATACTAGAGACCAAATGATGTGTGATTTGAAAAATAAGTTGCAGAGCAACTCCTTAAGTCTTCCTATAAGATATGGAGGGAACAAGAGAGGTTGCAATCTGCATGGGCCTTGAAAGAAATAATCCAAACTAACAGAATGAAATATCCTTGCATACTGATAAGGGTTCATTTTTCTGAAGCACTTCAGGACTGGTGAAATACATTCTTTCTTACAGCCTTGTGAGTTAGATTGAGTGAAAGTATACCCATTTTTAAGAGGAAAAAATTGAGGCTAGGATAAAGAGAAATTTCCCAGGTTACACAAATTTTAAAATGTCCTAATTGGGACTTCAACCTATTTCTTATGAACCCAAGACCAGTGCTCTTTTTAGAAAGATACGCCAAAGTTTAGACTCTAGAACAAGGGAGGCACTGCTCCCACAATACTCTACACTTCTCCATCTACATCTGCAATATCACAGTATCACAATAGTGAATCCTTTGGTTCAAGGTTTTGCACTTTGAAAAACTGGCAAACTAGAGCACATCCAGGAAAATAACAAGGATAGAGATAAGCCATGAAAATCAATAGGAGCTTGTTTTTTTCAGTATATAAAAGTCTATTACATAAGAGTTATGATTTCTTTTGTTTACCATTAATAGGGAAAACAAAGATCCCAGTCAAGAAAGTTTCATAGAAATGGTTTTCTGCTTATAATAATCAGAATTATCCAATCTTAAAACTGACTTCCTCAGAAGACAGTGAACTTCCCATGAAAAATGAGGAGAATCAGACTATATAATTAGATCTTTTTTAGCGCCAACATCCTTTGATTCCAACCTTAGAAGCATTCAAGTAGAGACCAGCTGACCTCTTGTCAGCAGCACCATAAAGGAGATTCCTGTTTTGGATAAGATGTTGAACTACATGACCTCTAAGATTCCAGCATTAGCATCCTGTGATTTTAGTGACCGTCTTTAAAAAGAGAGGTCCAGCTAAGCCTGCTTTAATGAATAAGGTTTATTTGTTTATAACAAGCAGCACCTTTTACAAACAAGCCTAATTAATGTCCTCAATATAGTTCTCTTTAATCAGCTAAACATGCTCCCTTTCAACTCTTTATTTTAAATGCTGTTTCCTTGGAAACAATTTGAACAAAGTGTGCATGAAAACTTCAACTAAGTCAATAGATCACAAATTATTCATTCATTCAAACATATGTATTAACCTACTACTATGTTCAACTATGTTCAGAACATCATGCAAGTCATTGGAGCAGCAACAAAATTTAGGTAAGACTTGATCCCTGCTCTCATAGAATTTAAAGTCTAGTAGGAACTTAAGCTATCTCTTTTGGCCGCTTTATTTCTGCCATACCTCTTATTTCCCTGGGTTCCTTCCTGGGACCTCTGCCACCTTGAGGCCTTTTCCAGTCCTCCAATTACCATCAGTTGCTAATACTTTACCTTTTGAGATTAACTTTCATCTACTCAGCATTTATCTTAGATGCACCTAATACTTTACATGTTGAATCCCTCATTACAATGTACTCCTGAAGGAAGGAAGGAAGGAAGGAAGGGGGAAAGGGAGGGAGATAATGAGAAAGAAAGAGAGAAAAGAGAGAAATAGATTTTGACTCAATAGAAAAAAAATTAATAATTCTGTCTCAAAGTAGAATGAGTTACCTCTTCATCTCTGGAGGCCTTCAGATAGAAACTAGATGATTATTCATCCAAAGTCTCCATTATCCTTTTCCAAGGTACCTATTTATACAAGGGAGTTATACTTCCCATAGGGACCTCTGAGGCCACAAGCACAGGCATAGGCAGCTGGGTAGTGAAGTGGACAGAGTGCCAGAGCCTGGAGTCAGAAAGATTCATCTTCCTGAATTCAAATCTGGCCTTGGACACTTATCAGCTGGATTAACTAAGCAAGTCATTTAACCTTATTTGCCTCAGTTTCCTCATTTGTCAAATGTTTTAGAGAAGGAAATGGCAAACCACGTTAGTACTTTTCCCAATAAAACCTCACATGAGGTCATTAAGAGAAAGGTACAATTGAAATAATCAATTACACACAGTGCCAGGTATATTATAAGTGCTTAATAAATGTTTGTTGACTGACTACTAGACTATAAAATCCTTGAAGTCAGAGACCAGGTCATATTCATTTCTGTACCTTTACTATGCGTTGAGACAGATCCCACTCAACAACTGATTATATTAAACTAAATTGAATAACAGCCTTTCGTCAAAAAAAAAAAATCTGGTTCATTCAGAAGTTTGAGTATTTTTCTTGGTGAGATTTGGGATTTTGGGGGGTTTTTTGGTTTGTTTTTATTCTGACAGAGAAAGTAGAAGATACCTAGGAAGCATTCATTGTATGTGAACTGAAACCCACATATTTTTGTTAGCTTACATCCCACCCACCCCCGTTCTTCTCTCAGTGGTTTTTTAGCTACTAATTAAACAGTAGTCATATGCACAGCCTTAAAGTTTTCAAAGCATTTTCACATTCATTATCTGATCATGACAGCTCTATGAGGTAAGCAATGCAGGATTTATCCCATCTCTATTACTCTGTAACTATAATCTGCTTTTTCCAACTATCTCAAGAAGATGGAGTGGCATTCCCCCAACCCACAGCCCACAAATGGTCACACAGGATTTAACCCCAAAATTTTCAGATTTTATGTTTCATGCAATCTGTACTATACTCTTCTGCCTCAGTGATCTGGAATGATAGACTGGGATGGTGCAGTAGTCAACCCTAGCACATTGTTAATTGTGTATATATGAACTCTTGCTCTTTTTTTAGAACCAGATTTTTTGGAAGCCACCTTTTCCCTCCCCCATGAGGTGCGTCAGAATGGTTATAAAAGAAAGGAAAGCAGTGAGCAAAGCTCTGGCCCAGGACCATTCTATTGGGGCTACTCTACTCACTATAATAATAACCTTTGAACTAGCTTAAATTATGGTTGAGAGTAGCTTAGAGCCAAATGTTTCAATAACCAGGTCTCATAAGATCATTGACTTAGAACTAGAAGGTGATTTAGAGGTCATCTAATCCAATCTTTTTGTGTTGCTGATGAGGAAACTGAGGCCCAGAAAGGGTCAGTGACTTGCCCAATGTCATTCAACTAGTATACAATAAAAGCTGTGGAAAAACTTTAGAGCATCATTTGAACCTAGCCTTGTGTAACTAAGAAACCAGATTTGTTGCTTAGAAGTCAGATTTGTTTAATGCTTAATTAACTCAAGTCCTAGATTATGCCACCTAAAACTTCAGTCAGATCTAAAGAATAATTTAAGAAGTTTTCTCCTACTCAAGCAAGTCACCTAGAAGTCCTATCTAGAAACTATCTCTATGGTGGCCAATCAAGTACTGTTTCTTTGCTGCTTTGAACAATGTGTATATGTGCAAAATATGTATAATGTAAAATTTATAAACACTTACTGGAAATGGGTCACTCCCTTTTCTGTCTTTCCCCTCTGCTGAACAACTTAATAAACTTCTGAACTATTTCGGTTCCAGGTTTTGTTCTCTGCCATATCAATGATAGTATGAGAATTAGGATGCTTCAAGACCTAATTTGAACACAGGTACTCGGACTTCAAATTCAATGTAATTTTACTTTGTGCCATACTATTTCTCTTCCATACTATAATTCCAGAAGGATCCCCAAAGGTTGAAGGCGGTAAGACTATATAGCCAAAAGAAGATAAGACTTAGGGTGAAGCAAAATATCCCTCAAGCATTTGAAGGACAATTGTGCCAAAGAGAAATGAGATGGATTCTGCTTGGTCCTTTAATCTAGTTTTATGGAGTCCTAATCATGCAGTTCACACTATTTCTAACTCAACAACTGATTCACCAGATTTCTCCCCCAACTTTCTTTGCCTACCTCAGCACGACTATATCTGGATTGACATTTTTTGAACCATGTTCCTCACTTCACCCTAAACACTCACATACTCTCACACTCTCTCTCTCTCTCTCTCTCTCTCTCTCTCTCTCTCTCTCTCTCTCTCTCTCTCTCTCTCTCTTCCTTCCCTCCCCCTCCCTCTCTCTCCCACACCAGACTAGAATGAGAGACAATAGGAAAAAGTTACAGAGGGTAAAATTTTGGATCTGTGTAAATAAAAGTGTCACCATGTAAATGGAATGGGCTTCCATGGGTAGTAGGGAGCCCATTCAAAAAGAAGCTTGTCAGAGGTGGTAGCAGACCATTTGCCTTATGGAATAGATTAAATAAGCTTCCAGTTTCTGAGCTTCTCTTCTACCCATCTTCTACCAGTCTCTCCAAAGCTGAGAACATGCTGTGATTGCTCAGAGAAAATGCATTGTCCTAACTGGCCCTGCAATTACATCCTGAACCTCAGCAACAAAACACACCCAAGTAAGTCCTAACTTCTTGCTGTGTTAGTGAGTTTTTAGATTGTTAAGAGATGACTAATAAGTGACAGATTAAATGACTATGGAAAAGATCAAAATATAATATTTAAGGGCAATACTTCAGCAGGATTAATACTCTTTAACCCCTTTCCCACAAACCTCAGATTAGGGCTGGGAATACTTTTTGCCTTCCTCTGCATGATAGGACAATTCATTCTCATTTAGCCATGCCCCCAAAGTCAAGTGTATTTTTAGGCTATAAAAGTGCTATAATTAGACTTTCTTTGAGGACTCTTAGGTATAGGTTACATAAGTGGTATCTTGAGATTATTGAAACTCAAGAATAATCCTCCTACCTACATATCAGACTGCTAATTCAGGGTTCTTAAGAGTAGCCAAAGTTCATTTAGCTTTTCAGGGTTTGGGAGCAGATGATCTCAGTTGCTTTCAGATGACTCTAACAGCAGTTTCAAAAGGAAGAGTTTACATTTAAACTCATGACCTTCCATTGCCAAAAGACAAAATGGCCATTTCTAAGCAAATCATAAATTCAAACCACAAATGTTTGTACATGAGTATTATAAATTCAAGATTATACCTTTAAAAACAGCATTGGGATACATTAATGCAGAACATACCCTGCATCAAACGAATAACTTCTCTTTTTTTAAATAACATTGCAACTTGCAAAGCCAAGCAGCCCAGTGTGGTTAGTTGAAGACTCTCCTTTATCAATTATCAGGCAGAATCTTCAGCTTTCACTAGTTTGAATCAATTCATTCTATTTTTTATCAATTAGATTGTTGAGAAATGTGTCCTTTATATTGAGCCAAAATCTTCTCTCTTTGCAACTTCTATATGTATGTCCTAGGCTATGTAAGAATCAACTGCAAGAAACAAGAGTGGCAGTTTTTTTTTAACCTTCTTTCTAGATCCAATTTCTCTTGTGCAGCAAGCTAACTGTATAAATATGTATACATATGTTGTATTTAACATATACTTTAACATATTTAACATGTATTGGACTACCTGCCATCTAGGGGAGGAGGTGGGGAGAAGGAGGAGAAAAGTGGGAACAAAAGGTTTTGCAAGGGTCAATGTTGAAAAATTACCCATCATATGTTTTGTAAATAAAAAGCTATAATATTAAAAAAGAAAGAAAGAAAAGACTAGGTAGAGGACAGGTGGGTGTGATCATAGTGGAAAAATATGTTCTGTAGATTTGTTCCTACAGTAAGGAAAGCTAGATGGATGGAGTAGGAATTAGGGCCTGGAGTAAGGAAATCTCATCTTCCTGAGTTCAGATGTAGCCTCAGACATTTACTAGCTGTGTGATCCTGAGTAAGTCACTTAACCCCATTTGTCTCAACTTCCTCATCTATAAAATATGCTGGAGAAGAAAATGGTAAACCATTCCAGTCTCTTTGCCAAGAAAACCCCACATGGGGTGATAGCAACTGAAATGGCTGAACAACAGTAACAAAGTTCATCCTAAAGGTGTTCTTCCCTTCCTTCCCAAACAACCAAGAGACATCAATCAAGAGACATTTATGAACCAGAGTCATGGATGAGGCAAGCAAAATCAAGTGTTCACTTGTCTAGAAATAGGTTAAGGACCACTGACAGGCAGGATGATAGATGGATCTATGGAAATCATCAAAGAAAAGAGAGATTTAGGAGATCAGTGGATGCAAGCAACCCAAGTTCGAGCTTCAAGGTACAGAAGAGATAACAAGAATCAGGGTGTCAAGTTAAGACATTTGGTACAGAGACATAGGAAAATGATCTTAGGTAGCAAAGGATCATGACCCCAGGTTAGAGTCTGAGCAACCAGCTCTTCCTAATTAGTACCTGAATAAAAGAACTAGAACACTGGAAATAAGAATGGAGCTCCCCCTCTCCCCCAACCATTTCTTGAATGCTACCTCTCTTCTTGCTGCCAATGCTTTCAGGATCCATAAATTCATTATAAGCAGCTGAAAACTTTTACAATCTCTTTACTTACCTTAGATATCAACTCCTTATTAGTCATTTCTGTGCTGTCATTTCTAGTATAAAGGTCACTCTCCTTTTAAGGGAAAATAGAAAAAAAGAAAAAGAAAAACATGAGAAATAAGCAGCATATTACCTGTATTGTTAATCATCATGGTCCCATCTACACCAAAGATTCTTTCCTTTCTTTTTCTCTTAACTTAGTTTAAAATAAATAAATGAAAAACTTTGTGTTGATTTTAGTTTTTTTTGTCTCCAGTCTTAGCCTATGCTAAATTTTAAGATTCCTTACACTACTTTCAAAGAAATATGCCATACTCTCATGCTTAACTTCCGTGGCCTGATGCAAATTTTTTCTTATGTATATTTTCTTTTTTAAAACTAACTTGGGAGGGCAGCTAATTAGAGGTGGATAGAGGCAAGCCCTGGAGTCTGGAGGACTTGAATTCAAAATTAGCCTCAGACTCTTTCTAGCTGAGTAACCCTGAGCAAGTCATTTAATCCCGAATGCCTAAACAAACAAATAAAACCATAAATAAGTTGGGTAAGGGAATACATTGTACATGTCCTTCAGATAAATCCCATTTTTCCTCCATAACATTGATTCCCTCTGTTTTCAAAATTTTATTCTTGAGTTTCTCTCATCTACAATGAACTTTCTTTAATTAAATGGTTTTATGCCATGACATCCTATTTTTTTCCCTGAACTCTTTGAAATATGCTCTCCCAAAATTAAGGGAGCATGTGCCAATGCTATCCTAGTCACACATTTCTTTTCTTTTTCTAAGACAGTCATTACTTTTCCCTGAAAATTGTCATCCTTTTTACTCCAGGAACCAGTTTTTCCCAATTAGTGAAAATCATATCCAGAATAGAATTTCCCTTTGCTCATTTCTCTCCATTTTAAAGAATCAAATTATCACTCAACCATTCTCCTGCCTCCTCTCTTCCTCTCAAAATTCTTCCAAATCCCCCAGAATCCTCTTCCTCCTCAAACCTTCCTAGATCATTTTTGAGAAATCTCTCCTATGATTTATCACAGCCCTACATTGTATTTCACTTATTTGTGGACATCTTATGGGCCCAGTAGATTATAAATTCTTTGGGAGTGTATACTATATATATTTTTTCATGTTTGTGTCCTCAGCATCGCACAGAGATTTTGGCACAAAAGATAAAGGAGCATTGCTTCTGTCTAGAATCAGAAGACACAGATTCAAGTTCCATCTCTGTTATCATCCATGTGACCATAAGCAAATCACTGAACTTCCTTGAATCTCAGTTTTCTCATCTGTAGAATTAAGATGGCTTCTGAGGGTCTTCTGGATCTAAGTCTCTGAGCCTATCAACAGTAAGCTTCAGAGTCAAGAGCTTTTTGTATGCTCCTTGCCTGGTGTAAGAACTGATTTTGGAATGCTAGTGAACCCGGGCCTATAGAAGATTAGTAGGTATTTTCTAAAAAAGAGGAGTAAAGAGATAGGCAGGCAAGGTCAATCTTACCAAGAATCCAGGGATGTATAAGGAAAAGAATACTGACCTGAAAGTCAAAAGACCAAAGTCCCAATCCTAGCTCAGCTGTGCAACCTTATTTAAGCCAGGAAAGCCTCAGACTATGAGTGGTTTTAATCTGGAGTCCATCAATTTATTTTTTAATATTTTAAATTTTCATTTAATTTAAATATTTAATGTTTTTAATTACATGTTAAAATACATGTTTTCCTATATAATTCTCTATTTTATTTTGTGTATCTAAAATAATTCTAAGAAAGAGTCCATCAGCTTCACCAGACTATCAAAGAGGTCCAAAACACAATGAAGAGCCATAGGTCACTAGATGATTCTCTGGGTTTGGAATTTGATTCTCTGATTAAGTGACATCATAAAGGCTTCCACATGGACTCTGCTAGACAGCAGGTGAGTAGAGCTCAGTGGTAAGACAAAGGAAATTTTTTTTAGGTCCAAGAAGAAAGTTATCTAAATTTTAAATATATCAATTGTTTCTTCATTTCTTTAAAGTAATCTGTTCTGGCCCCTAAATGGCTAAGTGGCTTTCCTTTCTCTGGCTCTCAATCTCTTCTATTAAAATTGAAGGGATTGGACATGATCTCATTAAGTCCTTTCTATCTCTTTAGTTTTTATCATTGTCAAGTTTCTTCACTGAGTCCAACCATTATCACCAGCTCTGTGTTATGGGGTGGTATAAAGAGAGATAGCCCCAATCTTGGCCTAAAAATAAGTAATGGAGACAAGAGTTAAAACAAGGAAATAGTTCAAGAACCATCTAGAAGTAAATTTTAAATCAAATGTTATGTAGTTTAAATTAGATAATAAGGGGTTTTTTTTGTTTTATTTTGTTTTTGAGTTCAGAGAATAGGAAAAGAGTAGTGTGAGCTGAAGACATCAGGAAAAATTTCCCCAAGATTTTTGAAGGCCTTCTATTTATTCCCCATTTCCCTACCATTATCCCTAAATAAAAACATAAACATAATCATATTTCCTTATGGAGAGTTAGTTGACCCCAAATTCAGCATTAGTAAACTAATGGTAACTGCTCAGCATCTAAGAATTTAGCAAACATTACATTTCTACAATATACAAATCTATAGGCTTATTATTTCATTAATATAGAGATCTCTAAGCAAGAAAATCCATCAATATAAATTAGAATCTATCTATAATATAGTTTTAGAAAACTTCCCAGGGCATTATGAAGATAAGTTACTTATTGCCCAGATAAGTGACCAGTCACCTGGTCAAGGCATGTCAGGCAGAATCTGAACACAGATTCAGCCATTCTTCTATTTCACCACTTTATCTCTCAAGGAGTGGACAAATAAACACAAAATCAGGCATTTGCTTCTATTGAGGTTTGGTTGTTGTCTTTTGTATGTGAAAAGGAAGAAAATGACATTACTATGTTAGGGTCAATGTACAGTAAATACATCCAACTGTGGCTGATGAGACCAGTACAAGCTCAGGTTTTATCACAGGTCAGACATAGTCTTGTTTGATGAAGGATTGCATGTATGAAGATTTTCTTAAAAGTTAATTTTTGGAAGGAGGGAAAAAGGAAATTTTGGGGATTTGGAAGGATGACATGGAATAAATATGAAAGTATTTGCAAAGGAGTTAGCGCAGTGCCTAGTAAACAGTTAGCATTTAATAAATGCTTTTTTAAAAAGAGTAACTATGTAGCACAGTGGATAAAGGCTGGGCCTGGAATCAGGAAGAACTACATTCAAATCTGGCCTCAGATGATACTTACTAGTTGACCCTAGACAAGTCATTTAGCCCTGTTTACTTCACTTTTCTCATATATAAAATGAGCTAAAGAAGAAAATAGCAAGTCACTCCAGTATTTTTGTCAAGAAAGCCTCAGTGGGGCTCACAGAGAGTCAGAGAAGATATATATATATATATATATATATTTTTTTTTTTAATAAGGAGTAAGTATATACTGAGTAGATGGGGATGTGACTTATGGAAATTCACATGTACAGGAATATGAATGTGTAGTTCAAAGAAAAACTAGTTGTCCAGTTTGTTTGGAATGGAGAATATGTAGAGGAGAATGATTATAAAATAAGGCTAAAATGGTAGGTTGGGCCTTGACTGAGAAGAGTTATGAATTCCAATTTGGATTTCATACTAGGGACAATAGGAAGTTTTCAAGCAGATGAGAGGTACATGGTTGAAGCTGGGTTTTTTTTTAGAAAATTATTTTAGAAGTTGTATGGCAAGTAGACTGCAGAGTAGAGAAATGAGATGCAGTAGAGAAATGAACTCAGGAAACTATTATAATGGTTGAAATAAGATGTTTTGAGTTCTAGAAGTAATATTATGTCCACACAAGTGGAGAGGTGGCAGATTGTTATAGAGAATGAGCAAGACAAGGCAACTGATAAAATTTTGGGAAGGGAGAAGTAGTGAGGTGTGTAAAGAGTCAAGGACAATGATAAGACAACAAATGTGGATGACTAGAAGGATGTCTGGAAATAGAAAGTTGGAAGGATGGCTTTCCCAGGAGGAGGATGAGTTTCATTATGGACATGTTTCAAAGAACAGTATGAGATGTGAAAATAACTAATAATAAATTTGAGCTATATTTATAGTTTATTATTTATTTATTTAATTACATATTAAATTAAAATTAAATAAATTGTTTATTTATTGCCTGCATGGAGATGATTAATTGAACCCCAGGAAAAAGAGATCACTGAGAGTGTAGGTCTAGGTACAGTCCTACCACTGATTGATTGATTGGGTAATCAGCCTACTCCTGAGGCAACGATCAGACTTATTTACTAGGTTATAGATGTGTTTCAAGCCCTAGCTTAACTCAGTGAAATAATTATTACTACTAGTAGTGTTAAAAGAAATAGGGATGTTTAACCTGCAGAAGACAAGACTATAATGTGAATTAGATAACAATTAATAGGATTAATGAGAAAGAGAAAAATAGCCATAGGGTGAAAACTCCCCTCCCCCCAAATCATTATTACAAAATGATTGATGAGAGGGGGATTTGGGTGGGTGGGAGAGGAATGCAGCCAGGCATATTTCACCTTAAGATACAGAACCTTTTAACAGATTTGTCCAATAACAGATTTTGCTTTTTGAGTACTAAGTTTTCCATCATTGGAGGATCTTAAGGTCCCTCTCATCTCTTTAACATTCCATGATTCTTTCTAGTTGAACTTTGGTTTTCCTGGCTCATTAGTTGTAGTGAATAACTTATAAGGGGTCTTTTCTCCTCTTTGAATCTACTTCTATCTAGAGGCCAGAAAAAGTAGTGCAATAGAGACTACCCCTCCCAGTTCTTCCAGAACTCTTCAGAATTTCTCCTTAAAGGTTTTTCTACTTGTGATAAGGCTAAAAAGACATAAATAGATAGATAGGTAGTTAGATAGATAGATAGATAGATAGATAAATGAATGAATGAATGAATCTCAGATGAGAAATCTATCCCTTTCTGTTATTCCTGTCCATGTTTATTTTCACTATCCCTTTCTCTCCACCCATGCTATCCTTCTTTTGATTAAGGTCAGCACATTTTGCTGCTCTTAAGAGTAATGAATAAAGTCTTGGATTTGGAATGAAAATGCAACAAAATAATAATCTCAACCATTTTTTAAAAATTTGGGTGAATATGAAAGACAGGGAGTACTGAAGCTTCAAGTCATCTTCTCATAAAATATGAGGGACCATAAGAATGATAAAATGCAGCTTCCTCACTCTTAAGGAAAGTGAGGCCCCCCAAAATTCAAGAAATTTGCCCCAAGTTAATCAGTAGATTAGTAGTAGAGGTAGTACTTGCAACTAGATCTTCTGGACAAGGCTTATGCAAGATTTACCAGAAGGCAGTATTGATAATTTACAACTTTTTGAACAGTCTTTGTAGTTAAGTGCCTAAATACTCTAATTGTGTTTTGTTGTGGTTGTTATTATTTAAACCAGATCTGATATCTCGCTGATATGGAGATCTTCCAAACAGAAAACTCTCTCTATTAAGGTAAATAAGATCCTTATCTGCAACTTAGAGTATTAAAAATTGCTTGGGGCACTAAAAAGATAAAAGACAATTAAGCAGGAGCATCAAATCCATATGTACCAGAGACTCTAGGATCAGACTTCAATCCACTGTATCACCCAGCCTCTCTGGAAGCAGACCCACAAAACACAAAGCACAGTCCCACAGTCCCTGTCCTTTTTAAAACATTTACTTCTGAGGGTTACAACATGTTCAAAGTAGTTGGGGGCTACTTGATACATGCCAAGGATGTCATTGAGAGCTGCTCATCATAGGAGCAGAGATTTAAAGTTGGAAGGAACTTAGAAAACATCTGGAGTAAGCCCTTCATTTTCTAAATGGGAAAAGTGAGATATAGAAGGTTAAGCAATGGTCCAACCATCTAAAGGTCGGGAGTAGTAGAAGCAAGATTGCAACCTAACTCCCCAGACTTTTTTTTTTTTTTTGATAGTACAACTATGCAAAGATCTGTACAGGTTTTGAATATGAATTTTCAGTTTCTTAAGAAATAAAATTAAACTGAACCAATCAGCAACTAATGAAAAGTGTCAACATTGAAAAATGAGATCTATGAGACAACTCTAATTTAGTAGTTGAGTTAAAGCATTAGAATTCAGCCTCCCTGCCAAAAGAAAGAAAATGAGAGAGAGAGAGAGAGAGAGAGAGAGAGAGAGAGAGAGAGAGAGAGAGAGAGAGAGAGAGAGAGGACAAAGAAAGAGAAAGAAAGGAGTAGTGTATTTTAAAAAGTAAAAATATTTGTATTTATTTTATTTTTAATTTATGGAATAAAACAAGCATAATACATTAAAAAAGATAAAACTGCAAATCTAGTATGTACAAATTGCTATTCCTTTTAAATAGACAGCAAATTCATCATGTAAATTTCTTTTTTTCTTTCTTTTAAACCCTAACACGAGCCATCCCCCCAGCCACCATTACACACAAATGGGTGTGCAGATTTTATAAAGCATTTTATAGCAATTATCAGTTATAGGTTTGTAGAATGGCCTGTCAACTGAGGGCAAAGACAGTGTTAAAAGGGATTAGTTGCAAACATGGAATGAAGATGGGTACTGAATGCCATCAGGTGAAATCTGGTTGCCAGGCCAAGATGGTAGAGGCAAAATATTTAACCAATCAATCAAATAAGCATTAAACACCTGCCACATGATGGCATAGCTATGTGCTGGTCCTACAAAGACAAAAATGAAACAGTTCTTGTTCTCTGAATCCTGTAGATAGCAAAACTAGCAATAAAGAGAAGTTATAAAGGATCATGTTTCAGGATAACTAGGAAGGAGAAAGAAGAAGAGGAGGTGGGAAAAGGAGGAGAGAAGAAGGAGGAAGAGAAGAAGGAGAAAGAGAAGGAGAAGGAAGATGGGAGAAAGAAGAACTGAGAAGGAAGACGGGAGAAAGAAGAACAGAGAAGGAAAAAGGGAGAAAGAGAAGAAGAAAGTTGCTGCTAATGGAGTGTGCTGCCTCTTGAGGTAGTAAACTCCCATCTCTTTGTAGTTGTTCAGAGTCTGGACAAGCACCTATCATGGATATTGGAAAGAGGATTTTTGCTGTTATCCAAATAGTATCAGCTTCCAATCCATGGGTGGTTAGAGCCAAACAGAGAAAGCTAGGGACAGGAATCCAACAAAATTTAATTTCAAAGTGAAGGAAACAGCTTGCAAGCAAGAACGTGCCAGATCCCTGCCTCTAGCAAGGGGGAATTCACTTTAGTATGGCCAAATCTCAATACTTACACCAATGGCTCTGCAGTGAGCCTGACAATGAGAGGGAACAGCAATAATGTGACAAGTTTAATTCATAGCAGTGCTATGACCAGAACATGGATGCTTGTCCAAGTTCAGACAAGGCCTGGTACTGATCAAAGCAATACAGTAATTATATGATTTTGCCAAAGGGTGAGATCATCTAGAGGGCGAGTGCAAAGGATTGTTCTGCCAGACTCAAGGCACAGCTTATTTGCTGGGCTTTAACTCTGGAAAACCAGATGTCTCCTAATTCTTGACACTGCCTTGGAGTGGGTTAAATTAGATGAGATGGCTTCTAAGAATCCTTTTATCTCTTAAGAGTCTATGGTTTTATTTTTCTATGTAACTCCATCTCATACCACACACAATAAATACATATAGACACAAATTCTATTCCCAAATACTTTATTTCATAGTAAGCAAATGTGTTTTTGAAGGATGATCTATGAATTCTATGGAAAAGATCCTTAACCTAAACTGTATTTCATGAGTATATATACCGAAACATGATAACTTTCCTTTGCTTCTAGGATTATGGTCAGCTAGGAAATGAATCAGCAATCGGAAAAAAGACCTAAAACCTACCAATTCTGAAAGAACTGCCCTTCATCCTCAGACTCAGATAGTGACAAAGTTAAATCTCTGACTTCTTCTAATGGGTAAAAAAAAAAAAATGTTTGAAGTAAAACAGAATAGATTTACCTTAAGTCCAGAAAGTTAGGGTGGATAAAAAATGAGAGATAGTCTATCTTATATGTTGGAATATGCACTAGACTGGCCAGGAGAGTCCCAGATTTTCATTTTAAGACTCTTGTATAAGATGTAGGAATCTTCTAGACTTTTCCTAGGCTGTTCCTCAGGTTGTAGAAGCACTAGCTATCTAATTGAACATTGAATAGAATTTTACTTGAACATTTCTAGATGTAGGGAACTCATTTCTTCAAAAGATAACTCATTCATTTGTTAAATAACTAATCATTAGGAAATTTTTGCTTAAATTCTACCCTTGGGCTGTATCCAAAAAGAACAGATTTATTTCCTCTCCCAAATGGTCCTTCAGATGTTTGAACATGGTCCTCATATCTCCTCCAGATTAAATGGCATCATAAGATTTAGAATTTGAAGAGACCTTCAAATAAAAACTGTAATCCCTGAGAGTCACATATTGACTTTTAAAACCTCAAACTCACATTATAAATATTACATTATATTTTTATTTATTTTGTTAAACATTTCCCAGTTACATTTTAATCTGGTTGGAACAAACTCAGTAGTTGTGCAGGCCTGAAGTTTATGACAGTGAGTTTGACTCTTCTAATCTATTCCAATTCTCTCATTGTTTTTTTATTTATTTTTAAAATCATTTTGTTGTCCATATATAAATATCACCATCATTCCCTATCTACCTCTACGTCCCACTGATTGAGCTTTCTTTTGTGAAAGAGAAATATAAGCAAAAACAACTCTATAGAATTCATGTCTGACAATAATCCACATAAACAAAAGCTATTTGGAATTCTCAATAATTTTTTAAGAGTCTAAATGGGCTCCTGAGACAAAAATGTTTGAGGAACTTTTGTCCTAGCTAAATCCAAGCTACCTTCTCTCCAAACTAAGCAAAGAAACTGAACTGAAAAATTAAAATATGCAGTAGTTTTTCATAATCTTCCACCTCTCTCTTGTAAAGAGATTTGTGTCCATATAGGTCTCTCACTGCTTTTTCCATTACTTAGGGTTCAACTTCATTTTGGTGATGCTTTTTTCATTTACATTATTATTTTCATTGCATATACATTGTTCTTTGGGTTCTATTTATTTCTCTGCCTCAGTTCATACAAATCTTTCCATATTTCTCTAAATCCTTTATAGTATTCATTTTTTTACTACACAATAGTATTCCATTATGTTCATATCCCATAATTTTTTTCAACTATTTTCCCAATCCTCTCATATTAGAGATGAGGAAACTAAGGTTCAGAGAGGGAAACAATGGCTACACAGGTAATAAGTAGCCAAATAAAGATTTGAACCTAACTGCACTAATTCCAAATACAATGTTCTTTCCCTATATCCCTCACTAAAAGCTCATATTTTCATGGCATTTGCTAGTTCATAAATTATTTTCCTCATAATAACCCATGAGATAATACTACAAATATTATTAGTACCATATTATGGATAGATAAACTAAAGTTCAAAGAAGTGAAGGGATTTACTTAGGGTTTAAAAACTAGTTAGTGTTGAATCAAGATTTCACTCTGGATCCTCATGCTCCTGGTCCAATCATTAGTCTTTCTACCATACTGTGCACTAAGGAAAAGCAAGCCAAACATAGCCTCATCATGATATAGATTAGCCCAAATTGAAATAAATCAAATCAATTTGGTAGGGCTAGTCAATGCAATTATTGTTTTCCATGCACTAAAATATCATAATTCAATTAAATTCTTTTACTTACTTTTTTTTTTTTGCAAATCTAATGTCTAGTTTAATAGAAGACAACTGAATTACCATAACTGTTTTCATAATTCAATCTATTCCAATACATTGTATTGGTTCAAGCATTTGAAGAAAATCTAAGCTCTCACAAATATATAGTTGAAATAAAGAAAATGATTTTAATACAAAAATAACATCTTAGTATTTTGATGCACATAGTTTTGACCTTGCATTTCCCTGTTTAGGGACCTATAGAAACCTGAGGATTGTACTTTGAGAACTGCTGGACTAGGAAGCTCAACTCATGTGCCTTGGGCTCCCTCTAAAGCAGCAATGAGTTATCTTTTGACTTGGCGGGGGGGCAACAGATCCCACAGAGATGCTCTTTATCTACCCAATTTCCAAATTCAAACTGTGGTTCAAAATTTATCAATATCATTTCTACCTATTGAAGTTCAATGTTCAGCAGATCTTAAGAACTGGTGTGCCTTTTATTTCTTAATAAATCCAAAACAATAAATTTGTCCCTTTAAATAGAAGGCATCCTCAGTATCTTACAAATGATACCTCGAAGACATGGTTTTGAGCCTACTTCCCACTCTAGGCATTATTCTCAGGATACATTCTAGCTATTCCATGAGACTTAGTGTGATACCCAGAATTGGATACAGTATTCTCAGTGTGGTTGGACCATATATATATATTTGGGTAGAGAAGATGCATACACAGGAAATCATTATTAATGCAGGTAACAAAAAGGGGGGAGGGAGATAATTAAAACAATACAAAGATAGCTCTTCACAATCTACAGAGTTTTCCTCCCTATACAATGTGGGGTAGACAGTGTAAATGTTATTATACCCATTTTTCAGATGAGCAAACTGATGCTCAAAAATAGGCTGTCACCTACCAAGGTCACAAAGCCAAGTATTAAAGCCTGAACTCAATACCCAGATCTTTTAGTCAAGCTTTCTTTCCATTAGACTACACTATTTCTCAAGAAAACCAGAGAAGAGAGAGGTCACTGTGGGCAAAAGAAAATAACAATCGATTTTTATTTAGACCTTTTTCTAGGGAGCCAAGTATTATCCCTTCTCATTAGGAAGGAAATTACTTCCTTCCTAAGTATCAGGGCCAAGATTGCAAAGCAAATTCTTTGGAGCTTAAGCAAGACACTGAGGCTCTCTAGATCTCTATGTCCCCACATGTGAAAAGGAAAGCCTATCTCTAAGGTCCCTTCCAGCTCTATCATTCTATTTTAGAGCCTTCTCCTCCCTCTTAAGTAGGTAATGTCAGAAGTGATCTCCATCTCTCTCACTGAAGTTAGGGGCATTGCTTCTTTTACTACACTATGATGCCTCCTAGTGGATAGTAGGAGATTTGACCTGGGACTTAAAGGACAAAAGGAAGAAAGGGAGGGAGGAAGGAAGGGGAAAGAAGAAGAAGGAAGGAAGGAAGGAAGGAAGGAAGGAAGGAAGGAAGGAAGGAAGGAAGGAAGGAAGGAAGGAAGGAAGGAAGGAAGGAAGGAAGGAAGGAAGGAAGGAAAGGAAGGAAGGAAGAAGGAAGGAAGGAAGGAAGGAAGGAGGAAAGGGAAGGGAAGGGAAGGAAAGGGGAGGGAAGGAAGGAAAGGGCAGGGAAAAAGGGAGGGAAGGAAGGGAGGGAGGGAAAGAGGGAAGGGAGGGAGGGAAAGAGGGAAGGGAGGAGGGAGGGAAAGGAGGGAGGGATGGAAACAAGCAAAGGGAAGGGAGGGAGGGATACAAGAATAGTATAAGCAAATATTGAAACAGGGAATTTTTGTTGGGGGGTAATGAAAAGTCGAGATGTAGTGAAAAGGTGTCCCGAGGGAATAAAAGCAAAAAAGTTTGGAATAGTAGGCAGAGACCTTAACTATTAAACCAAGGAGTTTGGGTTTTATCCTATAGGAAGAATGAAATCATGTGTGTGTGTGTGTGTGTGTGTGTGTGTGTGTGTGTATGCACGCCTGTCTATCTCTGTCTCTGTCTTTCTATTTTACTATGTGTCTCTGGATCTATACTTACATGTCTCTCAGTATCTTTCTGTGTCTGCCTTTCTCTCTCTCCCTCCCTTTCTCTCTCTCTCCCTGTCTCTCTCCATCTCTCTCTCTCTCTCTGTCTCTCTGTCTCTCTCTTCCCCCTCCCCCAGCCATGTGAGTTTCTCTCTGTGATGTGTCTCTGTCTCCCTGTCTCTATTTCTCTCTGTCTCTCTGTCTCTCTGTCTCTCTGTCTCTCTCTCTCTCTCTCTCTCTGTCTCTTTCTCTCTTCCTCCTCCCCCAGCCATGTGAGTTTCTCTCTGTGATGTGTCTCTGTCTCCCTGTCTCTATTTCTCTCTGTCTCTCTCTGTGTCTTTTTCTTTCTTTGTCTCTATTCCTCTATCCTTTTGAACTTCTCTGTGTGTCTTTGTCTCTATGTGTATGAGTCTCTGATTATCTCTGTCTCTATTTGTCTCTGTGTCTCTTTACCTCTTTGTCTTTCCCTTTCTCTTTGTGTCTTTGTCTCTGTATTTCTCTATCTCTCTTCCTTTTTTCTCCCCTCCTTTTTTCTCCTTTCTGTCTTTGTCCCCCCACCCCCACCCCACCTTTGTTATTCCCGTCTCTATCTAACCAGCCACAATTTGGCATCCAAATTTATCTTCTTGTGCTGCAGGGATGAAGGAAGCGGAGCTGACACCAGAAACCCTCCGGGAGCAACCAAAGCATCCTCAAGGAGTAGGTGAAAAAGCAAGAAAGTATAGGCATTGCACCTCACACCCTGTGCCAGCTTGGATAAGTCCCTGATCCCCTCTGGACCACTGTTTCCCCACCTGTAAAATGAAGGGGCTCTATTGTATGATCTCTCAAGTCTCTTCTAAATCTATCATTGGATAGAGTTCTTGTCTATCTATCTTCTGGCTCTGTCTACTCCTTCCTTGACCTCGAACTTCTGTCTTCTTCCTTCCTGCTTCCCATTCTGTCTAGAACAACACAATCTGTTTTGGAAGTTTTTCTGTTCATGCTGCACTGATGAAGACCCTAAGAAGTCTGTCAGCAGTCCTCCCCCAGAAATGAAACCACCAAAATCAGGTAGGTGGAAAAAGCAAGCAGTGCTATGCTATCTTGGAACAAGCCGCTAAATCTTGCTGGATTCCTATTTCCCTACTTCTTAAAGGGCTCGAATGAATTTTTTGCTATTGTTTAATTGTTTCAGTCAAGTTTTACTCTTTGTATAGCATTTTCTTGGCAGAGATAATTGACTTCTTCAATTCTCCAATTCATTATACAGATGAGGAAACTGAGGCAAAGTGGATTGAGTGAATTGTTCAGGGTCACCCAATCTGAGTCTGAGTCTAGATTTGAACCCAGGAACATGAGTCATCCTGATTCCAAGTCTGGTGCTTTATCAACCACTCTACCTGGCTGCTCTGAACTGAATTAAGTAGTTTCTAATTAGATGATCTATAATTTAGGTGCTACTAGAGAGTGCTAGACTTGGAGTTAGGAAGATTTGGGTGCAAATACTGCATTGGATAATTTTTAGCTATGTAACCTTGAGAACTTAACACTTAAACTCTCCCTTGTCCTCAGTCTCCTTATCTGTAAAATAGAGGAAGTAATAGCATCAGTCTCACAGGGTTGTAAAGTCATGCTCAAACCATATGTAAAGTGCTTCACAAATCTTAAAATACTATATAAAACCTATCATCATGATTTTTATTATCTCTAGATGAGGGTTTATTTTAAGCGATCTCTAAATTTTCTCTAGTTTTTACAATCTATGATTTACCAACTCATTGTGTGACTTTGAGAAGGTCATTGCTTTTTTTCTGGGACTGAGCTTCCCCATCTACAAAATTAAAAGCTGAACTGAATGACCTCTAGAGGCTCTTCTAGCTTCTATGATACTTTTGGAAGTAAGTCCTTCAAATATCAAGGGGGGCCTCTTCTCTGTTTTCTGAAAGTTTTTTTCTCCTCCTATTTTTAGAGCCTCAGATAAAGCTCTGTATCAATTACATTAATAATTACTGAAAGTTTATTTCTACTTAGGTTTTAAGGTTTATAAAAATCCTTCCCTGAAAGAACCCTGTGCAGATAAGCTTATCATCATGCCCATTTTACAGATGAGAAAATTATAGTTTAAGAGAAGATAGAGATATGATGGAGAGGAGAAAGCACCAGATTCAGGAATCAGCAGATGTGTGTTCATATTCTGGTTCTGCAACAAACCACCTGTGTGACCTTGAAAGGAGAAGGGTCAAGGCCTAAGTTTCCTCTCTATAGGATCATGGATCTAGAGAGCTGGAAGAGGCCTTAGGAGTTTTCTGATTTAATTCCCCCATGAGGCGAAGGTAAATGCAAATTAGAGATGAAGAAACTCAAGCCAAAAGAGAGTTTAAGGGATCTTCTCAACATCATACTTAAAGTGGAACTCGGATCTGCATCCTTTCCACTGGATACTGCTGTTGAAATTTCTAAGATCTTTTCTGATTCCCCTATTTGATGAAACTAGAGACTAGGGGAGATTCTGTGGGATTTCTGCCATCGCACAAATATTAAGTTCTCAATCATAGACCAAAGACTGCAAAGGAGCTCAGAGAACATTCAGGCCTACTCCTCTCCTACCAATTCCATTTTGCAGATGAGGAATTTGAGAGCCCCAAAAGTTCAATTCTCACCTGGCCCAGGGTCACAAAGGCAATTAGCATCAAATGTGAGTTCTCTGACATCAGAGCCAGTGTTCTTTCAACTTTATCATACCACTCTCATGGTGTCACAATTAGATCCCAAATCCTGTTCTCTTAACTTCTAAGTCCAATAATTTTCTCAAGTTCTCTGTTTCTCAAGACCAGGTTCATGCAGAAGAATTCACTTAAATGGGATACTCCCCATTCCTTCCTGATAATTGTTTTTGGGTTTTTTATTTACTTTTTTATTTATTTGTTATTTGTTTGTTTATTTGTTTTAGACAGGACCTTTGTTTTCACTAAGGGCAGTTAGGTGATACATTGGGATAGAGTGCTAGGCTGGAGTCAGGAAGACTCATCTTCCTGAGTTCAAATATAACCTCACACTTACTAACTCGGTGACCCTAGGCAAGTCACTTAACTCTGCTTCCATTTCCTCATCTGTAAAATGAACTAGAAAGGGAATGTCAAACCACTTTATTATCTTTGCCAAGAAAACCCTAAATGGGTCACAAAGAGTCAGACATGGCTGAAATGACTGAATAACAACAATTTATTTCACTGGTACTCCCAGTATGGATACTCCTGCCTATGAAGACCAGCTCCACAACTAGCCTCAGAGATATGGCTAGGCTATTAGGAATTTCAACGATCTGACTAGGATCACACAATCAATATACTTCAGAGTATATATTGTCCTTAAACCTGGTCTTTTTAACTGTCAAAGCCAATCTATACACACTAGACCCCACTAACTCTTATTTGTTATGTCATGTATACCTTATAATCCCATTTACTTTTCTATAAGATTCAAATTCGACCCTCTCTTCTTATCCCACTCTGAATGGCAGGCAATGCAGTTTAGTAGAAAAGGGACCCTCCCTGGCCTCTGCCTATACACCTTTATTTCATTGTTAATCAAGCAGGTAAAAATCTCTTGTGCAGCATCTTCTATGTGCCAGCTTCTATGCTAAATATGGGGGATTCAAAAAAAGGCAAAAGATAGGCCATTCCCTCAAGAAGCTCACAATCTAATGGGGGAGACAAGCAAACAAATAGGTACAAACAAACTCTATAGAGGATAAAATTATGGGTAGTATAGCACAAGGATGTGATTCCAAACTGCAATCAATTGCCTTCACCCCAACCAATTCTCCCCCCATTGCCCCAGACAAGGAGTAAAGGGCCCAATTGAACTATTGCCTCTCACTTCCTAATTTCCCTGTTTCTCTTTATATGAAATATCCTATAGGGCAGGGATACTTGGATGGGGAAAAATACATTTTTATTTCAACATAATTGTTTTTTGCAATCCTATTTATTTTATATATTTAAAAACATTTTTTCTGAGAAAAAAAAATCTATAAGCTTTGTCAGGCTGCCAAAGAAGGCCATCTTACACACACACACACACACACACACACACACACACACACTGAGAAATCCTAGCCTAGAAGAGACAACTGACATGGTTTCATTTCTCTCTTTGTTAACTCTACCTATCTGGCAGGTAGCAACTTAACAGATGCTTGTCAATGGCTCAGCTGGTCTTAGACATCACCTTCCCATCAGTCACCACAGATCATAACCTCAGATTCGCACTCAAATGGTCCATCTCCCTCACCTGTGATATACAATTCTGCCAAGTCTGGTCAATTTATTTCTACCACAACTCTTACATCTTTCTCCTCCCCAATCACATAGCTACTAACCTAATTCACACCTTTCTCTTAGACTAAAGCAATAGATTATTTTTTTTAGGTAATCGAGGTTAAATGACTTGCCCAAGATCCTACAGCTGGTGTCTGAGGCCAAATTTAAACTCAGATCCTCCTGATTCCAGTATTCACTAGCTGCCTCTTAAAACAATAGCTTTCTAATTGATCTCCTTGCAGCCAATCTCTCCCCTCTTCATCTTCCACCTAGCTGTCAAGTTGATATCCTTAAAACATAAATCTGACTGTGTTATGCTCCTGTTCAAGAAGTCAAGGTTCCCCATGGCCTCTAGAATAAAATTTATAGATTCCTCAGTTTGCTATTTAAATCTCTTCACTAGCTAGCTCCAACAATTTTTTCCAAATGTATTTCAGATCTGTTCTCATCACCACACATCCAAGGTTACAACCAAACTTATCTACTTAGTGGAGATCACATACAGGACAATCCATATCCCATTTCCTCTCTCCATGCCTTTGTAAAAGCTGTCCTCCATGTTTGGAATGCTTTCAGTTCTTGCCTTCACCTCTTGCAATCCTTAATTCTAATCAAGTCTCACCTCCTAAATAAAAGTGATCCTCCTGAGTGTTAGACTTCCCCCACACCATCACTTTGTACATAGAGTCTGAAAGTGCACTAAGACTTTTGGGATGCCCGGTATTTTGTATTTTTTGTGTGTATTTTCCCTTTCATACCTATATACCACTACCAGTAGATATGTAAGTTCTTTGAGGGCAAAAACTGTTTTCGGATTCTTCTTTGTACTTTAAGCATCTAGTTTAGTATAGTACTACAGTACACATTTGGTGTTTAATAAATGCTTTTGAATCCAACTTGATGTGCCCCTTCTCTGTGGCAAGTTTAGCTTTGCTCCTTCTGGCCCCACAATGAAAAAAAAAATGTTTCCTACTTCCTGTGTCCTACTTCCCTGTGGCCCTTCTAAACTAATAAGTCTGTGAAAGTCCCCTGACAAGATATCAGTGGGAACTTGAACCAAATGATTCTGCCAGGAAAAAGTGTGTTCAATTCAGTCATCTACCCTTCAAAGTCTGTGGAGGATTGAGATGCTTCCATGGAAAATAAAGAGTTAGTGAACTGCTGCCCAGCCAGCTTGAATTATTTAGTTGCTGGAACGTGGGTGAGTATTACATGGAAACTAAAGCCAGGTCTCTCCAGGTAACTTCAGCTCCATAGCCTAGACTCAGCTCTGCTTAATTCTCAGATCATTTCTCCATTGTGTCCTTATTCACTCTTGGTCTTGGGAGCCCAGAGCCTTAATTCTAACTATAGCTGTATTTATAACACACTTTAAGATTTCCAAATTGTTTTACAAATATTACCTTATTTGATACTACCAGCAGCCCTGGGAGATAGATAGTATTATTATTATTATTCCTATTTTATAGTTGAGAAAACTAAAACTAAGGTTAAGTGACTTGCACAGCTCTTAAGTGTATGAAACTAGATTTGAACTCTGGTCTTTCTACTTGCAGCTCAAATGCTCTTAATCATCACATCACCTAATACCCTGTTTTTAGAGCAGAGGGGAATTCTAATATATAATGGTAGAAGTGCAGAATTCCCATTTAGATCCTGCTTTATGGTTCATAAGGCCTTCGTGAAACAATGACTTAGTATTATTACTTCCTTTTTACCAGTGATGAAAATGACTCCCAGAGAGATTAAACTATCTGAACTATATCATTGTTCAAGAACACAATTGCAGGAGTTTCCTGTTAGCCTCTATAATTTCCTTCCTTCCTCAGTTCATGAGCACCAGTAAGTAGGATAGGGGATAGGAACTGAATCTGTGATTTCATCTATGTTAGAAACTCTCAGATGAGGAAATTCCCTCTACCAGTTCACATCTGCACTTTCTCATCTAAGAGAGCTGTCTGGAGCTCAAAAGAATTTAAGTGATTTGCCCAGGATCACACAGCCAATAAGAGAAGCAAGGCTTGAAGTCAGTGCTTGATTTCAAAGCTAGCTCTGTAGCCATTGTTGCACCATCCTTCTGGCACTTTTAGTAGTAGAGGGTCAAAAAGCTTGATCCAACTCAAAACCCCGTGAGCAAGTATATCACCATATTAATAACATGGAACATGAATGAATATTAAGAATGAGAATCCCGAGGTGACAAGTTGAGACATCTAAGTGGTACAATGCATAGGGCACTGGGTCTGGAAGCAGGAAAACCTAAGTTCAAATCCAGCCCCAGCTACTTACTAACTTTGTAGCTTTGGACAAGTCATTTATTTCTTCCTGCCTTAGTTTACTCATTTGTAAAATGGGGATAATGACAGCACATTTCACAGAGTTGTGAGGATCAAGTGAGATGTTTGCAAGGTAGCTAGTATAACTTCTAGCATATAGTAAACATTTCCCAAATGCTTATTCCCTTCCTCATCAAAGTTTATTCAGTGTAATGTGTTTAATAGAAAAAGGATAGAGATAATATATTTCAGAAAGGTTGTTATAAAAATGGTTTCCTAATTTTTTTATGTTTAATCATCTAAAGGATTATGGTTCAGTGCAGGTAGCTGGAAAATTCATTTCTTTTAGAACTGTTTGAGATGCTCTGGAATATATATATGCGTGTGTGAATAGATTATTTATTTAAATCTTGTATATATATTTTTTTTTCCTCTGAGCCTATGATTTCACAGTAATTTCAGTTAGTTTTGACATACAAAGCATGGCAGAAACTTGTTTTATTACCCTCCTGATTCCCATTCTACATTCAACTTAAAAATGCATATAATTAGTTTCTTGTGCTCATGAGGCTTGTGGCCAAATGGCAGAGATGGGATGTGGAACCAGGGAACGAAAATAGATGGAGGAAGAGAGAAGGAAAGATATAAATGGAAAGGTGTTAATAGAGGGTAACTATGTCAATCACATCCACTATAGGAGCTAAGGTGATTTCTCTCAAACCCTCAATCCAAACTAAAATCTCTTTTCCTTGATAGTCTCCTAAATACAATGAGTTTTCCTTTGTATACAATGGAAATGATTTAATTCTAAACAGTGTTTTACATACAAAGCACTGTGAAAAATCTAAAATATTTGTGCGAGATATCACTAGTGACATTATATTAATGGTTATTACTACTATTATTTTTGAGTCATAAAGTAAAATTTATAAATAAATTAGAGGCAGTGTTATAACAGAGAGCCAGTCTCAGAGTCAGGAAGATCTGGTCAAGTTTCAATATAGCATAAATGCTTTTCAGATGACTGATTACTTACATATCCAGGACTTGGGGGCCTTAACGTTTCCATGTTCCTAAAGAAATTCTGTGACTTGAAGCTCCAGAGATATTGTCAATGTATATTAAAAACAGGGTTCCTTACCTGAAATTCCATTATCAATTAAATCACAGGTTTAGGGCAGTGTCTCAAAAGTCTTAATATAAACTCAAGAATGAACTAATATTTTTGGGACACCCTTGCATGTATATGTGTATGTAGTTATTATTGGCAGGCAATAATGATGGGTATTCCAATAATAATTTTAAAGTTTATGGCACTTTTTATTAGACAAAATACTTTGTAAACATTTTTCTCACTCAACCTTCCCAGCATTATGATATAGTGGAAAGGAATCAGATGATGTGGATTCAAATGTGGTCATTGCCACTTCCAATCAGTAAGGCCAGCAAATAAAATGAACTTTCAAGTTAGAAGATCTAGGTCCATAGTGGCCCTGTAATGTTTACTACAGGACAACTTCAGGCAAATCAATTAAGTTCCCCATCATGACCTCCAAAATCCCTTCCAACTCAAATCTATGAGCTCAGTCATTTAACCTCCTTGGGCTTCAATTTTCTCAACTATAAATAGTAAGGTGAACTAGTTGGCCTCTAAATTCCAACTCTAGATTTATGATTCTATGAATAATACTGCTAAATAAATACTGTAGATATTATCTCCTTTTTACAGAGAAGGAAACGAGGTTTGGTGAACTTAGGTAAATTATCCCTGATCACATAAGTGATCAAAACAGAATTTAAATCTTCCTAGTCCCCATTCTATATTTTGTCAACTTCATTTATATGGATTGTAACCCCAAGATTATAAATGCTAGCAAACTGTTAAGCACCACTAGGCAGTTAATTTATATATATATAAAGACAAGGGGAAAAGAACCCTAAAGGGAAAAGGGGAAGGAAAATCAACTTTCCAATAATTTTTGTTTTAATCTGTTTTGGTCCAGATGCCTAAATTCATGAGAATTGGAAACTACCAACATGGGAAATCCCTCAAACAATGCAGCTCAACAACCATTCTGTAATTTAATCTCAGAGAACTACATAGAGAAATTAAATAATTTGTCCATGCTCACAGAGCTAGTATGTGTGAACTCAAGTGTTCCTGAATCCCAAATCAGTCTTCATTTGCTAAATTATTGCTACTTCTATATAATCATCCTTCTTATATGAGTTTTCAAGATGTTGTTTGATGCTGGACTGTATTTCAAAAGTATACAATTGATCAACAAGCATTTATTAAGCATTTATGTGCAAAGCACTGGACTAAGCCCTAGGGACACAAAGAAAAGCACAAACAGCCCCAATCCTTAGTTTAAATAAAAAGATTATTTTTAATAAAAAAAAATTTATGTAAAGATATCTATATATGTATATATATGATATTTACAAAATAGGTAGAAGATAAACAATTGGAAAGGCTTTAGAAAGTTGAATCTTGAAGGAAGCCTTGGGATTCCAAGAGAGCGAAGGAAGAAGGGAATGTTTTAGACATGGCAGACAACCAATACAAAAGCAGAAATGAGAGACATCAGAAACAGAGGGAAGCAGGCCGTGTAGCTAAGTCATGACATGCATGATGGGAGAGGTAGAAAGGGACACTTTGTGTAGAGTTTAAAATATTATATGGAGAACTTTATATTATATCCCAGAAGTAAAAGGAAACCAGTGGAGTTTATTGAATAGGGAAGTAACATATGTGGTTAGATCCATACTTTAGGAAAATTATTTTAGCAACCATGTGGTGGGTGCGTGAAAGTAGGGTGAAACTAGTCAAGGACAATTATGAAGTGACTTCAATAATCCAGATGGGAAGTGATAAAGGCCTGAACTGGCATGATGATTGTGAGAGGAAAGAAGGTGAAATAAATAAGAGACGTTGTGAAAGGAGAAATGATATTTGGTAATGAGGTAGATGTGTGGGGTGAATGAAAGAAGTCAAGGATGACGCTGTCATTGCAAACCTGGCCAATACCTTCAACTGTAATAGGGAAGTTCAGAAGAGAGAAAAACTTGGGAATAAGAGAAGGAATCTGTTTTTGGAAGTGATGAGTATGACATATTTAAAAATCCTCCACTGAATTCAGGTCTGTTAACTGGATACATAAAGGTCAGGCATAGAAGTTAGGAAGCACATGCATAGAAATCAGGGACAGCACACTATGGCTTTAACTCAGAATTCTATCATTTATTTGCTATGTGACCCTAGACAGATCAATTTCTCTCTCTCTGGTGATTTCTTCCTATGCAAAAAGAATTTGGACTAGATGATCTCAAATGATTTTTTCAATGCTGACAATCTATGATTCTATGATTTATTATCACTATTTTTTTTAATCACTTTTCCTCCCTGGGACTATACTTCCATATATAAAACAAAGGGGCTGAAGTACATAGTTTCTAGGATCACTTCCAGATTAAACATTTCAATCTGGGGACCCTTTGGAGACAATCTTTCCTCCAAATGGTGACTGTCACAGGAAGAGGGGGAGGAACGATTTTAAGCACTGCAGCAGGTTGGTTGAGGTAGGAGTGGTATTTTGTGGTCTGAGGGAAGAAGGTTTAGGACACTCCTTTAATCCCATCACAAAGAAAATGACTAATTAATCACTTGGTATAGTTTCCTCATCTATAAAATGAGGAGAATGAACTAAGTGATCTCAACAAATATGCATTCCAATAAAGTCTCAACTTTTATAGGATCATCCCTAAATGTTGATAGCAGAAGCAGGCAATTCAGTTAATCTAAGAGATTAATTTTCTTTGGTGACCAATTAGAGAATTCCATGTGAAGGAGCATTTCTTTTCTCTAAGTAATCCCAGAAGTAGAGCATTGACAGCACCAGAACAGTGATAGCCACAACCTCTTCTGATGGATTACAAAGCAGAAAAACCTAAATATAATAGCACTATACAGATCTAATTTGTTTCTCATAACAACCCTAGCAGATAGGTGTTATTGTTATGCCCAATATAGAGATGAGAAAACTGAAGCTGAGAAATGTTTGGTGACTTGCCCAAGATCAAAGATAGCAAGGGTCCAAGGGACTTGAACTAAGATCTTGACTCCCAAATTCCTCTCTTGCCATCAAGAGCAAGTGCTTATTACTCTTCACTCAAATTGAGTTTAGATTATAGGTCTTAGCTTTCCTTTGAGGAGCAAAGGGCATACAAATAATAAGTCAAGAAGGATGCAGGTTTAAGAAGTTCAAGACCAAAAATAAAATCAAGGCACAAGTAAATACAGGAGAAATCTAACACTGAAGCAAAGTAATATAGCTCAAGCATGAACTTCTTAATGGTCTTTCTGTCCAAGCAGAAAGAAAATAAAAGCAAACCCCAGGTAACCCAGACTATAAGCCTGTTATGAGGAAAAAGAAGATAAAAGTGTTTATATTTTATCTGATTGGAAGAGGGAGAGGTAACTAAAGGCAGATTCTCCCACTTGCTTGACTATCTACAATCTCCACTTTAAAACTCTCAAATGCTAATGGAAAAATTATAATTCAATCTGCATTCTGAGTTTATCAGTTCTCTCTGGAAGTGGATAGCATTTTTCATCATGGGTCCTTTGGAATTTTCTTGGATCATTGTCTTGTTCAGAGTAACTAAATCTTACACAGTGGATCATCATAATTGTATTGCCATTACTGTGTGCAATGTTTTCCTGGTTCTGCTCACTATCACAACAACTTTATTTTAGAAGGGATAGAGAGGCAATCAGGATTAAGTGACTTGACCAAAGTCACATAGTCCTCATTTTGTATCAGTTCATGTAAGTATTCCCAGGATTTTTGGAAACCATCTTACTCATCATTTCTTATAGTACAATAGTGTTTCATTCCGTAGAATATTGGAGTTGGGAAAGACTATGTTTAGAATACAGGCTCTGATAAATGGAAGGTGATCATCGAGTGTCCCAACTCTGTCATTTTACAGGCGAAAACTGAAATCTAGTGAGTGATTTGACCTAGATAAGACTCAAAACTAGCATCAGATTTAGGGCTCCTGATTTATCCAGCACTTTCCCCACAGCCTTTCCACTAATCACAGCACTTGTTTTTTTGTTCTTTCAGATGTAAAGGTACAAACATCTTTGGAAGATTATTACAGCAAAAGTCTGGGCAGGTTCACTGGGTATACAAATTCCCAAGCCTGCTACACAAGGAGGCCCTGATGGTTCTAGTTAGTGCCATCATCTGAAACTACCTAAGTTCTCAGCTGATGGTGATTTAGAAAATATATCTCCTAAGGGAGAAAAAAATGTATTGTGATGTAAAGCAGGATTAATGAAGATCAAATCAGAAACTTCCCTAGGGAAGATGAAATGGTCCGATCCTTGCCTGCAGTATACACACACACACCAAAAAAAACCTTCCAAAACCTTACATCTGGGGCATCCTATCTCTGAGGAATAGCCACCAATTAAAGCTGTTACATGATAAAAACGCATCTGTGCACTCTTGGTTCTATCGCCAAATAGTGTTAATTCAGACCACTGAGATAGGCAGCTCTTTTAAAAAAAAAAAAAAAAAAAAAAGGAAAATAATTGAGGTTTGTTTTATTACTCTCAAATCTTTTCAATAATTTTGACTAGGCCATCAGAATTCTGCCCAAGTAAAAATCCTTACAGGATCTACTTAATGAACAAGCAGGTGTTTATCATTAGCTTAACCCATTAGTTGTATATATTAACTGATTTATATCTGGCCATTGGACCCACATGGCTCTGGAGGGGAAAGTGAGGCAGGTGACTTTGCCTGGCCCTTCTTCACTTAAATCCAACTCACTTGCATGTCCCAGCATCACCTCCCTGATATCATGGTCCTCTTTGAGAACAAAGGACAAACAACACAGCTTTTCCACCAATACTGTGTATTTGTTTATGTATGCTCTGAATTCATCTGTGACCATGTTGTTTTCCCCACAGCTAGTAAAATGTAAATTCTATGAGGGTAAGGACTATCCAGTTTCCATCACAGTAATTGGCATTTATTAAATGAAGAATTCAGGATCGAGAACAAAATGAATTTTGGTCTTGCTATGTTGAGTTTCACTAAATCAAACTTTCTGGAAGTACAGGAGGACAGGATTATTCTGGAGAACAGGCCCCAGTAGTTCTGTTCTTATTAGAACTTCATGACTTTCAGATAGGAAGAAAAAGAAACTATTGCTAGTCGTTAAACCAATATTCATAATTTTCACCAATGGTTTTATGGCCAAGGTTCCTGAAAATAGGATGAAAGTGGTAAAGACCTTAGAGATCATATATCATAGATTTAGAAATGGAAGGACCTTGAAAGGTCATTGAGTCCAACACCCACATTTGAGCTGATTTGCCCAAGATCATATAGGTAGAAATTATTAAAGATGGGCCCAGATTTATCAACGATTTTATTTTAGGAGGGGTGGGGAGGCAATCAGGGTTAAATGACTTGACCAGATTCACATAGTTAGTATAGTGTCTGAGCTGGCACTAGATCACCTGGCTATCTTTAACTCCTTTATTTTTTTAAAAATCCCCCAAAGATTAAATGATAAACTCACATCTTCTCACTCCAAACCCATGTGTCCAGGCATAGTTGGATATAAAATGAAGATAGAAAGTAAATTCAATATTCTTATAAAATTAGAACATCATCTCAAAGGACTTTAAGGAATTATTTAATCTCACTTCCTGTCCCTCATTAATTCTGTTCACCCTTTCTTCAAAATATTTAAACTGTCATATTTGTTGTTCCCTATATACAACACTCCATCTTCCACTACTAGTCTTAGTGCTTTGTAGAATCCTTAGCTTCCCAGCAAGAGATACAAAGAGAAATTCCATTCAGAATAATTGTCGACAGCATAAAATATTTGGGAATCTATCTACCAAAGGAAAGTCAGGAATTATATGAGCTAAATTACAAAAAACTTTCCACACAAATAAAGTCAGACTTAAACAATTGGAAAAATATCAAGTGCTCCTGGATAGGTCGAGCAAATATAATAAAGATGACAGTACTCCCTAAACTAATCTATTTATTTAGTGCTATACCAATCAGACTTCCAAGAAAATATTTTAATGATCTAGAAAAATAACAAAATTCATATGGAATAATAAAAGGTCAAGAATCTCAAAAGAATTAATGAAAAAAAATCAAATGAAGGTGGCCTAGCTGTACCTGATCTAAAACTATATTATAAAGCAGCAGTCACCAAAACCATTTGGTATTGGCTAAGAAATAGATTAGTTGATCAGTGGAACAGGTTAGGTTCACAAGACAGAATAGTCAACTATAGCAATTTAGTGTTTGACAAACCCAAAGATCCTCACTTTTGGGATAAAAACTCATTATTTGACAAAAACTGTTGGGATAACTGGAAATTAGTACAGCAGAAATTAGGCATGGACCCACACTTAACACCGTATACCAAGATAAGATCAAAATGGGTCCATGATTTAGACATAAAGAACGAGATTATAAACAAATTGGAGGAACATAGGATAGTTTATCTCTCAGACTTGTGGAAGAGGAAGAAATTCGTGACTAAAGACGAACTAGAGACCATTATTGATCACAAATAGAAAATTTTGATTACATCAAATTAAAAAGCTTCTGTACAAACAAAACTAATGTAAACAAGATTAGAAGGGAAGCAACAAACTGGGAAAACATCTTCACAGTTAAAGGTTCTGATAAAGGCCTCATTTCCAAAATATATAGAGAGCTGACTCTAATTTATAAGAAACCAAGCCATTCTCCAATTGATAAATGGTCAAAGGATATGAACATACAATTTTCAGATGATGAAATTGAAATCATTACCACTCATATGAAAGAGTGTTCCAAATTATTATTAATCAGAGAAATGCAAATTAAGACAACTCTGAGATACCACTACACACCTGTCAGATTGGCTAAGATGACAGGAAAAAATAATGATGATTGTTGGAGGGGATGCGGGAAAACTGGGACACTGATACATTGTTGGTGGAGCTGTGAACGAATCCAACCATTCTGGAGAGCAATCTGGAATTATGCCCAAAAGTTATCAAACTGTGCATACCCTTTGATCCAGCAGTGTTTCTACTGGGCTTATACCCCAAGGAGATACTAAAGAAGGGAAAGGGACCAGTATGTGCCAAAATGTTTGTGGCAGCCCTGTTTGTAGTGGCTAGAAGCTGGAAACTGAGTGGATGCCCATCAATTGGAGAATGGTTGGGTAAATTGTGGTATATGAATGTTATGGAATATTATTGTTCTGTAAGAAATGACCAGCAGGATGAATACAGAGAGGCTTGGAGAGACTTACATGAACTGATGCTAAGTGAAATGAGCAGAACCAAGAGATCATTATATACGTCAACAACAATACTGTATGAAGATGTAATCTGATGGAAGTGGATTTCTTTGACAAAGAGACCTAATTCAGTTTCAATTGATCAATGATGGACAGAAGCAGCTACACCCAAAGAAAAAACACTGGGAAATGAATGTAAACTGTTTGCATTTTTGTTTTTCTTCCCGGGTTATTTCTACCTTCTGAATCCAATTCTCCCTGTGCAACAAGAAAACTGTTTGGATCTGCACACATACATTGTATCTAGGATATACTAGGACATATTCAACATATATAGGACTGCTTGCCATCTAGGGAGGGGTGGAGGGTGGGAGGGAAAAAATCGGAACAGAAGTGAGTGCAAGGGATAATGTTGTAAAAAAAATTACCCTGGCATGGATTCTGTCAATAAAAAGTTACTATAATAAAAAATAATAATAATAATAAAGTAAAAAAAAAAGAGTAATCTAAGAAGGAATATATGAACTGAATAGAAAAGAGTAGAATCAGAATAATTTATTAAAAAAAAAAAAAAGAATCCTTAGCTTCCTTCAAAATAATTTATGGGCTACTTTCTTAGAGGTGTTTCTTGATTCCCCTAGTAGTCAGCTCTCTTTCTTTCCAGGAAATTACTTTGTACTTATTTAACTGTGCACATTCCTTTTGTCCCCATTAGAATGTAACCTCTCTAAAATCAGGAAAGATTTTATTTCTAACTTTGTAACACTTGGACAGGCACCTGGAATATAAGTACTTGATAAGTGCTTGATGAATTGAATAGGGGCAGGATCCTATCTAAACTGTGTAGAAAGTTTCACAACTTCCCAGCGTTCATCAACCTTTTTTGTTGAAAGGTGTCTCAAAGGATGTGTGGAGAAAAAAAAACAAAAACAAAAAAAAACAAATAAAAAGTCATGGTTTCACAGGAGAGTTTAATAAAAGAAATTCAACTTGGAAAAATGATCATTTGGCCATTTAACAAATCTTTTGTCCTCATTAGTAGACCTGAAACATAAATCTCTGTGGGTGACACCTGGGTCTGATCTTTTTTTCTGCCCCCTATACTCATCAGTAGTAATGCAGCTGTCTCTACCTTTATGAATAATTCTCTTTTTTGACACAAAACCTAAGATGAGGTCAGCAGAATGAGTTTTCAGTGTAGCCTACTGACTGACTGACAGGGAATATGTCCCTTCCTCTGTTGCCCTGGAAACATTTCCTTTTTTGTCCTACATATGGAAAACAAAAAATGACAAGAGGAATCCCACAAATAAAGACTCCACTGGCGCTTTACAGTGTTCAGAGAATTTTCATATCCCATTCCCTCAATCCCCACAAGAGCAGGCAAGACATTATATCCACTGCACTGAAGGGAAAACTGAATCTCCAAGAGACAAGTCAATAGAGCTGGGTCTAAAGCAAAGCTGATCTTTTGATATCACACCAGATCTCATTTTCCTGTGCCAGATCTGTCCCTATACACCTGTTCCTCCAATCTTCTCATTCCAAAGGAAGTGCCTAGAGCTCCCTCAAGTCAAACTTAAATGAAATCAGCTCATCTAAGCCAAAAGCAAAATTTCTCCATCTTGAAAGAGAGATAGAATTTTGATGGGTGTCAAAGTAGAGAGTGAAAGGGAGAAAGAAAAGGAAAGCATCCCAAATGGAGAGAAAGGCATGAACAAAAGTGCTGAGTGGAAAAAACATTCGGCTAATGTGTTTAAGGGAGCAACAGGGGGAGATAAGCGTTCTTACAGAGGATCTTGAATGCCAGGATGGAGAGATCACAAGAATCTGAGTTGGAAAGGATTTTAGAGCTCATCCAACCCAATCCTCTTATTTTACAGAGGAGAAAATGAAATGACATATCCAAGGTCCCACAGGAACTCAGGTACGGGAACCCAAATCCTTTGATCTCAAATCTAGAACTCTTTCCACTTTACCATGTTTAGAGACTATTCGATTGGCAATAGTGGGACACAGGCTGCCACCAGGTTACCCATAGGAGGCCTATGTAATTCAGAGAAAAACCCTTCAATTTAGTGCCTGGGAATAAACAAAGCAAAGATGGAATCTTGAAGCTGAGCCCGTTCACAACTACCGACAGAAACATTTGCAAGCTTGGACCACAGTGTTCAATTTCACAGTTGGAAGAGCTGTTTCAACAAACTCTGCAGATAAGCAGAGGATGCCATCTGGGCTGCCGACTTCTCCCTCCCAATGGTGCTGTGCCACATGGTGACGGGTGTCAAGGGCCCCTCCAAGGCTGCTGCTTGACTCTGGGCTTCCCTTGCCAGCAGATTCTACACCTTGGGTCCTTCAAGACCAGCACTCTGGCCTCTGCAGCCATCACCTGGCCAAGAGGGAACAGCTCCCCGCCCCTAGGATGTGAGTCTCAATGAACTGGCAGGGGCAGGGGCCCTGCAGTGAGTCTGCGTGCCCTGATGCCGCTGTAGTCTCAGGGAGCTGATTGGTTACCAGGAGCCTGATGTATAATCCACCAAAGACCACCAGCATCTGCCGGGCCATCACCTGGAATGAATCAGAAAGTACCATAAGTGTTGCTTTGGCAGACACTGGAGCAGACATCCAGGGGAGGAAGGCAAGCGCAGTTGAACAACACGGCTTCCATCTCCCCAAACCAGGGATAATTTGGAACAGCGAGATCAGCCTGTGCCAGCAGGCTACACAGAAAGGATATGCCAAGCAAATTAGCACAGTTTTGGACTTCACTTTAAGAAACCAGTCACATGAAAATCTAAGCTGGCAGAGAAGGAAAACTGGGGGGGTGTGCATGATAATTCAGGGTTCTTTGCTTTACAAAAGATATGGCAGACACTTATAAAGAGATTCAATTTATACAAATTAAATTTTCACTCAACTTTTCATGAATATGCTGTCAGAGTCAAGTATATATGCAATATAGAAAGGATTTCGGGGGAATATTCCATTTTCTTAATAGAGCAAACTATTTTTAGGAAATTTAGTAAGCCCCAAGAAGAAAATAAGTAATTGCTTCAAGAAGGATCTCTGATTAGTGACATCAGGGGATCTGGAGTTTTAATACAAAAAGGTTCAAAAATCTCAAATATTCTATGATTCGCTAACTCAAATGAATTCCTTTCCATCTAAATGCACTGGTGGATTGAACACCTATTAGTAGAGTGGGGGAGTGGGAAGTATATAATTATATATACAGCTTGCAACAACCCAATAATAAACAGTAAGAAACTAAATAAATAAAACATAAAACCAAAAATGATATATGTAGCAAGAGAGGCACCAAGTGCTGTGAGAGCAAAGAGGAAAAGAGTATTTTTGCTTGTGAGACATCCAAGAAAGTTTTTTCTTGGTGGCATCCAATCTATGTCTAGGAGGTAAGGGAAATGAGGGATGTAATATATTCCCACTATTGCAAAAATCCAAAATACACTTCTAATCTATTGTAGGTCAATGATGTTACCTAGTGGAATGAAGGAAAGTGTAGAATGCTAGCAAGTATTCTTTACATTAGTGAATTGCACATAGAATCTCAGAATTTTATAGTGAGAAGGAACCTCAGAAGCCAGATATTTTAGACACATAGACAAAAAGGAATTCCCCTCTTCATAAAAAAAAGATAAAAGATATGATGCCTTTCTTTTGTTGCAGGAGTGTAAGACCATGGGTATAGAACATTACATAAACTGTTTGATATGTTGGGTTTTTTATTTTTAATAATTCTTAGTAATAAGATGGCTTTCTGGGTAGTAGAGAGAATGGAGGATATATCTGAAACTGAAGATGATGTAAAAAAAAAAAAGGAAAACAAAAGAAAATCCTTGTATAATATACCTGAGAACTAGTCAACCAGCTTTTGCTTAACTCCCTCCAGTGAAGAGCACACTATTTATCTTCTGAGGCAGTTTACTTCATTTTGGGACATGGTAATTGGTAGGGAATTTTTCCTTACCTTGAACTGAAATGAGAAGAATGGTATAGCTCACAGGACACTGGACTTAAGAGTCAAGAAGACCAGTATTCACTTACTAGTTGAGTATGGCCCTGTGTGAGCCACTGAATCCACCTGGACCTTAGTTAACTCATCTGTAAAATGAGGGGTTGGAACTTAATAATCCTTAAGCATCTTTGAGCTCTACAAATTTACTTAAATGGAATTTCTAAACACATATAGTGCCTACTATGTGCCAGGCACTGTGCCAAGTGCTTTTTATAAATATTCTACCTTTTATACCTTCCAAGAGCCTAAATAAAACTGCTTATGACATTAAGAATACAAGTTACCTTGTGTTCTCAAGATCATGACTATCAGAGGTAAACAAAATACCCAGCTGCCCTTCAAGGAGGGTCTGACTACAAATGGCTACTCTAAGAAATTATAATTACCTCTGGTGCAGCCTCTGGAATGAGGTGGCGAAGTTCCATGCGGGTGACCACTGCCTTCTGTGGCTCCATCCCCCCAGCAGGCAACAGAGGAGCTTCCTCAGCCAACCTTTCATTCTCTTCTCCTTCTTCTTGGGCTGGGTTCACTACCATCTCCACAACCACTTGGTATTGGTTCAGGCAGTGTTTTAGTACTGACTGCACAGAAAGTCAGAGTGTGCCTGAGCCAGTTCTTGAATTAGAAAGTCTTTAAAGAACCCCCTCCCCCACCCCCATCGCTTCTTTGCCCCATATTTGAATGAGGCTGGCCTAAACCCTGCCTGTTCTTGTCTACACAACCGCCAGAAAACCTGAAAGTAGAAGGATTAGGCACATACTGACTGACTGGCTACCTGAGTTAGGAGCGGCATGGTTCAGTGGGCAGACCATAAGGGCCTGGCTGACCTGGGCCTACCCCCTGATACTATCTATTCTCACTTCCAAAGCTATACATAATTTCTACTAAATCTCTTTTCCATCACCCAGGGCATAGCTAAGTGGTACAGTACATAGAGTACCAAGCCTTCAGTTAGGAAAGCTCCTCTTTCTGAGTTCAAATCTGGCCTCAGACACTTCCTAGCTGTGTGACTCTGGGCAAGGCCCTTAACTCTGTTTGCCTCAGTTTCCTCAGTAAAAAAGCTAGAAAAGGAAATGATAAATCATTCCAATATCTTTGCCAAGAAAATCTCAAATAGAGGGGCAGCTAGGTGGCGCAGTGGATAGAGCACCAGCCCTGAAGTCAGAAGGGCGAGAGTTCAAATCTAGCCTCAGACACTTAACACTTCCTAGCTGTGTGACCCTGGGCAAGTTACTTAACCCCAATGGCCTCAGCAAAAAAAAAAAAAAAAAAAAATGAGAGAGAGAGAAGATAGTCAAAGAAGAAAACCCCAAATGGGGTCAAACAACAACATTAATGAATTAGTGAAAAGATGTGTCAGCAAAGGAAATCTAAAGTTGGAAATATGTTATTCCTAATCTGGAATGGCCCTTAGAGACTACACAATTCAATCCTTTCTTTTGAATATGAAGGAACTGATTCCTAATGTAACTGGACTTACCTAAGATAAGACATCAAGTTGGGACAGAACTGGAACTAAAACCCAGTCCATTTTTTTGGTACTGGTTGTACATGAGTCAAACATATGGCTGGACCACTCCATCTGATGTGATATTTAAGGAAGGGGCCTATATATCCAATGGGTAGATTCTCAGGCAATGCCCTGGCCTTTCAATGTGAAATAAGCACAAGGACTTGCTTTGATGAACTCAAAGGTCCCTTCCGGCCCTAAATCTACAATTCTCAATTTTAAGTCTTCAGATCAAAGATTTGGAATTGGAAGGGACTTTGATGTCATCTAGTCCAATGCCATCATTTTACAACTCAAAAAACTGAGGCCTAGAGAGGGGAAGGGAAATTACCCAGAGTCACTTGGGTACCATTTAATGGCAAAACTGGGATTAGAATGCAGGTACTCTCTCTAATTCTAGCAACCTTCCCATAACATACAGGTACTGCCTTAACAGGCAGGGATGGCCTCCAACACCAGCTTGATGTAGTTTCTTCTCCCCCAGTCCCAAAGTAGTCAGTCATTCAGACCATTCTATAGGTCATTTACCTCTTGGTTGGTCTTCAGTTCTCGGATACAATCTGATAAGGATTGGAGGCAACTCTCTAAGTGGAAGTAAACAAACCAGAGCTGGAGAAGACAGAAGAAAAGAGAAGAAAGTGTGAATTTGGCTCCCAGCCACCACACCCCACTCACCATCTTCTCTTTCCTGCTGTTCTCCCCTTACATTGCCTTCATTTCAATATTGAAAGCAGACCTTCTACATGAAGTCTTTCTGTTTCACTCTGCTCTGTGTGGAAGGAACATACCATTCTGTTCCGTCTCCATGCAATGCTCTATAATTAACTCTAATTTTTCTGGCAAATAGAAAACTTGCTTTTCATAAAACTGAAAAATGTCCAAACTGTTGGCACAGGGTTTTTATCTCCTGCCATTAAATCAGTAGGTATTCTACTAATTAAAGAAGGATGAGGAACATCAATTGATGCAAAAAAAAATTATTATAATTATAAGTTTAAATAAGAATTTTCATCCTATCTCGATTTTGCCTTATGGATTAAAAAAACATATATTGCATCAATGGGGCATAACTTGGTCCCTCAAAATAGTCTTAAATTTGGATTTTTCTAATGTTAAAAGATTTGAGACAACTTATCTGCTCTTAAGATAATGTATTATCAAGCAGTACAATGGAAAGGATCTTGGCACAGTGAACAGACCACTACACTTGGAGCTGCGAAGTCCTAGATTCAGAGCCTGTAGTTGACACTTACCAACCATGTAACCATGGCCTGATTTCAGTTACTCTCTCTGAGCCTCAGTCTCCTCATCTCTAAAATGATGAGGATAAATTTGATGACCCATGAAGTCCCTTCTAGTTCTAGATCCTTGATCCTATGAATTAAACTGAACCATTTCATTTTACAGATGAAGAAACCAAGTTCTCTAGCCAACAAACAATTCACCCAAATAGCAAAAGTATTAAACATCAGGACCAGCAGTCAAATCCAAACCCTATAATTGCAAATCCAGGAATCTTTTCTTATCTCCAAACCTCATCTTTAGATGCACTTTAGAGAAAAGAAGCAGTCCCATATCCCTTCCCCATTCTCCAGGGTGCTCATCCTTTGGATGAGAAGCCCTTTCTCATCTTCTTGGACAGAGACCTGATCTTCTGGGATGATTCATTCAGAGAAGTGATACCTGCAGTACAGCCTGGCAGCCCTCCACTTCACTAGTCACTCCCAGAAGCATGTGGTATGGCATCAAAATTTCATTTGCAGCCGCCAGACGGAGGTCTATGTTCGTGTTTGCCTGTAAATCCAACATCCAAATGATATAGCAAGCCATTTTTGTTCCAGGGCAGCTCTCAAATAACTCAAGTATCCCCATTTAAACACTGGCTGTTTTTATGCATATTCAAAGAGATACACCATGAACCAAAAAGCAACATCCAGATAAAAGAACCAAAACAACCTAAAACAACATAGAGAGATCAACAGGAAAAAGAATGCCTCCCTACCATTTTCTTTCTTACCTTTATCCTATGCTGCCCATTCCCAGGCTGTCACCTTCTCACCCCAATCTATGGTCACAATAATCATTCTTATAAATAGGTCTATTTGTGTGATTCCTTATTGCCACTGCAGAAGCATATTTAAAATCCTCTTTTTTAATTTCCCTAGGAATGTTAAAAAATAATACTTCTCAGGGAAGCTAGAGGATGCAATGAACAGAGCACCAGCCTTGAAGTCAGAAGAACCTGAGTTCAAACTTGACCTCAGACACTTAACACTTCTTAGCTGTGTGACCCTGGCAAGTCACTTAACCTCAATTGCCTCAGGAAAAAAGGAAAGAAAGAAAGAAAGAAAGAAAGGAAGGAAGGAAGGAAGGAAGGAAGGAAGGAAGGAAGGAAGGAAGGAAGGAAGAAAGAAAGAAAGAAAGAAAGAAAGAAAGAAAGAAAGAAAGAAAGAAAGAAAGAAAGAAAGAAAGAAAGAAAGAAAGAAAGAAAGAAAGAAAGAAAGAAAGAAAGAAAATTTCTTTCTAAAACCCCTACCAGACTTCTGGGAAAAGTCTCTAGGAAAAGTAGGTTAGAGGTCAAGAACAAAATTAGGCTTTTCTTAGAGAAATAGAGAAAGGATGATATTAAACTTTTTAACAAAGGATGAGCTTAGTCTTAACCTTATTAATCCATTACTGCCCCATCTACTAAAAATCATAGGAAGGAGAAGCAACCCCTTTCTACTAAGAAAAGATTAAGATATATGGAAGGAGGAGAGGTCCTGTGATTTAGCTCCAGGAGTGAAGAGAATGATTCATAGGATCATAGAATAATAGGATTTTGTTAATCAAAAATTTTTGATTCTTAATACAAACTGTATATTTAAAATTTTTTATGATCTTTTCTCCCCTTAAGATTCCTATAATGTTATCTGAAATCTTCTTGGGGCAAAGAGGGAATGGAAAACTAGGTGGTTCAGTGAATAATGTCTTCTGAAATCCCTTTCTGTTTTGAGATGTTGCACCTCATTCTCTTGGTTCCCTTATAGTACCAAGTACTCTGGACCCTGTGTGGGGAGTAGGATAGGTGGGAATTGAACCTATATAAATAGATTCACTAGTCACTACCAGGAGCATAAAATAATTTATATAAATTTATATTATATTTATATAAATATAGATTATAATAAATTCTCAAATGATCAAGCTTTCTACTCATGTAGGTAAATACCTACTCTCCAATATATACTCATAAAAAGTTGCTTAGACACTGAGACATCACGGGACTTGATTTGAAATATTGATTCATATTCTTGTGTTGTTGTACACTTGTGTCCAACTTTCCAACTCTTTATGACTCCTTGGGCCAACTGTCCATTGGCTTTTCTTGGCAAAGATACTGGAGTGATTTGCCATGTCCTTTTTTTGCAGGCAAGAGCTAAGTGATTTCTCAGAATCATATAGTTGCTAAGTGTGTGAGATTGGATTTGATCAGGTCTTCCTAATTCCAGGCCCAATGTGTCTGTCCACTGAACCACTGACCTACCCTAAAACTTAGTTTCCTCACACACAAATGAGAGAATTGAGGCTAGATGATCTCTGAAAGTTCTTCCCAGGTCTAAATTTACAATTTCATAATTCCAAGTAGGCTGTAAACTTCCCGACAGCAGGAATCAGCGCTTACCTAAACTTGGCATCTCTACAGCTTTTAACTGGATATTTAATTAATATTTTTGACTGTTAAATAACTATCCATTGTTAAACTGTTTCCCTCTACCCAGCAGAGTCATAAAAGGATTTTATTTTACTCCAAGAATATAATAAACCAAGAAAAGAAACTAAAGAATAGGTGTTAAAGAGATAACTACTAAATAAATAAATTTAAAAGAGACAAAGTTTCAAATTCAGCCTGACAGATTCAATTCAATGTTACAAAATAACTATCTACTGTGCTAGGCTCTGACAGGGAGATGGAAAAGGAGAATAAAGATCCAACTAAAAAGACCTAGAGTTGTGTTTTCCATGCTCTTCAGAGAGGAAAAGCTATAAATCAAATTCATTTTACAGCAGTGTTTCTCTTACCTTCCTTTGGTGCCTGTCAAAGATGAGAATGAGAATGACAGTAGCTAATACAGTGCCTAGGGTCACAAGAACCACAGCTGCCCAGTGTCTTCCCAAAGAAAACATCTGGCTGGTAGAATACAGATTAGCCCACATTGCTATGTAGAAAACCTAGAGAAACACAAAACACCATGTACTCAAATAAATACAGTACAGAAAATAAATAAAGCAGAAAAAACACCATCATCTTCTTCATCACGGTTCCTCTTCACTTTAAAGCAATAGTTCTCTAAGGACTTGCCCCAGCACACTTGTGTGCTATGAGTTGTATAGAGCTCACATTTACAATTATACCTCCCTAAGCAGGCCTGCTGGCTTTCCTGGAGTACATCTCAATTCAAAGCAAAGAATAATACTATTTAGTGAGCAAAGAAATAAATGAAATTGAGAACCCGATAGTAAAGTTTGCAAAGTGCTTTCCATATTTAATCTTATGTTCATAAACTAATGACAATCCTAAAAAATAGGTAATCTGAGTATTATTATTCTCATTGCACAAGTAAGGAGACTGAAGCAGGTATAGGTCAAAGATGGGGGCCCTTCAATCAAAGTGCTACATCTTCATCCTCTATCCACCGTATCACACTGTCCCTTTTCCAGAAAAAATTAATCCTTAGAAGAAAACCAGTCACTATTTTTACTGGCACTGTTCTACTCTCCAAGAAAGAATAAAAAGTATAAAAAATAATCATAAAATGAAATTTACATCCAACGATACACAAGGGGGGAGGGAGTCTACAAGCACATAAGCAGAGGGGGTAGTACAGTCCCTGTTGATCTCAGCTCAGTGTCTCACACACCAAAAAGCAAGTCAACTGGGACACACCCAGAGGATTACTTTGGTACCATAAGAATGATGTAATAGGAAAAGTGATAGATTTGGAATCACAGGAAACCTGGGTTCAAATCTCACTCCATCTTGGAAACTCATTTCTCTGTGATTTGGGGCAAAATCATTGGCTTCTCAAGATTATACAAAATGAAGAGATAAGATATGGTCCCCAGTGCCACTAAATTTATGAATCTATTGGCTTAAAATCTCATTACAACTGGTGCCATTTACAATAAAGTAGACCTCAACTCTTCTATCATTTAATGTGTAATCTTGGAGAATTTTTCTGGCCAAGAATGCATCCCTCATGGGCAACCTGGTGATTAGTCTGCAAATTTGGCTAGGCTACTCCTCAATTGACAGTATGGCAGAGTGGAGAGAGCACAACAATTAAAATCAATAATAGTCCAGTGGTTCAAATTATGCCGGGAGAATCACCAAATTATCTGAATCTCATTTCCCTAATACTAAAAAGATAAGATTAGATTCAAAGACCTCTTAAATCACTTTCAGCTTTAAATCTGTGAGCTAAAATTGCCCAAAATTTGCACTTTTCCATCTAGGTAGGATTGGCTTGAGTTTAGACTCCATTAACATAGCATTCTAGAACCCAGGATCACCTCCTTGCAGTGACAAGGCACAAAAACTAAAACTTAGATCGGAGGCTCGAATACCAGTGATTCAAGTCTACAAAATCTTGAAGCTGCAGGGCTGGGTGGATAGATTAGTTCAATGGAATAAAAAAGTACCTTTAGAACAACTAAAAGAACATCCTGCTTTCTATTGCGGGGTGTAGAAGGTAAAATAATTTATTATTACATACAAACTATATAAAATAAACATATATATGGAAGATTTTTAAAAACTGTATAAATGTAGAGTCTATAATAAAAAGAACATGTAAAAAACACAGAAAGAACAGAATTTGGAGTCAGGATCACATGAGCAGCTTCCCTATCTTCTTTCAACTACTCTTCCCACTCCAACTCCAAGGCCATTTTGCCTCAAGGTTTGCCTGCTTCAAGCTCTGAAGGCTGGATTTCTCCTATGTTAGAAAGCCCCCAGCTGAGGGCAAGCATCCCCCCATTAGGAAAGAGTAGGTATCTTCCAAAGGATCTTATTTACTTATAGCTTCCAACACCTACTTCAACAGATATTATGGAAGTCCTATTGAATTCAATGATGTCTACTATAAATATGCCTACTTTTAGCATGCGGTGATGGTCTTTTCACACAGGAAGAATAAGTCTAGAGGCATTCATGGAATAAACAGAAATCCTTACCACAGCAATGGCCAACTGAAAAGGCCTGGAGTTATAGAAGATGAATCTTCTCACTTGGGGATCTAAAATGGCATTCTCAATCAAATTCTTGTACTCTTCTGTTGGCACCTGCTCAACAACCCAAAACAGAAACCATGTTTTAATTCAGCCTCAGAGATAGCTCCTTCATCTCCTCTCTGGGAAATAGAGGACAGTGTTTCCATTTATTTATCTAACTACTTAAAACCAAAGGGAACAGTGAACATTGGAAAGAATAAGGGTGGGCCAGGACCCTAAGGCTTATTTAAAATGTCAAGTAGATATAAAATGCTCAATGGAACTATATCACTACTGAATTTGACTTCAAAAAGAGGAGGGACAAAATAAGAATTTAGAGAAAACCTATTATATATTCAGTCTTTTATATATCATCAAACCAAGTTCGGGATTATTAAAATTTTGGGGTTCAGTGTCTCAGGAACACTAGCACCTACCTTCTCCATCACTGATCCTGGGAGAGTGAAGCAACAATTCCCACCCTTCTCCTCACTCTAGTACCAAGGAACGTTGAAGGACCTCTGTCCTTGGTTTACTCTGATATTGCATGACTTTTTTAGTTAACCGATCAATAAACAATTTATTAAGTCCCTACCATATGCTGGCCATCATGCTAGATTTCTTACCAACAAAGTCCCAGGGACTGGATTTTGAAATCTGTACCTACTGGTATAAATGAAGGATAGATCTCTGCCCTGCTTTGCCAAAAGAGACCCCAAACTCACCATAACCAGGTACACTTAACCTTCTTTCTCTCTTTACCTAGGAACAGTCTCATACACCAGCACCTCCTCTAGGAGTTAAGACCTCATACCACAGATCCAATCAGCAGCCCCAAACACAATCCAGAAGTGTGCTACCTTCTCATTGTATTCTCTCCTGTGATCTTAAGAAGAGGCAAAGATAGTCGCACTGAATGTACTCTCTGGAACCCCCATTTTATTACTAAAAAAACTTACTTCATCACAGATGTGTTCTTCTCACACTCCTCATCATTCCTTGCTTTCACAGGACTCTGGCTTAACCCAGACACACAGCATCAATATTTGGATACATTTTTTTCATCTCTATGTGCTAGTGAGGCATAATGGTATGGGAGGCAAACATGCTGGACTTGGAAAAAATTGGGGTTCAAATTCCACCTCAGATACTTAGTTGCTGTGTGACCAAATGCAAGTCACTTAATCTCTCCAGCCTCAGCTAACTCATTTGTAAAAGACAAATGAAGGAAAGGGACTCCGTAACCTCTAAGGTTATCCAACATTAAACCTGTGATGGCCATGACCCAGCACAATGAGCCAAAGGAAGAGTTTGTATATTCCTTTCCTCCTTGACACTTCAGACTTTTCCTCTGAAGTTGATTCCAAATGTCTGCATCACCCTCTCTAATTCCATCTTGCAATCTATTTATCCCTTTTCTCAAACTCAGCATAGCTAGCTTATATTACAGTCTTTCTCTCTACCCTAACCCCTGACTTCCTATGTGGAACTTCACTGTACAGGTCACATCTCTTTGACCAATTTGACCTCCTGATTCATTAACTTACTCAATGTCTCATGACCAGAACCTTTATTCCAACTAAAACTTTGGACACCAAGATGGCCAAACTCTTTATATGTATATGTATATATATATATATATATATATATATATATATATATATTTATATAATAGTTTATTTATGTGTGTATATATATATAACTTATTTTATTAAAGCTTTTTATTTTCAAAACATATGTATGAATACTTTTCAACATTCACCCTTGCAAAATCTTGTGTTCCATATTTTTCCCCTCCCTTCCCCCCACCTCCTCCCTTAGATGGCAAGTAATGCAATATATGTTAAACATATGCAATTCTTCTATACATATTTCCACAGTTATCATGCTATACAAGACAAAAATCAGATCAAAAAAGGAAAAAAATGAGAAAGAAAACAAAATGCAAGCAAACAATAACAAAAACAATGAAAATGTTATGTTGTGATTCACACTCAGGTCCCACAGTGCTCTCTTTGGGTGCAGCTCTCTTTATCACAAGACCCACTGGACAGGATGATTTCAGAAAGGCCTGGAGAGACATGAACTGATGCGGAGGGAAACGAGCAGGGCCAGGAGATCATTATATACTTCAACAACAATATTATATGATAATCAATTCTTATGGACATGGCCCTCTTCAGCAATGAGATGAACCAAATCAGTTCCAATAGAGCAGTAATGAATTGAACCAGCCACACCCAGCGAAAGAACTCTGGGAGATGACTATGAACCATTACATAGAATTCCCAATCCCTATATTTTTGTCCGCCTGCATTTTTGATTTCCTTTTACAGGCTAACAGTCCACCATTTCAAAGTCCGATTCTTTTTGTACAGCAAAATAACTGTTTGGACATGTATACTTCTATTGTATTTAATTTATACTTTAACATATTTAACATGTATTGGTCAACCTGCCATCTGGGGGAGAGGATGGGGGGAAGGAGGGGAAAAATTGGAACAAAAAGTTTGGCAATTATCAATGCTGTAAAATTACCCATGCATATAACTTGTAAATAAAAAGCTATAATTAAAAAAAAAAAACAGTAATAGGGAAGTTTGGAGGTGGAATATTTTTAGAGAAAAAAACTGTTCTACTTCAATTGATCTTAAGATAGGAGTGTATAGAAAAAAGATATTAATGAAAATGCACCTCTAAAAAAAAAACAAGACCCACTGGAACTGGCTGAATCAAGATAATCATATTCTTGCTCTCACTATCACTTAACAGTTATTTTATCTTGATTCAGAAAGACCTAAGTTTAAATCCTACCTTACTACTGCATGATCTTAGGCAAGTCATTTAATCTGCCTCAGTTTCCTCAACTGTAAAATGGGAAAATAACAGCATCTACTTTCCAGAGTTGTGAGGAACAGATGATATAATATTTCTAAGTATTTTGTTTGTTCTATTCTCTCCTCCTTCCCTTTTGTCTACCTCCTCTAAAATATGAGCAACTATACTCATTCAGGTTCTCATGACCGCTTACCTGGACCTTCCTAATTAAGCTCTTTGTGTCTCCTTCTGTCCCCTTTCCAACTCATCTTCCATGCAACTAAACTTCCTAAGACAAAGTTCTGACCATATCAAGTTAAAATGCTTCAGCCTATAAAATAACAATAACTAACATTTATATAGGATTTATTACATATAAGCCACTGTGCTAAGTTCTTTACAATTATTGTCTTATTTGATTCCCATAACAATCCCAGGAGGTAGGTAAGGCAAACAAAAAGTTAAGTGATTTACCTGTCTGAGGCCAGATTTGAGTTCCTGACTCCAGACTTAGCATTCTATTCACTAAGCCAACTAGCTGTCACTCTGTCTGGCATTTAAGACCCTTTACAATCTGGTCCCAGCTTATGTTCTAATTCTTACTCCAAATTACTTTCCTTCACTCTAGGTTTCAACCAAACCAGCCTAATGCATATCCCCATATTCAGTCTTCCATTTCCCACCTCAGTGCCTTTGCCCATGTCCCATCCTCTACCTCTCATGACTGGAATCCCTCCCTCTCTTTATTCCAACTCTCAGAATCATTATCATCCTTCAGCACTGGTACACCTTCTCTGGGAAGCCTTTCTTTCTTCTTCTTTTTTTTATTATTATAGCTTTTTATTGACAAAATATATGAATGGGTAATTTTTGAACACTGATCCTTGCAAAACCTTCTGTTCCAAATTTTTCCCTCCTTCCCCCTATTCCTTTCCCTAGATGGCAGGCAGTCCATTACATGTTAAATGTTAAAATATATGTTAAATCCAATTATGTACATATATTTATATAGTTATCTTGCTGCACAAGAAAAAATGGATCTAGAAAGGAAAAAAAAAAAAAAAAACCTGAGAAGGAAAACAAATGCAAGCAAACATCAACAGAAAGAGTGAAAATGCTATGTTGTGGTCCACACTCAGTTCCGACAGTCCTCTCTCTGGGTGTACATGGCTCTCTTCATCATTGAACAACTGGAACGGGTTTGAATCATCTCATTGTTGAAGAGAGTCACATCCATCAAAATTGATCATCGTATAGTCTTGTTGTTGCCATGTATGATGATCTCCAGGTTCTACTCATTTCACTTAGCAACAGTTCTTGTAAATCTCTCCAAGCCTCTCTGAAATTATCCTGTTGGTCATTTCTTACAGAACAATAATATTCCATAACATTCATATAACATAACTTGTTCAGCCATTCTCCAATTGATGGCCAATCAGTTTCCAGTTTCTTGCCACTACAAAAAGGGCTGCCACAAACATTTTGGCACATGTGGGTCCCTTTCCCTCCTTTAAGATCTCTTTGTGATATAGGTAGAAACACTGCTAGGTCAAAGGGTATGCACAGTTTGATAACTTTTTGAGCATAGTTCCAAACTGTTCTCTAGAATGGTTGGATCTGTTCACAACTACACCAACAATGTATCAGTGTCCTAGTTTTCCCACATCCCTTTCAACATTCGTCATTACCTTTTCCTGTCATCTTAGCCAATCTGACAGGTGTGTAGTGGTATCTCAGAGTTGTCTTAATTTGCATTTCTTCGATCAATAATAATTTGGAACACTCTTTCACATGAGTGGTAATAGTTTCAATTTCATCTGAAAATTGTCTGTTCATATCTAGGAAGTCTTTCTTGATTTGCTGGTGCTCTCCTCCCCATTAAATAATATTTTATTGACATCTATTTCCATGTGGCATCCTATCATATATAGTATGGAATGTATACTCCTTGAAGGCAGGGATCTTGTTACATTGTATACTGCACCTAATAGGTGTTTAAGAAATGCTCAGAGAGGTGATTTAAGCCAATTTCAATAAACTTGTGATGGAGAGAGCTATTTGCATCCAGATAGAGGACTGTCGGAGATGATCATGGATCACAATATAAATTTTCATTTTCTTTTGTTGTAGTTTGCTTGATTTTTGTCTTTTTCCCCCTTTTTGATCTGTTTTTTCTAATGCAGAATGACAAAAGTGGAAAGATGTAAAGAAGAATTATCCATGCTTAACCTATATTGGATTACTTGCTGTCTTGGAGAGGGATGAGGGAAGAGAGGGAGAAAAATTTGGAACACAAGGTTTTGCAAGGGTGAATGTTGAAAACTATCTTTGCATATATTTTGAAAATAAAAGGCTATTATTTAATTTTTTAAAAAAAGAAATGCTCATTGAATTGAACTGAATTCAATTAAATGCAATTCAGAACTTCAGGTGTGGGGGTTAGAAAAAGAACAAAGAACATAACAATAATCAGGCCAACTGAAAAAAAATTCTGTTCCCTAAAAAGGTTCATCCATTCTAGCTGAGGATAGAGATGCAACAATTATTTACTAGTCATTTACATACTATTTAATCATTCATTCCACAAATATTTATTGAGTATCCACTAAAACAGCTGTGATCATATAAGGAAGTGACCTCTCTCCAGGCCCCAGTTTTCTCATTTGTAAAAAAGAAATGTTCTCAGATGACATCTAAGATCTGGGGTCTATCCAAAAGAACATTTGGACTTACCTGGATCCCCCAGGTCTTCAGTTTCTCCTGGGACACTTCTAAGTTAAAGGAGGCTGCTTCAGTACTTAGGACCATAAGGAGCTGGCCATTGGTGGGTCCTGAAATCAGAAGAGAAAGGAGAATGTGAGTCAGTGATAAGGGCACATTATGCATGATTTGCTCACCCATGACTCATGGAATCTTTGTGGAAAGCAAACAACAGTTGATATATGGAGAAAACTAAGAATTCTTCAAATAGGTTTAAATATCATAAGATTTAGAGCTAGAAAGGACCGGGAAGGCTATCTTGTGTAACTCCTTCATTGTACAAGTGAAGAAACTGAGACTCAAGGATGTTAAGTGACTTACTGAACATCACCCAGAAAATTCACTTCAGGGGCAGCTAGGTGATGCAGTGGATAGAGCACCAGCCCTGAAGCCAGGAGCACCTGAGTTCAAATGTGGTCTCAGACACTTAACACTTCCTTGCTGTGTAACTCTGGGTAAGTCACTTAACCCCAATTGCCAAGAAAGGAAGGAAAGAAGAAAGGAAGGAAGGAAGGAAGGAAGGAAGGAAGGAAGGAAGGAAGGAAGGAAGGAAGGAAGGAAGGAAGGAAAGAAGGAAGGAAGGAAGGAAGGAAGGAAGGAAGGAAGGAAGGAAGGAAGGAAGGAAGGAAGGAAGGAAGGAAGGAAGGAAGGAAGGAAGGAAAGAAGGAAGGAAGGAAGGAAGGAAGGAAGGAAGGAAGGAAGGAAGGAAGGAAGGAAGGAAGAAAGGAAGGAAGAAAAGAAGAAAATACTCTTCAGAGTCACAATCAAGGCTCATTTGGCTTCAAATCCAGAGCTTTTTCTGCATTACAGACCATTTACATCTACATTTTTTATATACTATAATTCAATTTGTTACTACAAAGTCCTGAAGGAAAGGGGAAAGAGAACAAACATTTACTATATATGTGCCAAGCATTATCTTATTTGATCCTTTCAATAATTTTGAGAGGTAGGTGCTGTTATTATCTCCATTTTACAGTTGAGGAAATTGAGACAGAAAGAAGTTAAAATATTTCGCTGAGGTGACACATAACTGGTGTCTGAGGTTGGATTTGAATTCAGGTATTTCTGACTCCAGATTCAATTCTTGTCTACTCTGCCATCCTAGGCACCCTGAAATGCCTTTTGACACATCAAATAAAAATGAAATTATATTTAATAGAGTTGTATGGCCCAAGTTCATTTTAAACTTTTCTGGATGAAGAGAAGTTTATTATTTGTTGGCAAAAAGATTCAAGAAATCTAGATAGAAGAGTGAGCTTGGAGAAAGAGGAAAGAACCTTACCACAAAGAGAATATTCTCATTTCCATTTTATTTACTTCTTTCCTGAGAAGTTTCAGGTTAGAGGGAAGGACTACTGGAGATCCAGATAAAAGGAAGGACATAGGGAAAACTAGGCCTTGGGCTTCAAAGTAGAACTACTTTTTACAAAGTTTACACAGTCAATGATTTATAAATGAAAGCTGACCAACAAGTCATCAGGTTTCAAATAGTCCATTGTGAAGAACAAGAAGAGCCTGAATGTCTTTTTTATAGTTAAGAAACACAAACACAGCAGCACATTTTACACTGTGAACATTCTAACCAGAAATTCGAAAAAAGGAGCTATATTGGAAGCAATATGTTACAATGGAAAGAGCAATTTAGAGCGAAAGGACCTGTATTCAAATCCTGATTCTACCTGAATAACTTTAAGCAAATTACTTAACTTTTCTAAGCCTTATTTTTCTCATCTATAAGATAAAAGGGATGGAGTGGATGACCTCCAATGTTCCTTTCTAGATGATTCTAGATGATGTTATGATTTCATGAAGTCTTACCTCATCACTCTGCCACATCCAGTGGAAGCTCTAAGGGAGACTGAAATGGCCAAAAGATGCCAAGAAAAAAAGGGGAAATGAAGCAATCTTTAGTTTTGTTGTCCCTGTAATCACAAAAACTAGACTTTTTCTTTTAGTCCCTGAATAGAATTTAATGTGTAAAGTTCCCTCCGTGATCTGGATCCAATCTATCCTTCCAGCTTTATTTCTCATTGCTCCCAAACATGTCCAAAGATGCTCCAGTCAAAGTGGATTATTCTCCAGCCTTGGGCAGAATTCAAGCTTAGAAACAAATTTACTTCTCCCTCAGCATATAAACGTCACTAAGTCTTAACAATTTGACCTTCATAATTTTCTCACATGCATCCTCTTCTCTCATCTTACACGACCCCCACCTCAGCTTGGGCCCTCATCACTTCTCCATATCTGACTCAAGTCAGAAAGACAATTTCTTAAGCTCAAATGTAGCCTCAAACTCTTACTAGCTGGGTGACCCTGGGCAAGTCACTTACCCCTGCTCACCTCAGTTTCCTTATCTGTAAAATGACCTGGAGAAGGAAAAATCAAACCACTACTGTATTTGCCATGAAAACCTCAAATAGACCACGAAGAGTTAGAGATGATTGAAATGATTGAACAACCTCCTCTCTGAGCTACTGACATAACCTCCTAGTTGGTTTCCATGCTTTGAGTCTCTTCATACATCCTCCCTACAACTGCCAGATTGATATCTCTAAAATACAAGTCTGATGGTGTCAATGCCCTCCTCAAAAAAACTACAATAGCTCCCTTTTGCCCATGGACTAAAATGCATATTCTTCAATTTGGTAATTAAAAACCTTTACAATCTGGCTCCAGCCTAACTTTCTGAACATATTATTCCTATACATACATTCTATGTTCCAGCCAACATGGCTACGCTGTTTCTCATACTCAGAGTTCCATCTCACCTTCATACCTTTTCATTTCTCAGGCCTGGAATGTACTTCTCCCTCATATTCATTTTCCAGAATCCCTACCTTCTTACTAAGTCTAGTCCAAGTGCTGCTTCTGACATGAAGCTTTTCCTGATCATTCTCCATCTACCAGTCTCAGACATACCACCCCACTAAACAAAATTGGCATTATTTACTTATATGAGTACATGGATGTTTATCTTCCTTGAAAGCAGAAGCTGTTTTGGTTTTGATTTGGTATTTGTACTCCCAGCACCTAGCACAGAACACAATATATAGCAAATAATTAGTAAACTTTTGTTGATTCACTGATTGCATTTTCCAATTTCTTTTGTACAGCAAAATAATGTTTTGGTCATGTATACTTATTGTGTATCTAAGTTATATTTTAATATATTTAACATCTACTGGTCATCCTGCCATTTAGGGAGGGTGGGGGGTAAGAGGTGAAAAATTGGAACAAGAGGTTTGGCAATTGTTAATGCTGTAGTTACCCATGCATATAACCTGTAAATAAAAGGCTATTAAATAAAAAAAAAAAAAAAAAAAAAAAAAAAGAAATGACCAGCAGGATGAATACAGAGAGGCATGGAGAGACTTACATGAAGTAATGCTAAGTGAAATGAGCAGAAGCAGGAGATCATTATATACCTCAAAAACGATACTGTATGAGGATGTATTCTAATGGAAGTGGATTTCTTCGACAAAGAGAAGATATAACTCAGTTTCAGTTGATCAACAAGGGCCAGAAGCAGCTACACCCAAAGAAAGAACACTGGGAAATGAATATAAATTGTTTGCATTTTGGTTCTTCTTCCCAGGTTATTTTTACTTTCTGAATCCAATTCTTCCTGTGCAACAAGAGAACTGTTTGGTTCTGCACTGATATATTGTATCTAGGATATACTGTGACCTATTTAACATGTATAGGACTGCTTGCCATCTGGGGGGGGGGTGGAGGGAGGGAGGGGAAATGAGTGCAAGGGATGATGTTGTAAAAAATTACCCAGGCATGGGTTCTGTCAATAAAAAGTTATAATTATTTAAAAAAAGAAAGAAAGAAAAAGAAAACAAAACAAAAGCTTTCAACATATTAAGTTTTTCCATGTAAACATATATGTACTGTTGATCACTCATTAAAGCAGTTCTTTTTTGGCCAGGCATCCAAATTAGTCCTCAACTGGCTATGCATTAAATCAGGTTCACGACTTCTACTTAGAAATACTTTTTGAGTTCTACTTCAGAGTCCTGGGCTTTGCCACGTTAGTCTCTTTCCAGGAATGAGAATGACCTACAAAAAGACCTACTTGCAAAAACAGAACTTAGAAACTTACCACAAGTCACTTCCTACAAGGACTGCTCTCTCCATCCCATGAAATTTGCTAAACCCCCAATACTAAAGACATACTTGGGAGCTATGTCTACAATCCATAATTCAGCTTAGACCTCTCTGCAGCTTCCATTCACCCAGCTGAGTGGTAATACTTATCAAGGAGGAACTGAACTCTAAAAAGCTTTTTTTATTACATTGTGTTCTTGGAGACCTTATGAATGGTCAGTAAATAAAGATAGTTCCTGGATGACATCAAAGTGCTGACAGAAGAGAGGGAGTCTTACCTCTTCTCTCCAAGCAGGCAGTATCCTCCTGTACAGTGTTCCAGTCAGAAAAGGAAGTAAGGAAGGGTCCAGGTGCCCCAGCTGAGTCTCGTGGAAGGTCATAAGCCATGATGAAGGGAAATCTCGGACTAACCTTCTTCAAACTTTACACCATCTTCAGGAGAATGTGCCTCTCCTTTGCCAACTCAGCTCATGTTACCTTTGGTCAAGGCTGGAGACAAAAGCACGAAAAAAAAAATTAAACTTCAGTAAGTATGTTGTTTTTCTGTTCCAGGAATTTTTGTTTACTGAGCTTTATAAGAATGCTAATTTCCAAAAGTATTTAAAAACATGAAGAGATACATTTTAGAGGTCTGAGGTCTGAGTTAGACCTTCAGCAGCCACTGGCAGGTGGCTCCCATATCACAACATAAATATTTGTCTTTATGCAAAAATGTAGCACACTAAAGGTGGCATCAGCAATGCAATCTATTTGCATAATTTGTTCTGCTATATAGAAACTCCTATAGTATTGAAAATTGTGTTGTTTTTCTTTAAGGCAGCTTTACTTTTTTTTGTTTTTGGCTTAATGACATTTTCTCCCTTGTGTCAAAGACTATCATTAGTGACTTGATATAAGAGAAAGTGTTTTGAAGATATTTCAATTAGATATTATTACAAGTAAATTTATTTGTATTTTAATCAACAACAACAACAAAAATAACTTCAGCATGTGGAAAGACCAGGGACACTGTTTATTCTTCCAAGATTGAGGTCAACCTATGGTCTGGAAATAAATCATCCACAATAATATATTTTATTTTGGGTAGTTGCCATTGAGTTTAGTCATTCTGATAACTCTGACAGAAATACTGTTTTAATCTGGAGTTGAAGGGAATTTAGGGAACAGAGAATTCAAAATTCTGGAAGGACACTGAATGATTGTTATTGATTGTTACTCTTCAGTGATAACTGACTTCTCCCCATCAGATAGCAAGCATTACACACACACACACACACACACACACACACACACACACACACTCATTTTTTAAAATAATTATAGCTTTTTATTGACAAAACCCATGCCTGAATAATTTTTTACAACATTATCCCTTGCACTCCCTTTTGTTCCGACTTTTCCCCTCCCTCCCTCCACCCCCTCCCCCAGATGGCAAGCAGTCCTATACATGCTAAATACAGTATATCCTAGATACAATATATGATACATATTCATTAAAAAAAATTTTTTTTAAGCTTTTCAGGTTCCAATTCTCTTCCTTACTCCAGCCCCTCTCTCATCCATTGAAAAGGCAAGAAACATGACATCAATTATACATATGAAGGAAGGAAGGAAAGAAAGAAAGAAAGAAAAGAAAGAAAGAAAGAAAGAAAGAAAAAAGAAAGAAAGAAAGAGAAAAAGAGAGAGAGAGAAAGAGAGAGAGAAAGAAAAAGGAAAGAGTTAAGAAAGATGGAAAGGAGGGAAAGAAAGAGGAAGAAAGGAAGAAGGCAAGAAGAAAGAAGCAAGCAAGAAAGGAAAGAATAAATTAGAATAAAATAAGTGAAAAAATATACTTCAATATGTAATTAGAATTCATCAATTATCTCATTTTTTAATGAGATGACAGGAAAAAATAATGATGATTGTTGGAGGGGATGTGGGAAAACTGGGACATTGATTCATTGTTGGTGGAGTTGTGAACGAATCCAACCATTTTGGAGAGTAGTTTGGAACTATGCTCAAAAAGTTATCAAACTGTGCATACCCTTTGATCCAGCAGTGTTACTACTGGGATTATATCCCAAAGAGATTATAAAGAAGGGAAAGGGACCTGTATGTGCACGAATGTTTGTGGCAGCCCTTTTGTAGTGGCTAGAAACTGGAAACTGAATGGATGTCCATCAGTTGGAGAATGGCTGAATAAATTGTGGTATATGAAAATTATGGAATATTACTGTTCTGTAAGAAATGACCAACAGGATGATTTCAGAAAGGCCTGGAGAGACTTACACGAACTGATGCTGAGTGAAATGAGCAGGACCAGGAGATCATTATATACTGCAACAACAATACTAGATGATGACTAGTCCTGATGGATCAGGCCATCCTCAGCAACAAGATCAACCAAATCATTTCTAATGGAGCAGTAATGAACTGAACTAACTATACCCAGAAAAAGAACTCTGGGAGATGACTAAAAACCATTACATTGAATTCCCAGTCCCTATATTTATGCACACCTGCATCTTTGATTTCCTTCACAAGCTAATTGTACAATAATTCAGAGTCTGATTCTTTTGTACAGCAAAATAATGTTTTGGTCATGTATACTTATTGTGTATCTAAGTTATATTTTAATATATTTAACATCTACTGGTCATCCTGCCATTTAGGGAGGGTGGGGGTAAGAGGTGAAAAATTGGAACAAGAGGTTTGGCAATTGTTAATGCTGTAAAGTTACCCATGTATATATCCTGTAAATTAAAGGCTATTAAATTAAAAAAAAAAAAAAAAAAGAATTATCTTGAATAGTTATATTGAAGGGGATAGCTAAGTGTTTCACAGTTGATCATCATTACAATATTGCTGTTACTTTTACACTGTTCTCCTGGTTCTGTTTATTCCATCATTTCATATACATCTCACCAGATTTTTCTAAAACCATCCCTGCTCATCATTTCTTATAGCACAATAGTATTCTATCACAATCACATATCGGAACTTATTCAGGCATCTCCCAATTATTGAGCATTTCCTCAATTTCCAATTTTTTGCCACCACAAAAAGAACTGTTATGAATATTTTTGTATATAAATATTCTTTTCCTTTTTCTTTGATCTCTTAGGGGGTACAGACCTAATAGTAGTTTTGCTAGACATTGTTTTATAGTCCTTTGGACATTGTTCAAATTACTCTCCAGAATGGCTGGACTAATTCATAACTCCATCAACCAAAGCACTTTCTTATTTTCCTTTGGACTTGCTTCTCTGTTAGGAAAAGTACATTCTGAGAACAAGGTTCTCTTATCCTGCAAATCAAACTTTGACCTGAAATTCCAGTTCTTTCCTCCAAAGAGTCTCTACATTGGGAAGAAAATCTAGCTGCCAGTCATGGTGAATTTGTTTTTTCCCAAAATGCTTCAGCTCATCCATCCAATGCTTTCTCCCTTAGTAAAGAGGTTTGAGAATAAATTATAAGCAAAGCAAACAGTAGCTTAAACCCAGGTGATTGCATTGTTTAGCCCATCTGTTAGCAGAGGCTCTGCCATTGTGAAATATCAAGGAAACAAGTCATTTCCTTTCACATTTAGAGATTATGATTAACAAAACAAGTAATTAAAGTGTTTCTAAAACACCCAGTGGACCATGATCATGCCCTACTCAAAAATCTTCAATGGCTCATTATTGACTTCAGGGTAAAATGCAAAGTAATGAGTCTAACATTTAAAGATCTCCACAATATGCATCCCATCTTTCTAGTACTACTTCTAATGTGAGGCTGGTCATCTCATTATCTTTCATAAATTCTCTGTCCCAGCCAAATGAATGCTCTGACTGATCTCCAAATACATCTAACTTTCCTCTATGCTTTTGTACAGACGTTTCCCCCATGTTGAAAGGAACACCCTCCCTCCTCAATTCTGCTTCATAGGACCCCTAGCTTCATTAAAAAGAAGCTCAGGTACTACCCCCTAAAGAAGATATTTCCGACCTCTCAGTTATTAGCATCCTTTCCCTCTTGAAATTATTTTTGTTTATGTTTTCCATTTCCCTAGATCTGCACGTTTTATTCTTTCAGTCTAATGGAAGCTCTCTGAAGGCAAGAATTATTCATTCTATTCTTTGTAACCTAGCTTGACATAAATGTTTAATAAATGTTGGTTGCTTGAATAAAACACACATTTCCAAATTTTTCAGAAAACTCATAAAGAAAGTTGACTAAAGCATGCTGGAGGGTGCAGCAGTTTGCAATACTGAAGGTTGTATCCATAGGAGGAAAAAGGCATAGATCCTTAATACTGAAGGTGACATTCTGTGAATTATAGACTAGACATTAGTTATGTGGCACCGTCCCCTACTAACTCTTGGTAGGAAGGGGAGAAAAAGGGGAGAAGGGAGCAAGCATTTATTAAACACATAATGTATGCCAGGCCCTGTGCTAAACTCTTTATAAATATTATCTCCTTTGAGTTTCACAATAACCTTGGGCAATAGGTATTACTATTACCTCCACTTAGAGCTAGGGAAACTGAGGCAGATAGCGATTAAGTCACTTCTCCAGTCACACAGCTAGTTATGTCTGAGGCTAACTATGAGCTCAGCTTTTCCTGACTCTAGCTCTATTGCTCTATGCACTGTGCCACTTAGCTGCTTAATACAGGGAAAAAATGGTTGGATAACACATCTATGGGCCTTTGATTCCAATTCCATACACATCGCCCTAAACTCATTACTTTGAGAGTGTCTCAGAGAGTTATTCCTCTTAATAAGTAAAGGGTACTATGCAAAGGGTACTAAACTGGGAGACAGGAACTAATTCATACCATCCCAACTTTGCCACTTACTAGGTGACTGGGCAATTGACTTAGTTTTTCTGAGCCTCAGTTTCTTCCCTATAAAATTAAATGATCTTCCAGCTAAGATCCCTTCCAGCTCTCAATGTAGGACTTCATAATCCTCAACTTATGATTCTGTCCTGGACAGAAAGAGTTCATCATACCACAGATACTTACTCTACAGATTCAAAAATTGCAAGGTAAAAGGACAAACAAAATATAAACCCATCCTACTCACCCATCCCCCCAAAATCACAGAATCTTAGAATTTTAGAGCTGGAAGGAACCTCAGAAATCATTTTATTCCAAACTCCTCTTAAAGTGATTGCTTAATTGCCAAACTGGCTTCCCTTTTCTCAATGCTCATTCTTTTTGACCTCTCTACGGAATTGGATGCTTTCCTCCTGTATACTGCTTCTTCTTTGCGTTTTCATGACCCTGCTCTCTTGTTAACCTCCCACTTGTCTGCTCCTCAGTCTCCTTTGCTAACTCATTCATGTCATGCCTTCTGTGCTAATAAAATGTTTAACAACTGATTCTTCAGGGGGAAAATGTACTCATGACACTTTTAAGTTTAATCTGTATGATTAACATTTTATTCATGACTCTTTTAGGTCCAGATGAGCAACAAAACAATAAATCAAGCCCTGATTTGTAGTGGTTGTTGATTTTGCTCACAATAAGCAAATGGGCTTAGAGCCAATTATGAGCTGGCTCCAGAAAACCTCTGATCCCAAGGTTTTGTGTCCTGAGGCTTTTCTTCTTTCTCTTCACACTCTCACATGATGACCTGATCAGCATCCATGAATTTAATTATTATCTCTTCAAAGATAACTCCCAGATCGAAATGTCATGCCCTAGATTCTGTTCTGAATTCTGTTCTGCATCATTCTGGTATAAGCCCACATCACCCCACATTTGGAGTACTGCAATAACCTACATTCATGAATGCTAACTGGTCTCTCTGCCTCAAATCCCTGCAATTCATCCTTCACACAATCGCCAAAGTGATTTTTCTAGGTCTAATCATGCCCCCCCTCTACTTCACAAATACTATTGGCTCCCTATTATTCTTCTAGTTGGCTTCTAAAGTCCTTCACAGTATGGTTTTACTATGCTCAAAAAATTATCAAATTATGCATACTCTTTGACCCAGCATATATTGGCTTATATCCCAAAGAGATCTTAAAGAAGGGAAAGGGACCCATATGTGCAAAAATGTTTGTGGCAGCCCTTTTTGTAATGGCAAGAAATTGGAAACTGAGTGGATGCCCATCAGTTGGGGAATGGCTGAATATGTTACGGCATATGAATGTTATGGAATATTATTGTTCTGTAAGAAATGACCAGCAGGAAGAACCAGTTACACCCAGCAAAAGAACTCTGGAAAATGAGTGTCAACCACTATATAGCATTTCCAATCCCTCTCTTTTTGTCCACTTGCATTTTTTATTCCCTTCTCAGGTTAATTTTACATTATTTCAAAGTCCGATTCTTCTTGTGCAGAAAAATAACTGTATGGATATGTATACATATATTGTATTTGACATATACTTTAACATATTTAACACCTGCCACCTGGGGGAGAGGGTGGGGGGAAGGAGAGGAAAAGTTGGAACAGAAAGTTTTGCAAAGGTCAATGCTGAAAAATTACCCATGCATATATCTTGTAAATAAAAAGCTATTAATAATAAAATAAAATAAAATATAGTGTCCAGACTAGCTCTCTGGAGGATGTCGGGACCAGCCTGAGTCCTTGATCTTTTAGTGAAGAAATGATGAAAACAGGAGAACCACCATGAGGCTGGTCAAGTCTTCTCTTTCTCTATATACTGTTACAATTACATCATTACAGTATACATGTACTGTTTTAGCTTTCTGGAGGTCTTTGGACCAGCCTTGATTTCAGCAGAGTAATCACCATGAGAATAGCCTAGTGATAAAGTCCAAAAGTCTTTATTGTCTCCTTCACAGTCTGTCTCCTTGACTGGGGCTCAGCTAGCTTTCTGGAGGCCCTTAAGACAGCCCTTGGTCTCAGTGGGGGAAGCAGGACAGGCCAGTCAGCTCCAGCTTCTATCTAGTCCTATTCTCTTCTGTCTTCTCCGTGTCTATCTCCAAGTCTGTTTGATCCCTGTTCTAGGTCTGACTCTGACCTCTTAAATACTCTATTACAATTAAATCCATTCATTATATTGAGTATAAGACAATCATTATATCACTAGGGAACCACTATTTGTTATGATTAATTCAATCATAATGAACTAGAGAACTATTAATCACCATGCTAAACTAGATAACCATTGTCTTATCAATTCCCCTGAGTTAACACCCTGTTATAGGCTAAATCAATCATACCGAGTTCCTGCCCTTACTGGATAAACTGGCTTCCCCTTTGTTCCTCCTTATTAGAGGACTCTGACTCCTTCTTTATGATTTTGTATTGGCCGTTTCTCATGCTCTGTCTCTTTACCTCAACCTCACAAAATCCTTTAAATTCCCCAAGACTCAAGCTTCTACACGAAGCTTTTCCTGATCTCAATTACTAAAGGCCCCCCAAAATGATCTAATATATATATTTTGTAATTTATTCTGCATGTTCTTATATATGAATATATGTATACACATATACACATTATCTCCCTTTATGAAGTGTAAGGTATTTGAGAGCAAAGACTGCTTCATTCTTTGTATTTGTATTTCTCACTCTAAGGTACATAGTGGGCATTTAATAAGTATTAGCCAGGTGAAGAGGGGTAGGAGAGGGGAAATTAATGAATCTTACTTTCATCAGAATTGGCTCAAAGAGAAAATAACATACAAACTCAATATGGGTACAAATGTCATATTCTGAAGAAAAGTGGGAGGGAAAGGGCATATGGCAAGAGAGCAGATGATAGAAGAGAGGACATACCGGGGAAAGAGTGGTCAGAAGCAAAACACTTTTGAGGAAGGACAGGGTGAAAGGAGAGAAAACAAAATAAATGGGAGGAACAATTAACAATAGTAATTGTGAAAAGAATTTCAAAGTAATTTCTCTGATGAAAGTCTCATTTCTCAAATGTATGGAGAATTGAATCAAATTTATAAAAAATAAGAGCCCTTCCCTAGTTGATAAATGATCAAAAGATATATTTTATGCCCAAAGGGCTATAAAATCCTGTATACCCTTTGACCTAACAATACTACTACTAGACATGTATTCCAAAATAGATTTTTTAAAAAGGAAAAGGATCTATATGTACAAAAATATTTATAACAGCTCTTTTCTCAGGGCAAAGAAATGGAAATTGAGGAAATGCCCATCTAATGGAGAATGGCTGAATAAATTGTGGTATATGATTGTGACAGAATACTTTTGTGCTATAAGAAATGATGAGCACGATGCTCTCAGAAAAACCTGGAAACTCTTCCATGAGTTCATGAAAAGTGAAATGTACTTTGTACAAAGTAATAACAATGTTGTAGGATGATCAGCTGGAAATGACTTTGCTAATCTCTGCAATACGATGATCTAAGATTACTCTAAAGGATCTAGGATGAAAAAAACTATCCTAACAACTGGAAAAATATTGATTTCTCATGGATAGACTGAGCTAATATAATAAAAATGATAATTCTTCCTAAATCGGTCTACTTATTCAATGATGTATCAATTAAGCTGCCAAAAAAATTATTTTATGGAACTAGAAAAAATAATAATAAAGTTCATCTGGAAGAATAAAAGGTCAAGAATTTCAAGGGAATTAATGAAAAAATATAAACGATGGTGGTTTAGCAGTACCAAATCTAAACTATATTATAAAACAGCAATCATCAAAACCATTTGGTAATGGCTAAGAAATAAAGAGGTAGATCAGTGGAATAGCCTAGATACACATGATACAATAATTAAAGCCTATAGTAATCTAGTGTCTGATAAACCCCCCAAATTCAGCTTCTAGAATAAGAACTCACTATTTGACAAACATTTCTGGGAAAACTGGAAATTAATGTCAGAAACTTATCAAAGACTTACATCTCATACCTTAGTAAAATAGGGTATGAGATATAAGTCTATGATAAGTTTCTTACTAAAATAAGGTCAAAATGGGACATAATTTGGGCATAAAGGATGATACCATAAGCAAATTAGGAGAGCAAGGGATAATTTACTTATCAGATCTTTGGAGAAGGAAGGAATTTATGACCAAAGAAGAACTAGAAAACATTATGAAAAGCAAAATGGACAACTTTGATTACATTAAAATAAAAAGATTTTGCAGAAACAAAACCAACACAAGATTAAAAGAGAAGTATAAAGCTGGGGGGAAAAATCTTTACACCTATTGTTTCTGATAAAGGTTTCATTTCTAAATATATAAAGAACTGTGTCAAATTTATAAGAATGCAAGTCATTCCCCAATTGATAAATGGTCAAAGGATATGAAGAGACAATTTTCAGATGACAAAATTAAAGCCATCTATAGACATACAAAAAATGCTCTAAATCACTATTAGAGAAATGCAAATTAAAATAACTCTCAGGTACCACCTCACACCTCTCAGATTGGCTGATGACAGGAAAATATAATGATAAATGTTGGAGAGGATATTGAAAAACTGGGACACTAATGCATTGTTGTAAAATGATCCAGCCATTCTGGAGAGCAATCTAGAATTATGTCCAAAGGACTATAAAACTGTGCAAACCCTTTGACCCAATAGTGCCATTACTGGGTCTGTATTCCAATCATAAAAGAGGGAAAAGGATCCACATGTGCAAAAATGCTTGTAGCAGTTCTTTTTGTGGTAACAAAGAATTGGAAAATGGATACGCAACAATTAAGCTTTGGTATATGAAAGTAATGTTAACATTGTCGTTTTATAAAAAAAAAAAAAAAAATGATGAACAAGCTTATTTTAGAAAGGTCTGGAAAGATTTACATGAACTGATACTGAGCAAAACAAGCAAAACCAGGAATACATTGTACACACTATCAGCAAGAGTGTAGGATGATCAACTATGAAAGACTTGGTTTTTCTCAGTGATTCAGTGATCCAAAGCAATCCCAATAGACTTTGAACAGAAAATGTCATCTGCATCCAGAGAAAAAACTACGGAGATTGAAGTAAATCAACACATGCTATGTTCATTTCTTTTTTCTGTTGGTTTTTTTTTTCCCTCTCCCATGGTTTTTCTTTTATTCTGATTTTTCTCTCCCAACATGATTCCTAAAGCAATATATATTAAAAATAAATTAATCATTAAAAAAACTTTATCCATACTCAGAAAAAGAAGTGATTGTGTCTGAATATGGATTGAAGCATAATTTTTTAAACTTTATTTTTCTTATAAGTTTTTTTGGGAGAGAGGGAAAAATCTATGCTTTCTTTAGCAAAATGACTTTTATGAAATGAAATATGAAATTTTATGAAATGAAAAACTTTATATGTGACTTCTCAATGGGGAAGAAGGAGGGAGGAAGGGAGAGAGTCTGGAACTCAAAGTTTTAAAAAATAAATATAAACATTATTTTACATGTAACTGAGGGAAAATAAAATATTAAATTTTTTTAAAAAGTGCTAGTCAATTAACAAAACTTATGCCAAAAGAAGGGAAATAACAGAAAAAGGGTCACTGGGACTCTAAAATATATCAATTAACACTGAATACTATACTGCATTGCTTTATACAGTGAATTTATACAAGGGGTAGTAGTAGTAGTAGTAGTAGTAGCAGTAATAGTAGTAGTAGTAGTAGTAGCAGCAGCAGTTGTAGTAGTAGTAAGAGCATCAGTAATAGTAATAGCAGTAGCTGTAGTAGTGTAGTACTAATAATAGTAGTAATAGCATTAGTAGCAATGGTAGTAATCATAATATTAGCAGTAGTGGCAATAGTAATAGTAGAAGCTTCTAACATTTACATAGCACCTACTCTGTACCAAGCACTGTGCTAAACATTTAATAAATATTATCTTATTCTACCCTCATAACAACCTTGAGAGGTAGGTATTATTATGAAATCCATTTTATGTCTGAGGAAATAGTCAAAAACTTGCCAAGTATCCAAGGCCAAATTTGAATGCAAAACCTGCATTCTATCCACTGTACCATCTAGCTGACCCTAAATTACATATATAAATCTGGCTAGCCTTTGGCAAGTGTCCTTTGACATCATAACATGTCATTGTAGGGATCATCTAGTTCCAACTTACTTGTGAAGCCCTGAAAGGTAAGCATTTTGCCCACAAGCACATGGTAAAGCTAAGATCTGAAGCTAGCTCCTTCCACTCTAAACCTACCACTGTACCATGTTGTCTTTTGGTTCATCTCGTTACAGGGAAGTGACAGTGCTGGAATTGAAACGCAAGACTTTTTTACACTTGGATTCAAGGGAGAAGGATTAGGAATGACATTTTCACTTGTATCTCTCAGGCCCATTTTGTGCATCTCCAATACACTTTGATCATGGTATAACGGAAAGAGAAAAAACCTGGATCTAAATCCTAGCTCCTATGTTTAATAATTGTGTGACCCTGAATAAATGACTCTTCTTCCCCAAGTTTCTTCCTGTGTAAAACAAGGATAATCATGCCTACAGCTCTCTACTTACAGGGCTGTTAGAAGCTAGTACTTCATTAACTTTGTTGCATTATAGAAATGAATTATCATCATTATATACTGTTGGACATTACAGTTATCTGTGTGCTAATATTCTGTCCTGCTACAGGACTAGATTTCAGGAAGGCAGGGGCTGTATTACCCGAATTTTGTTGCATCTCTCACTCCCACCCTCACTCACTTTGAACCAAGTTCTGCACAATTTTATGTTTAATAAACCTCTGTTAAATGAATGAGCTAGGTGATATCAATAGATAGAGCACTGGGCCTAGAGTCAGGAAGACTCATTTTAATGTGGCCTTACTAGTTATGTGATCCTGGGCAAGTCACTTCACCCTGTTTGCCTCAGTTTTCTCAGCTGTAAAATGAGCTGCCGAAGGAAAGAGCAAACCGCTCCAGTATCTTTGCCAAGATAATCCCAAACGGTGTCACAAAGAGTAGGATTTGACTGAACAACCACAAAATGAATGAATACTTTTATAAAATATATGAAAGCCACCCTACTGGAAAGGATTGCAAGTGAGTGAGAAGTCAAGCTGGGCTAAGCCCACCTCTTTACCCACACATCTCACCAGTTACTCCAAAAGAAGTTTAAAAAAAAAAAAAAAAAAAAGGCCTGGTTGACAAAGATAAAATGTAAAAGGAGACTGGAACTAACAATGTCCAACAACAGACTTTCTATCTGAAACATGGAAGGAAAAAAAAAAACCAATACAGAAATCATCTAAACCAAACCCCCTCATTTAAACACTAAAATTAGGGCTAAAGAATGTAACTCCTCTGGGTTGGAATCCCAGACCAGGTACTTGATACCTGGTTTAACATTGGCAAAACAGTTCAACTATTTCCTCACCTGTAAAAATGAGAGGTTTGTTAGATGATTTTAAAGATCACTTTCAGTTCTAAATTCTTATTTCTCAGATACAGACCATTCTGCCCAGAGAGGGGTGTAACTTCAATACACGGTTTCTATACATGTTTCACACAATTAGAAATCCTGAAGATTATGGGCTCCATCACTGCCCCCAAAGCCCTACTGGGATTATGCATAACATTCACTCTCAGTCTCCTTCCACAGAGATGGCAACTGAATTCCCCTGGCTTATCACCTACAGCAGCAGAAAATTGCAAGAAAGATTCAAACCTTATATTCCAAAGTCATATCATAAAAAGCACATTTTATATTCTCACAGCACTGAGGGGAGACTTAGAGATCATCTTGTCCCAACGTTTTCATTTTAAAGAGAAGGAAACTGAGGTCCCTGGGAGGAAGGGGTACCTCACCTAAGGTTAGACTGTAGCAGAGTCAGCTCAGATTATGTGTGTGTGCCCACATCAAACCACATGGAAACCCAACTAAAGCAGGAGATAATGAATGGGGAAGCTTATACAATGTCTTTAATCACAGAAACTGAGTTTGAATACTGACTACTGCTTGTGACATTGGAGAAACTGCTCCCTCTTTTTGAAACTCCGCATTCATTCTCTCTCCCTATGAAGGGCCAAGCTGAATACCATGGCTGGGATTCTGTGTTGTTCTGCTTATTCCAAAGCCCTGCCTTTGGTTCACTGATCCTGGGAAACCTACAGAGGCAGTAACTAGTAGACTCAAGTCGTAACTGGATCTCGGCCCCTTGGGGGTAGGAGGATGTCACAAGGCTGCCTTAAGTAGTTATCCCAAGGTAGGTCAGAACAAGACCTTCCTCCCCGAACTTCCTACATCTGCTGCCTTGTCTCCTCCCAAACAGATGTGCTTTGGAAACCACAGCCCTCAGCAACCCACGGCCAAAAAGCTGAGCCTCTTGCCTGTTCAAGAACATCCCATTTCCTGGCACCAGGGCACAGGCCCTTAGGACCCTGCAACCGGGAGAGGAGGTGCTCTAAGGAATCTGGGACACCGGGAGGCTCTGCTCGGCGCAGGCCTCAGTGCCGGGAGCTGTCCCGGCGCTCCTGGCGCGCGGGCCCACACTCACCCTAGAATCTGCCGCTGCAGTAACCCTCGGCGGCGCTGGGCAGAGGGCTTCCTCGGGGGCGGGAGGAGAAAGAGGAGGAGGACGAGGAAGAGGAGGAGGAGAGGGGAAGAGGAGGAAGAGGGAGGAAAGGCCACCGCAGGGAAGCCGAAGGCCGGTCCTGCTGAAGGTACAAACTCGTGTGCGCGCCCCGGCCCGACCTCGCCAACACAGCAGGAAAAGCTGACTTCCTATCAGCGCAGCGCTGGTCTCTAGTTACTGTTACCTTGCGAGTCATCCGGCATGTGACTCCCCTGCGTACTCCCCAAAGCATTGCTAGCACTGTCTCTTGCTTTTGCGATCTCAGAGGCCGGATTCACGGCCAGGTCATCTTGTTGCAACACAGGCACTCGCTTGTGCAATCTCGTGGGTATTCACCACGCGGGTCCCATCCCTGACAAGGACACTATACAAAACACCTAAGTAGGATACTAGAAATCATAGGAGTTCAAGAGTCCTTCAAGGTCATGGAATCAAACCCCATTTACCCCTTCATTTCTCGAAATTGGACATTGAGGCACCAAGAATGACAGTGGCTTAATTCAAACAAATATTTAATGAAGCACTTATTAGGTACTGAGTCCACTGTGCAAAAGCACTATGTATACAAAGACAAATAAAAATAATAACAGGCATTCATAAGATGTTTTACAAACACTATGCCATTTTATCTTCAAAACACCCCTGGGAAATAAGTGCTATCAATATTTCCATTTTACAGATGAGGAAATTGAGGTTAGATAACTTGCCTACTTCCCAATTATGACAAGAGTGCTACACAGGAAGTCTATAGACTTGTGTCTTCACTTGACTCTTCCTCACTGCATAATCTTAGATAACCATTTCCACCTTCACTATAGATAGGTTTTTTTCTTCATAATTATGAAACTCTCCAGCTCAACATTTCTGTATTCTTAACCTTCTTCCAGAAGAAAGAAAGAAAGAAAGAAAGAAAGAAAGAAAGAAAGAAAGAGAGAGAGAGAGAGAGAGAGAGAGAGAGAGAGAGAGAGAGAAAGAAAGAAAGAAAGAAAGAAAGAAAGAAAGAAAGAAAGAAAGAAAGAAAGAAAGAAAAGAAAGAAAGAAAGAAAGAAAGAAGAAGAAAGAAGAAAGAAAGAAAAGAAAAAGAAAATAATAATTCTGATATTAGAGGAATAGTTCCTAGTGACTAAATTTCAGACATCAACTCCATTCAATTCAATAAATGTTTACTGGGATCATTCATTAAATGATGACTGGAGCATGAAGAGGGGGATAGAGGCATGGACTCCTGGGGTACAGACCTCTATAGTTCTCACATCATACTTTTATCCAAGAGTATACTGATAAATGTACAAATGAAATGTTTTTAAGTCTAATTTACATTATTAATATTTTCCCTATCACTTTATTAAATTCAGACAATCAACAAATAATGAATCAAGTCCTGATTTGTAGAGATTGATAATTTCTAAGAAGTAAAAGAAAATTTTACAATTGGCACTCCTGAACTAGTTGTGGTTGGCTCCAGCAGTCCTATCCTCAAAAGGTTTCCACCCATTCTGTTTACATGACATATAGCTTTACTTTTCAGTTGCAGAGGTGAATAGCAATCTTCAAGAAGATTAAGTAACTGTTAGGGATTGGAAATTGAGTAGTGATTCAAGAGATTTCACATATGGTGCAAAAACATTTAGCCAGGCTGAACAAAATAGAAAAAAAATAGAATGGGGGAAAGGGAAGGAGCTACAATGTTAACATTTTTTATTTAACATTTATGCAGCTATTTTTTTTAAAGACATATTTTGACATAATTATCCCTTCAAATCCCTTCATTCCAAATAATCTTACTCATCTCAATCCTGTTTTCTTCATAAAAACTTATCTGATAACCTTCATTAATCTTCCTGTCCTCCAAACTTTTGCAAGGCATATTCTGCACCAATACTGAGTTTATGACAATAGACCAATCTTCTCCCTAATCAGAACATCCTTAAGAGCCAGGGCAGACTATGAAAAAGGCACGCAATATGTATTTATTAGGTAATTATATTACTTCCCATTGAGTGAAGGAAGGGTGGGGAAAGGCATGGAGGAGCAGAGAAGTGGTAGCATTTGACTAAATCTGATGAATGATTAATTCCCTTATCAATGGACTTGGTGAAGATCATTTTAGTTGAAAAATTTTCTCATTCTAACCTGGTCCAAAACTCAGTCAGTTTTGGGGCTTTCCTATTGCAGTCTCCTATAAAGTGGGTATTCTGCAAAGATCTAAAATTCGGCTTCAGAGTGTAACTGGCCTCTATTACCAATAAACTAGTTAATGACTTTAACAGAGAGGCCTAAGGAACGTGAGCTGGACAAACTTTGGGAAATAGTGAACGATAGAAGGGTATATGGTATGTCATGATCCATATGGTCATAATTGAACAAAAACAATAAAAGATATACCTAAGGCCTACATGAACTTTATTATTACTTATTTTATTTTTTTTTTTCTTTTGCTGAGGCAATTGGCTACATGAACTTTATTCTGAAATAGTCAGGGCCCAGAGGACAGTAGGAGATGCAGTCTGAGAGGTGATTATACAGAGTGGATTCTCATGTTTTTGGCAGAATGAAAAAAAATCTTATTAAGATTCCAGACCTATCAATTTTGCACTCATTAAAAAAAAAAAAGTTGAATATTCTATAACTGATCTTATTACTGATCAAATAATCTTTTAACTAAGCATATATATTTTTTTCTTTCTACTTTAAAATCCCCAGAAAACAATAATAAATGATGAGGCACCCTTCCAAAGAATGTCCTCAAATCAGGGTCAATTCATACTGACCTTCCTTAGGTTTGTCCCCAGCAATCATTCTTCCCACTCCCCAAAACAAAACAAAGAGAGCCCAGGAGCCCTGGTTCTGACTTCTAACAACCTAGAATTGGAAACATGGTTGTTGACATTTTTTTTAAGTTAAAGTAGCAGTTAACAACAGTAACCATGCTAGTGTCTTACAGGTCTCCCCTCCACACAACCAGCTTTGTCAAATCCTTCTAACCAGTTGCCTTCCAGGATTTCAAAGGCTAAGTGAGGTCAGCTCACTGGAAAAAGAAAAAAATAATACTCTTGAATATGCCAATTTCTATTAAACAGAAAGGTTTAAAATAATAGCATAAGAAATTTATCAAACAGTACTTTTATCAGCTATAATGGACTGTTTCCAATGTAATCATGGTTAATGCAATAATAACTAATACAAGGTCATATATGAGTAATGGCTAATACAAAAGTATGTGTAGTTTTCAGTTTTTATTAAATTCAGAAGCATAAATGCTAAAAGAAATTACAAAATTATTTAAATGATCATTTACAATTTTTAAAATATTGGTGTTAAGATTAAATAAATATAATTAGACATGCTAACCATTGTCATAATCGATTTGCAGATTTTGTCAGTTTTCATTAGATGCTGCTCAGTTTCTAAAAAGTTTGAAGTTGTAATTCTAGCCTTAAGATCATCCAAAGATAGATTATGAGGGTTTAATGCATGTATAATAGTTTTGACAAGACCTCAGAAGAAAAAGCTTAATAGAGATAGATTAGGTAACCAAAGTGGTCAAGCAATATTCATGAAACTATCACACATTCAATGTGTGATGGCAAGTTGCCCCATCATCATAGATATAAAATTAAATATTTATAATGCAAAATTCATAAAATCAAATAAGTAAAAAAAAATTAAAATAATGTATTTTGTAAGTCTGTAGCATTTACACTCCTGAAGGTACTAAAATTTAAATCTGCATCACGATTCTGGGTGTATAATAGGAACTTGAATATTAACTTTTTTTATAAATTGTGGACTTTTTAGGGGCAGCTAGATGCCACAGTGGATAGAGCACCAGCCCTGAAGTCAGGAGGACCCTAGTTCAAATCTGACCTCACTTAACACTTCCTAGATGTGTGGCCCTGGGCAAGTCACTTAACCCCAATTGCCTCAGCAAAAAAAAGAAAAGAAAAAATTGGACTTCTGGTATGCGAAGGTAGTAAGATCCTTAATTTCTTCCTTCAGAGATCCTATGAACAACTGCAGGATATCATCATTTGGATTTGTGTAGGTCCTTCTCCTGTATCTGGAATGGACTGCTTTCCTATCTCCAATTACTAAAAATTTTCCCTTTCTTCTTCCCTGAGCCCAGCTTAGGCATCATCATTCCCTAATATCCCCAACTAGTATTTGTTCTTTCTCTTTTCAAACACTGTGTGGAATTTCAAGGCACTTATTACACTGATGTGGTGCAGCTTTTAGGAATCATATAATAGAAATGCTAATAGGAGTAGAGACCTTAGTACTTTTCAGGAAACTCAAAGGCCTTGAGAATGATGTAGCCACCTTAGGAATACAGTTATTGAGAGTGATATGGCAGAACCTTGGAGAATGTGTGTGAAATAAAGGGAGTTGGGCCTGGTAAATTTACTCCACTATCTTTTAAGGATGGCTGGTTTGTCATCCAAAAGTCTGGGCTACTATCTTGCACCTGGAGTCGATGAGCACTTGTGAGTTTCATGAAAAAAACAAAGGGGGTTGTTGTTAGTCCCCATTACCAAACTTCCCATCAATCATTGAACTCCAATCTCGTGTTACTGTACCCACTCTATTCCTTATTCCACATTACCAAGTTCCTCTAAATTTACCTGCTTGCTCCTTGTTCTTTACTATAAATTGGCATTACAATTATAATAGTCTGCTCTTGACTTAAGACATCTCAACCTCCAAATCCTTTTGGGACACCTGTATTACCAGCCCAGAATACCATTATCTTGGGACTCCCTTGAACACCAACATTCTTTCTTGAATATCATTTGTGTGTTTTATCTTCAGTCTATAAGCTACTTGAGAGCATGGACCATTATTGATTTCTCAAGTGCCCATTTGCTATAAATATTTCATGACTTGTGTGATAAAATCTTTTGCTTTCACTGAAAGAGTTACCAGGCTTGAGAAGCAGGGGTTTCCAAGTTTATAGAAGCAATTGTTATAAATTTTATCATTCTTAACAACAAAAATATTATTTTAAATCCAGGTTCTCCAACTTCAAGTTAAAAGAAATAGTATCTTAGGTAGAATTCCTGTAATGCATTGAATTTGGCATGCAAAAAAAAAAAAAAAGATTGTTACATAGTGGGTATATTACAAAGGAATCATGATGAAACATATTATTCACTTTCTGATATAGTCTTAAAACATAAAATTACAAATGGAGACAAAATTTTTGGACATGGTTTTGACTAGAAATGTTTCAAGGTTTTTCTCCCAGATTATTTTTGTTGGGGGGAGGGAGGGAAGTTACATTTTAAAAAAAAAAAAAGTGTATATATTATGCAGTCACTGTTTACATGTCTATGTGTATATAATATACACATTTGTGTATACATGTACATATATGTATGTCTTGCAATTGCCTAAATTTCTACCAGAATGACCCATTAGTACTTCAATTTTAAAATTTACAAATCTGAGCTTATCTTTTTCCCAAAACCTTTCCTCACCAAATGCCAATAGCATCACCATTTATCCAATTTTCTATACTTATAACCTGGGAGTTTAATTCCCCCTCCTTCTTTTCTCATTATCTGTTAATTCCACCAAAAAACCTCCATCATGTCTTCTATTCCCAAAGTTGCAATCCTTATTCTGTACTTCTTCCCATTTCTACTCTATCATTACTCCCAATTTGTCTTTCAGGCCTCCTTTAATCCTAGATCTCTGCTCAAGTACTACTTTAATTCTTAATTTTTGCTGGCATGTAATCTTGAAGCATTTCATGTTTGTCAAGTTCTGGCAAATTCTACCAATTTGGAAAGACTGATTTAGATTGATTGACAATATAGGTTGCCCACCACATAGCCTACTTATGTCTGGATAAATTCATCATCTGGTAGTCAACCACCAAATAAATTATTATTTTGCCCACAACCCATAACTCATTAAATAAAAAGGAAACCTACCACTTACCTCCAAATGAACTTAACAATGCAGAGACATGCACTTTTAGAAATAGCCAATGTGGAATTTTCTTTTTTGCCAGATTATATATATTGGGGAATTTTCTTTAATTTGCACAATTGGGAGAGGCCAAATCAAAAATTTTAAAAAGCTTCCTTGAAAAATGTTTAACATTGGTGACATAAAAATGGCAAAAATAAATTGAGGCACAAACTGTTATCAGCTGGTTTAAAATGCTTGCTACAAGTTTAAAACTTTAACCTTCCAATTCATTTTCTCCCATTGAACTCTCTCCTAGAGCTCTCTTCCAGCTTTCACCCAAATTATTTTACACTTCCCAGAAAATTCAATGAACTTTTTATTTAGCATGGCAATAGTCTTCCTACCTCCATATTCCTTGACTGATTTGTTTAAAGCTTCCTTCAGCTCTAGAATGCTATCTTGAGTTACTACTAGGCTGATTTTTATTTCCCATGGATCCACTTAGGGATTTAAGCTCCTCTGATTTTTTTCTTTTCTCTACTAGGCCAAAACAACTGTTACTTCCCAAACTACTCAAGAATATTATAGTATCTTAAATAAGAGGGCCTTTAAGGACCATTCAGCTTTTTATGATGAAATGACTATCCCAAGTTCACATAACTAGGTCCTTGATCATCCTTGGCATCCTGCCTGAACTAGAGAACAAAGCTTCTCCTTGGATAAAGGTGCACTGAAGACATGTCTATTCTTGTCAATGGGATAAAATATATAAGAAACACCCTGGAGTATACTTTCCCTTTACCCGACACAGAAACTTATTTAAAAAAAACTTTTCCCCCTATAATTGAAGAATATACCTTGATATACCTCCTCCCTCTCCAAAAGACAAAAACTAGGCATAGATTCAGAAAGCCTTTATTAATCAATTACTGTTTTTGTAGATGTCAGGCATCTTACAAAAAGAAAGGTTAGCCAAAAGCATGGTAACCACTATTCAAATTAGATTGTTGAAAAGGATTAACCACTCCTTCCCCCATTTACCTTCTCTGAGCCTTTGTTCCCTCAACCAGGAATATTCATAATTCCATTACCTACACAAGATTTCAAAGAGCTATATAAAAGTGAATGCTATTATATATAGTTAACTCATCCATGTCAATGTACAATATTGATGTGCATATATATAAAAATGGAGAATAATCTACCCAGAAGGGCATCATGACTCTACCCACTAAGAAGCAAGGTTGGGCTTATTTTTAAGCAGAGAATTAAAGCACAAACCCCAGTGCAGTACCTCTACTCAGCTACATTTGAGAAAAAAGTTTATGATAGACAAGTTTTCCTGTTCTATCCACAACAGCAGTTTCCCTGCAGTACAGCTGTATTGGAGTTTAGGACACTGGAAATTAGGCAACCATAAACTTAGAAGAGGATTTAGACCCTAAGCTGAATGGCACCCAAGGTGATCAGATGATTAATCTGTTTCCTGAATATTTGGGCTTAGGATCACAGGTTTTTTCAATTATGTTTGAGGCATTTGACAAGTGAAATATAAATTAATTAGGATGGCCAAGATTTGGAAGCAAATGAATAAATTTTGTGTCATTATTTATTTGAATTGATATAAAGACAGAATTATGGCATTTAGCAGATGTGAAAGAAATTGAATGATGCCTTTCCTTTATATTTTTTGGGGAGAGGGGTGAATTAAGAATAAGTGGTCTTTAAGGGGGATAAGAAATAAAAGTTATTGAATGTCAATAGGTAGATATCTGAGATGGACCAATGCAAATTCCACAGGTCAAACAATTCTCACAGGGTTATTTGGGGGGAAAGGAAGGGGGGAGGGGAACTATTAGCAAATAGATTTCAGACAAATGCTGACTTGCATCTGTAAGAGTTTCTTCATCAGAAATTCCTTACATTAATTAAGAAGAAGAGGTCTAGCCTCTATCCCTATCCTACTGGCCAAACTATAGCACAACTACCTTCAAATGATTCATGGGCCTATCTATACAACACTCATTTAAGACAGTGTGATCCTTTTTAGAGAATCATAAAGCTAGAAGGGGTTATCTAGTGAGTTCTCTCCAGAGGAATTAGAAAATTAAAGCTATGGAGAGATCCAAAGCTATCAAGTATTAAAAACTTCTGAGATCCCAAGTTCAAAGTTACACCAGTGACAGTTCTAAAACTCCTGAGATTTGTGAAGATGTTATTAATATAACAGAAGATTCTTCTAATGTAATAGCCTTCTCCTAGCAGGGTGGGTCAGCACAAAATGAGATTTTCTTTAAGAAACCCCAAAGAATTCCAGTGTGTTCTCCATCAATGAAAAAATTGAACAATTGCAAAATAATTCCTTGAGGACTGGCCAGTACCTATAAACTTTTGTACCTATAACTTTAGTGCCTGCCTCACAGCACCCAACACAATGCTGAGAGAATGGAAGCTCAATACTTGATTAACTCCAGTGACCTATACATAATACACTTACATGCCTATAGATGGCATGAGGCTACCACAGGAATTAAACATTTAGAACACTAGAAACCACTTTGCAAATTAAACAAGACATCAAAAGTCAGTAATATGGAGGATCCATGAGAATATGTCAATAGATTAACATGTACTAGAAAAATTACTTCCCCTCCCGCAAACAATGCCTACAATGCACATTTTCTAAAGGTTTTGGGGACTATTAATTTTCCAAACAACATATTATATAGGGCAACTGGCTTCTTTGAATTATTTCTTTAAAAACACATGAGCCAAAGGAAAAGATGCAAGGTAAGGAATGTTAAATAGTCTTTACTTTCAAGTGACCATCCCCATTCTAAATGTAACAAGTTATTCATAAGCACCCAAGTTCCATCAGCTGGTACTCTTTCATCAAGGGTAACTGAAAGGATTCTAAATGACTATATCAGCAACATTATTATGCTAAACCCATCTTGATAGGGCTATTTGAAGAATGCCCATTGCTTCCCAATGTTTCATTGATGTTTAATATAATGAAGCTCTAGAGAATGCTACATAAAATTGTATAAAATTTTTAACTCCTTTCTTTAAGGAATTTTCTTCATCACTAAAACCATCCAGGGAGGTAGCATTCTCCAGCTTACCAACTAAAAAGCACAAAAAAAGCTGTACTCACAAAATGAGTTTGTATGAAATAAAAGATAAGAATATTCACTCTTTGGACGAGCTTCCAGTCTGTATGAAGTCAGATTCTTCAGACTCCAAAAAGATTAAAGTACCATACCAAATACTATACAGAAATAATTTAAAATCTTTATACAAGAATGGAATTGCAGCACGACTAAAGCTTCACATTCTACAGTAGGACAACTGAACCGCCAACCTATCTATCGAATATGAGCTTATTTCTTTTATCCTATCCATTTATACGGTAGTTTTCATGGATTTCTGGATGGATGTCACACACAAAAGCCAACAGGTTTTCCAGGACTTCCTCCCTATTCTTCTGGAAGTGGTTCTGGAGGACAGACATCTTCTCCAAGGTTTCTTTCTCTACTTCAGAGCTGCAACTGCCATGGCTACCAAGAGCCTGTTGGAGAGGAACAGAAAACAACTGTCAAGCTTATAAGAAATAAATCTAAAAAGTGCCTTGCTTAATCTAAAGAAAAACTCAATTTTACCAATAATATAAATAATTCAGCAATAAGCACTTTTAACAAACACTTTCCTTCTACTTTCTAGTTAATATCTTAGTATCAAATGCTGGAGGACTTGAGACAGCTAAAATACCAAATACACATTGCAATATAAATTTGTACTGAAGGGGATTTCAGTTTCTACAGTTAAGTCTTTTTATACTAAGTGAAAATACTCAAGAAATAATAAAAAGATGTGACTATTTTTTTAGGTACACATCTCAATCCATCCAATCACAAAAATATCCCTCTCATCATCTGCCAATTTCAAAACATCATTCCAAGTAAGGTCCTTAAACCATAATCCCAGCAAATATCAATTATATGAATTTAATTATCAATTTTGGGGAGACAAAAATAATTCTTGGATATAGACAATGTTAAATAAAAGACTAAAAACATCCATGAACTTAGGCTACCACCATCAATGAGAACACTAATTAGGCTAGTAGCTTACAATACTATTAAGGGTTTATATTTTCTACTCAAGAAAAAATCCTAAATTCAACAGCTCTCAACCATACCAATAACCCCAACAGTCTCAAAATATATCTTAGTCACAAGGCCAAGCACAGTAGGGGATAGGGGCTGCCTGATGATGAACCATAAACTTATTACATGTCCTACAGAAATGGTATCAACAATAAAGCCTTCATGTAATTAAGGAAAATGTTCTAGAATCCAATATTATAATATCTTGAGTTTGAAATTTTTAAGTCATGCTCTCAAATTTTAATACCAACATTTTTGTTTGTATTGTTTGTTTAATACCAACATTATTTGTTTGTATTGCCCCCCCCACACCCCGAGGCAATTGGAGTTAAGTGACTTGTCTAGGGTCACACAGCTAGGAAGTACTAAGTGTCTTGAGGTCAGATTCGACCTCAGGTCTTCCTGACTTCAGAGGTGGCGCTCTATTCACTGTGCCACCTAGGCGCTCCCAATACCAACATTTTTAAAAGAAGACAATTCTGTCAATTTTATGAGTAGTATAATCTTACTACATCTTTTTAACCTATTCAGTTCCAGTGATGGTCTCACCCTCAGAACTAAATTTAAAAAAAAATAAATAAAAATAAATAAATAAATAAATAAATTTTCTTGTGATTGTGGCTTAAAACAAATAACTCTGACACTGACAAAGCTCATCTGATTTTCATTAGCAGGTTGGGCAAGCATCCTTCTAAATAGAAGGACAATGGTATGGTTTCCACATCAGAAGACTAAGGGAGGCAACAACAAAATGGGAACCAACCGCAGCTTCTTTGGCTTTAAACTCTCTCTCCCTCTGGAGTCGATACTGCTCAATCTCAGCCTGTGCTTCTTCTTTTGCTTGCTTCAGTCTCCGGTTCTTTCCTGTTTTCAAAGGAAAGAGTTGCAAAAGAAAGACATTACAAGATAGAAAGATTTTTAAATATTTTGGTGATTTTTAACAGGAAGCAAAAAAGTACTAGAATAAGACCATAAGACATGCAAAGACCAAAGGGAAGGCTCATAAATTTAGTAGCAAGGACCCTGAGATACCTTCAAATTTAATTCCCTCATTTCCTGAATAGGGAAATTGAGGCAAATAGAGGCTTGGTGACTTGTCCGAAAACAATGCTAATGTCTGAGGCAATACCCAAACCGAGATCTTCCTGTCTCTAAGTCTAGTCTTTTATCCAACATATCATGCTGCCTCTCGAGGAGACAGGACTCATACAATTAAAGCCCTGGCCTGGCTGGGGCCTTATTTTCATGGGGATAAACATTAGGCTTCATGCATAGTTAAGATTATGTACCAAACCCTTTTGGGAAGGTCACTACATTTTCTCTAATCCTACTGTCCAACTGCTCTTTCTATTATTAAAGATGGCTTGTGGGTTTCTTCCCAGAGTGCTCCTCTCCAACCCTAGTCAGTGCAAATTTCATAATTCAGGCAATTTGTCTTCCAAAGTTCTTTTCAAGGCACATTGAAGACGAAGTAATAAACATCCCTATCTGTACTAATTCTATTCAGTTTCTCAATGGACAATTCTATATTCAATCATTCCCAAATGCTTGTATGGCATATCATTATTGCTTTACAGCAACACTCCCTCAAATTAATCTCCAGATATTTTTAAAAAAACAAATAATTAGAAAGAAAATGAAAACAGAAAGTTTTCTTAGGCCTGACTTTCTATCATGTCAAACTTACATGGAATAATACTTATTTTCAACCCTGAAATAAACTGTCTGGTAGTACTGGACATGAAAGTAAAAAGAAGAGAGAAATTCTTGGCCCATAATAATTTTCCAAAGGCAATAAAAGGGCCTTGGAGCCACTCATTTTATTGAGTGGCTTTTGTTTGTTCTTTTAACTTAGGTCTGTATATTGTTTCATTCGATGACACTAAGTTGTCAGCTGGGAACCAGGAAATCAAGCTCTAAAGGGGAACTAGGGCTATAATTTGGCAACTCATCATAGACCTCCTCCTTTCTCTGAAAGCTATAGTTGTCCTTTCCCTTGGGAGTCCTGGAATCTCCTCCAATCTTTGTCATCTTGTCTCTCCCTTATTTCTGGGGTCCCTATATGTTTCAGAGACTAACACACTTACTGTTTCTCTCTCATCCTTGTGTGTTTCTTTTTCCATTGTTTCTCTCTGGCACAATCCTTTTGTCTCCAGGTTTTTCACTTCTTTGATTCCTGGCTTGCTTTTTTCCTTGTGGTAGGCCCTCCTCAACTGCCTGAGTTTTTCTGTCCTTAGTCCCTTCCAGCTTATCTATGAAATTCTCAAGTCTTCTCTCTTTGCTTGTCTCTAGGTATCACAAAACAAAAACCTTTGCCCCTCCCCCTCAGTTGATTTCCCCATTTCTATTACTGGCACCATCATCCTCTTCTTAGTCATTCTATCTCAAAACCATAAGTCATTATAGCCTTTCTTCCCTTAACATGCCACAATCACCTGCTCACTCACCAAGTTCCATCTACTCCACTTCAGCAATACCTCTTCCCACTATCCCTTCCTTTCCATTCCCACCAGGTTCAGGCCCTCTTTATCAATCATATCAGAAATATCTTTTTAAATGGTTCTCTCCTTCTCAATCCATCCTAACGTTGCTACTAGAATAATCTGTCTAAAGTATATACCTCACTCCCCAACTCAAAAAGTCTGAATGACTTCCATTTTTCAAGGGGACATAAATACAAACCCCTTTAGCCCAATATTCGATGTTTCCCACAATCTACATTTCTTCTTATGTCTTATCCTCTTCATTTGAGCCAAATGCACTATATATTCTGATCTCTGAAATATGCCTGTGGCAATTCCTTAATGTCCTTACTTCCTAACCGCAAATCCTCCACAGATCTCTCTTATCTCCTGTTCTGGAATAGCAAATCCCTCTATACCTTTCCAGTGGGCAGCTAGGTGTCAAAGTGGATAGACATCTTCCTGACTTCAAACCTAGCCTCAGACACTCACTAGCTGTGTGATCCTGGGCAAATCACTTGACCCCCTTGGCTTCAGCTTCCTCATCTGTAAAACGATCTGGAGAAGGAAATGGTAAACCACTCCCAGAATCCAAATGGAGTCATAAAGTCTGACACGACTGAATAATAACAACACCTTTCTGATACACTAATGAATGTATCAATTCATCTTTATTAATTAATTAACATAATTCCTAATTATTAATTAATTTATTAATTGAGTTCCTTACCTCTTCCATAAAAAATTCTCAAGATCTAAGGGAGAAAAAATATTTTGTACATCAGAAAGTCTCTGCAGACCCCGAGGAACTAAGATTAGGGTGCAAAGAAATCTCAGTGACCAAGTCCTAGTGAAACGGACAACCATCAGCAGTTGTTTCGTTTTCAACCCACAGTAATTTTAGGGCTGTATGTGAATTGTGACTAAAGGTCTGAAAAATGAGCCGAGAGGCGAATTAGCCCTCTGCAGTACTCAATCATTGCACTCACCATTCGGAACTACAAGCAGGTAGGGACTGGAAACCAGAATTCTACCCTTCAACAAGGGCGTAGAACAGTGGCAATTGTTTCTGCTTAAAGTCATGTACAAAGACTCCAAAATCCTTTATTTATGCTAACTGACTAACTGAGACTCGTGGATTCTCTCTCTCCCAGAACGACAGAAAGGAGAATCCTGGGAAAAACGCCGATACGGGGCTTTAAAGCTCGGAAGGCGCTTTCCCCGTTTCTGAGCCTCCAAAGCTCCGCGGATGGCGGACATCGTTCTCACTTTGCTGCTCAGACAGGCTCAGAAAGGTTAAGTAACTTGGACACGATCACACAGAACAAGAAGCTGCACCTGACTTCCGGGAAGGCGCCCAGCTTCCCAGCAGAGAAGGTCGCTCCCTAGCCACAGTTTCGGTGCTCTTCCCCCGTCCCTCCCGCCGCCCTCGGTGCCGGCCCCGCCCTGCCCTTTCCCCCGGAGGCCGGGCGGAGGGGGGTCAGCCGCGACCTCCCGGATCTCAGCCGCCCTCCCGACTCGCCCTCCGATGCTCACGCCCTAGTCCCCTCCCCGCGCACCGACCCTTGCCACAGCCAGCCCCATGGAGCAGCCCTGACTCCCCCTCCGCCCTCCAGGCCCCCCGCTCCCCGGCGCCGCCGCGGCCGCTCACGTTTGCGGGCCTCAGAAACCTTCTCCGCGGCGCGCTTCTCCGCCTGCAACAGCTGCTGGATGCCCTGCGACTGACTGGCCATGGCGACGCCGACCCCGCTAGGCCTCAACAGCTCCCGGCGCTGCTTCCTGCACTTCTGCCCCGCCGCTGGTCAGCTGACCCGTCCCACCCACAGCGCGGCCACGTGAGGGCCGGCAATGACGCGCCGTGCGTTCAGAGGCGACGCCCCGCCCACTCGCGCTCTGGGATAAATGATTGGCTGTTGAAGGAGGGGCGGAGAAAAAGCTTCCTTCCCTCTCGCCTCTAGCTTGGGCTTTTCTGGACCTGCGCGAGCACTTCTCTTCCTCTCCGGCACATCCCACCCTTGGCCGCTGCAGAGACGGGCGGTGTTCCCTAGTGCAGTCGCGCGGGACCTTGAGAGCATCTAATCCAAAGCAGCCCTTTAAAAAGTTATCTCTGCCTTTCGTCTCTGCGTCCGTGATTTTTTTCTATTTTCGAAGTTACAGTCTTTTACTGATCTTTATTTACGAATCCTTCCTTAGCCCCCCAGCCAGGGAGCCTCCGTGGTAACACATAAATCTTTTATAGCCGAGGGAGGAAGGGGATACAAAGGGAGGCAGCAGTTCCCAAGCAACAGATGCTGGTAATATATACAGTCATTTGTAAGATTGATCAAGGATGGACAGAAGCAGCTGCACCCAAAGAAAGAACTCTGGGAAATGAATGTAAACTGCTTGCAGTTTTGTTTTTCTTCCTGGGTTATTTCTACCTCCTGAATCCAATTCTTCCTGTGCAACAAGAGAACTGTTCGGCTCTGCACACATATATTGTATCTAGGATACACTGTGACATATTTAACTTGTATAGGACTGCTTGCCATCTCGGGGAGGGTGGAGGGAGGGAGGGGAAAAACCGGAACAGAAGTGAGTGCAAGGGATAATGTTGTAAAAAATTACCCTGGCATGGGCTCTGTCAATAAAAAGTTATTTAAAAAACAACAATCATTTGTAAGAAAAAGTTTAAAGGGATGGGGAATGTTTAATAGTGTATGTTCCATACATAATCCTTCACGTCTGCAAAGAAAGGAAGGTTGCATCACAGTACAGGAGGGGCGCTTAGAACAAAGAAAAATAAGGGAAAATGTTCGGTAAATATAGGAGTGATCACACCTGCACCGGACAACCCCCTACCCTCCGCCTTGGGAAGGGACGTTTCATTCTCTTTTCTCAGAAACCTTCATTATCCAGTCACCGTTTAGAAATGAGGAAAAGAATGGATTCATGGTGTTGTAAAGACCTTACGTTCCCAAGCTTCCTTCAAGATCCAGCTCAGATTCTAACTGCTGAGGTCTTTCCTGTTGCTGGTGCCCTCCCCATGTCCTCAAATTACTTGGTACTTGTTTATCTGTGTTGTTGTAATGTGCTAATATGTGGCATGTATTACATCTCAGTTCCCGTGTTCTTTGCCTTGCAGTCTCTTGAATCACATAGAGAAGTAACTTGCTCAAAATTCCCAGGACTAAAACTCAGATTTCCCGACTTCAAGTCCAGTGTACGTTTCACTACACTCAGAGGTGTAAGGGATTTCTCTCAATACTCCCAGTTCCTTAGTGCATGTATCATGAATCAATTTACAAAGATCTCATTTACTCAAATACAAATCATGACGATGTCATTCCCCTGTTAAGAAATTTTAAATGGTTCCCCCATTGCCTTCAAGGTGAATTATGAACTCCTAAGGTTGGCATTTAAGACTGTTCACAGTTAATCAGTCAACAAAAATTTAATATATACACACTGTGGGCAAGGCACTGTGCTAGGTTCTGGGGACACAAAAGCACAAATGAGAGTCCTTGCCCTTAAGTCCTTTACATTCTCTCTGGGCAAACATCTCGTGTGCACATATATGTGTATATAAACATATATTGCACTGTATAGATGAATTGTGTGTGCTTGCAATGTGTATGTGTATAGAAATGTATGTATATGCACACATGTGTGTTATACACATCACACACATAGATTTAGCATGCTCTATAAACATGCTTCTAGACAGAGAGGTAGCACAGTAGATAAAGGTCTGGGCCTTGACTCAAGTAGACTTGAGTCCTAAGATACTAACTATGTAATTTTGGTCAAGTCATTTAATTTCTACTTGCCTCAATTTCTTCAACTGTAAAATGAAGAAAATAATAAAAACTACCTCCCGGGATTGCTGTGAGGATCAAAAAAGAAAATATTTGTAGAAAGCACAATGTATAGGACATAATCATTGCTATTGAGTCATTTTCCAGTTGTCTGACTCTGTGACCCCATTTGGTGTTTTCTTGGCAGAAATACTGATGGGTTTGCCATTTCCTTTTCCACTTCATTTTACAGATGAGAAAACTGAGGCACACCACATTGCCCAGAGACTCAGAACTAGTATTTACTTATTCCCCTAGAAGCTACCAGTTAGCTCATATTCACAGGTTGAATCTCCTGGGGGAACCATTTTCTATGTTCTAGGCATTGTGCTAAGCACTGAAAATACAAATTTTGCTCTTGTTTTGCTTTCCTAAGTAGATATTCCCCCTAGCTGCCCATCATGCTTAGAATTCATTCCTTTCTCATCTCTGCCTCCAAAATCCCTCTCTTCCTACAAGGTTCAGATCAAGTGCATGTCTTTGAAAGTCTCCGTTGAGCCTCTCAATAGTTAATGCTCTTACTCTGCCCCTTGTCCTTATACTGTTGTTGTTTGCCCTTCATTCTTGAATAGGACCATGACATCAGGCAGAGAATGCCATGACTTGGAAGTGAATTAGATTTAAGTAAGGGAGAGCTGGGCAAGGTCACCTGCTTCACTTCCTCCTCCAGAACCACCTGACTTTAGTGACCAGATTATAGATCTAGATGAGTGGAAATGGCCCTGGATGCCTTGGGTTTTTAAAGTTAAGGTCTTTAACAGATCTCAATTTGAGTGTGGCAATGCCCAATCAGTGATTAAGGATAGGTAAGAGAGATACTCAAAGAGTAAGGTAATGGTCTGGAACAGCATCTATTATATTTCAGCTGAAGTAAAAAAAAAAAAAAAAAAAATAGGAGCAGCAAACATGATCTTAGGCAAAGCAAAAGCAAAAATAGATCTAATTAAAAGAAATAAGGAAACTACATTTCATTTAAAAGTTTTAGTATTAATATTTATTTCATTTTCCTTGTACTAAATTTAAGTTATATCCCTGCAGTGGAGTATAAACTTTCTGAGGGCTGGGACTGTTTCATTTGTATATTTGTAACTTTTGTAGCAGGAAACAGTTGCTTGTGAAGAAGAGTTCTGGGCTTCGAGTCAGAAAGACAGGATTTCAAATCCAGTCTCAAACACTTGCAAAAAAGTCATTTAACCTTCCTCTGTTTGCCTCAAAATCCTCAAATGTAAAAGGGGGATAAAAATAGTAGCTATATCCCAGGGTTGTTGTAAAGAATGAAGCAAGATAATAAATGTTAAAAAAAAAAAAAAAAAAAAAAAAAAAAAACCTAGTGTCTAGCATATATTTGGCATTATATAAATGTTTATTCCTTTCCCTTTCTCCTCCAGCATGTAGCTCACACTATTTTGCTTAATAACTAAATATTTGTTGACCTAAACAGAATTGAACTTCCCAAGAGTACAACTTTTGTATAAAGTTAGGTACCTTGCACAGTTCAGAGTTCTTTTCTGCAGCTTTCTAACTAGTTATCATTTCTTTATTATCTCTGTAGATTCTTAATTACTAACATTCTTTGGCTTATAATGAAGGTATTTGGAGACTGGGATTAGATCCCTGAGTAAATTATATTGTTAATGCTTATCAACCACAGTCTCCCATTATGCCTTGTCCTCTCCTGAACCCAACCAGATGTAGTTGTGATGCTGTTTGTCTATTTGCATTTTTTTTCAGGGATACAGCAGACTTCCCATATTATTGTGACTTCTTCCTCAATACTTCCAAGGGTTGAAAACTATATGAACAAATACATCCATAGATGTAAATTACAGAAATTATGAAGTATTTCACAGTTAAAAGACTAGAAGTTCATCTAATCAAATATCTTTCATTTTACAAAAGAGAAAACTAAAGGCTGTGACTTTTTAAAGGCCATACATGTAGTCAAGTAGCATAAAAAGGATTCAAGCCCAATTCTTATTCATATGTACTTTCTGCTACATTAGCTTATTTCAAATAGCATTTAGAAAAGGTCAAGATAGAAGTACAATTTTTAAAAATTGAATTTAAATATGTCTTATCCCCATTAACAAATGGTAAGCTCCTTGAAGTAATTGTAAGCTTATATGCACAATTGTAAATTTATATATACCCCCTCTGAGTAAGAGAGCTGTCATTCATCTTCAAATGTCTGTATCCCTTCTCTCAAATCTAGTGCAATTTACAGATAAAAAGGACAACAATTTTTTTTTTTAAATAGCTTTTTATTTACAAGTTATGTGCATGGGTAATTTTACAGCATTGACAATTGCCAAATCTTTTGTTCCAATTTTTCACCTCTTACCCCCCCACCCCCTCCCCTAAATGTCAGGATGACCAGTAGATGTTAAAATATATTAAAATATAACTTAGATACACAATAAGTATACATGACCAAAAACATTATTTTGCTGTACAAAAAGAATCAGATTCTGAATTATTGTACAATTAGCTTGTGAAGGAAATCAAAAATGCAGGTGTGCATAAATATAGGGATTGGGAATTCAATGTAATGGTTCTTAGTCATCGCCCAGAATTCTTTCACTGGGTGTAGATGGTTTAGTTCATTACTGCTCCATTGGAACTGATTTGGTTCATCTCATTGCTGAAGATGGCCAGGTACATCAGAATTGATCATGATATAGTATTGTTGTTGAAGTATATAAAGATCCCATGGAGGGACAACAATTTTTAAACAATATTCCATTATTTTTTATAATTCCTTTTATCATTAGAAGGATGAAATCCATTCAAGATCCGTACAAGTGCTGAGCCTTTGTTTAGATGACCTTACTAGCTCTTCAAGCCCTGAAACTTGGAAAAAATAGATATCAATTAGGATCACATCTTGAGTTTAACTTCAGAAACATCCTATTCTTGTATTTGGAGGATCTACTCAACTTTCAGAGATAGGAAATGAGCTACCATTTTATCTAATCCTATTGCTTAACAGATGAGTAAACTGAGACTCAGCGAATTTACATGACTTGAGATAAGATTTGAACCAGTTCCTCTGATTTCAAATCTAGTGCTTAGTCTAAGTTTGAGTTAGATGTTGTCACTTCGGTTACACTGATTGAGGAAAGAGGTGGGAGTTGGGGCAGGGAAAAGTGTGATCTGGATAAAGTCAGGGGGAAAAACCATGATAACATGTAGCTATCTGGAGGCCTAATCTTTGCCTAGCACTGAAATATCCTTTGAGATACTGTTGCTATGACCACCAAATCCCCAAAGTTAGATACATTGGCATTTACTCTGCTTTCCTGGTGATCTTCTTCAAGTGTTCATGCTTAAGAACAACACTGACCTTTTTATCACAGTGGTGTCTCACTGTCTCATTTATGAATTTTCCCCCAGAGAAGTACCTGCGTTATTGTCACTCATTGTGACTTGGAAAGATTTAAAACTCTTAGAGGAATTTCATTTTAGACTCTGAACATTCCTAATCCACCTAATCCCCTTTGAAGTGGAAAAAACCAAACATGGAAAAATGTAGAATGAACTTAGTTCTGTTTTCTCTGAGTCAGAAGTCAACATTATCTTCTCTCTCAGGAATCAAGTGGAGCTACACTAAAGTGAACAGGGGCTGATTGAGCATGGGTAATGGCAGTCACGATGGGTTAGTTTTAGGCTTGGCCGATGACTGCCCATTGTGATTTGAAGGAGCTCCAGAAAAAGTCTCTTACATAAAGAATTATTCCCACTGCTGCTTAGTTAGCTGTTAAACAAATATTTAAGGCATTTCTTGTCAGTTAGCACCTTACCAGGAACTAAAAGTTGTAAAAATACAAATAAAGGAGAAAGAAAAAAAAAAAGGAAGAGGAAAAAAAGATTATGGGGAATATGCATAAGAAAAAAGCTGCCTAGAAAGGTAGAAAGGTCATAAAAATGAGGTAGGTGAGCTAAAAACACCAAATAAGTCATTAAATAAGTCTCAGAAAAAAAATGTGGAACTAAATATAGTCTAAATATAAAGGTCTCTAAAGGAGATTCAGATCTGACCAAGAGTTCATCTACAAAATATCGGAAAAATGATCCTTTGTGTGAAAACCTCCAGTAACGGAGACCTCATTTCTTCCAGGAGTAATCAATTCCACTTATGAACAATTCTAATTGTTACAAAACTTTTCTTTCTGTACAGGTGAAATCTTCATCTCAGGATCTTCCATACATTGTCCCTAGATCTGCCCTATTGGGCCAAGCACAGCAAGATTAATTCTTCAAATAAATACTTCAAGACAGTGATTTCATCTCCTCTATCCTAAGATCTCTCTTTTTTACACTCTTAGTACCAATTTTCATGACTTTCATAGCCTTTCCTACCTGTTTCCCTCTCCTGAAAGCTTTCCAGCTTATCAATGGATTCCTAAAATATGGCATTCAGAACTGAAGAAAAGAATCAATCAATTAATCAATAAATATTTGTTAAGTTTTAACCATGTACCAGGTATTATGTGCTAAGCATTAGGTATACAAAACCAAAAATGAAATAATAACTATCCTCAGGATACTTACATTCAATTGAGATTGACACTTGTGTGGAAACACACACACATATATGTATACATGTATATGTACAAATATATATATTTGTAATATGCATATAATATATATGTGTAATATATATTATATGCATAGCATAATATAAAACACACAAAATAAACACAAAGCAATTAAGGAAGAGGAAGAGAGGCACCAGCAGCTGAGGATATCAGGAAAGGCTTCAAATAGAATTTTTATACTGAGCTTTAAAGAAAACTGATGATTCCTAAAGATATAGGTAAGAAAACAAGGCATCCCAGTCCTAGGCAAAAATTTATGCAAAGACACAAAGAAAGAAGATAGTATGTCCTAAATGAGGAATAGCAGGAAGAGAAGATCAGTTTGGCTTGATATAGAGTTCTGGAGAGGAAGAGAAGCTGTCTTCTCCTCTGGAGAGGAAGAGAAGTGTAGTAGAGATTGCTATCCCAGAGTCAGAAGACTAGATTTTGATTCCAGCTCTAATATATACTTGCTGTGTGATTGGGGCAAATCATTTAACCTCTCTAAACTACAAGTAACTCTCCAAGTTGTAGAGCTATTGATTTGTATTGAGAGAGAGGGAGTTTTCTTATAGCCATGAAAATCATAGGTTCAGTTTTATTGTTTTTTTTAATCTGGAAAGATAGTTTGGCGCTAGATTACAGTGGATTTTAAATACCACACTCAGGAATTTGTATTTGATCTTAAACATAAAAGGGAAAAAATGGAGTAGGGGAAGGTACATGGTGAGACTTGTATTTTAGGAATAACATATTGGCTGGCAGCAGTGTGGGAAAGGAATTGAGAGAGGAGAAACTGAGGCAGAGAATTAATTTAAGAGACTAATTCCAGACTCTTGCTTCTAGGCAGTTACATATATTGCAATGTCAAAACATAACCCAGAGAATCTAGCTGAAACACTTCCAAGTCCTTAATAGGGGAAATAGTTAGCAAATAAAATAAAAAACCATTAGAACACATAGTGTTGGTATGGGTCTTTCTAAGTCAAGATGCAGTTTTCAGGGATCCTTATATATAATTTAGTGTCCTCCCCTTCTCCTTTATATTTGAGTTTGACATCAAAATTGTGGTAGATTAGTTGCAAGGCCTGAAGTCAGGCCTGAGTTAAAATCTTGCCTCTAACATTAACTAAACTGTGTGACCTTGAGGTATTTACTTAACCTTGGTTTCCTCAATTATAAAATGAGAATCATAATAGCATCTACTTTTCTGGGTTGTTCTGAGGATCAAACAAGATAATACTGGCAAAGTGCTAGCCTGATGTCTGGCACATAGTTGGTACTTAATAGATGTAAATAAAGGTAAACATTTCCTGCATAGAAATAGATGTGAATAGAGCCAAAGTGTTTTTGCTGAAAATCATTGCAGGAGGGATTTTGATTAAAAAAAAAAAAAATTCTCAAAGGTTATATGGATCTAAGACTTTTTGGGTTTTCCTCAGCCTAAGATTCTTTGGTTCTCCAAAATAAATTAAAGGGAAAGACAAAAACAAGTACAAAAAAACCCCATATGGAGCACTTAAACATAGCTCTTCATTTCACGGTCTTACCTTTAGGAAATATAACTGACCATCAACAAACCTTCCAAGCTTTGTGTTATCCTGTATGTGATCTATATCCCTCTAGCATCATGATCTCCTAGTCTAAGACCACCCCTTTTTTTTCCGCTCCTTTCTTTTTACTATTGAGAGACATCCTGTTTTCCAAAGCTAAGGTCCAGCAAGCAAGCTGTGCCTTGAGCTTGGCATAACAATAAACCTTTGTGCTCACACTCTGGGTGAACTCTGCTGCAGCTCCATGACAGAACTGACTCACGCCAGTCCCAGGTATTCTCTATGTATTACAGGAACTTCATTCTGCTCATGAAGACCTACTATGGACAGAATTTTTTCACTAGGCAAACTTGCCTCATTATTGCTGTTACCCATCATTACCATGGCTATAACTCTCTGCTTGATCTTTTGTCTAGCTATAACTCTATGTATCAAGGCTTAGTTTTGCTGCCTTGGCTCTCTTTCTAGAGAAAACCCTGAACCATGTATCTGATTTTCTTCCTTCCGTAGAATAAAGATGATTTTTTGCTTATAATCTCTGAGAACTCTTTAGTTTTATTTTACTTTATTTTCCAGAGTTTTATAGCTGGTGTACAACTCTGTAAACTTGTTAGTATTTGGTCATTTATTTTCAGTTTCACACTAGTTAGAATGTAAATTCCTTAAGATCAGGAACTATTTTATTCTTGTCTTTTTTTGTACATAGTAGACATGTAATAAGGATTTGATATTTTGATTGGAATTGAACAATCGCTCTTTTGATTTATTGAGAGTGGATCAAGGGAACCAAAAAGGTTTTTGGAGGTCAAAAAAAATTATTCTGGTAGCTTATAATAATGACTAAAATTTATGTTATGCTTCCTATGTGTTAGGCACTGTTCTAAGCACTTTACAATTAGTATCTTATTTGATTCTCATGACAATCTTCATAGATATTATGATCCCCATCTTACAGATGGGGAAGCTGAGGTAAATAAAATTAAATGACTCATCCAAACTTTTAAAGCCAGTCAGGAAGAAGATGGAGAATCTCTTTTTGCTCCTCTCACTGAATGATTTATACTTCATTCTGTTTGCCATTAAACTAGGCTGCCTCTATTTTCCCTTATAAATAGCATTCTTTAGAGGCTCAGAAAACATTGTTTGTCTTCAGCTCAGTCATTAAATAAATGGCAGAAGTCTTTCAGTTGGTAGGGAGGAAAAATTCTTGCTAATGATTCATCTTCCTTATTTCCATGAGAAGGTGATCTGCTGATGCTATTGCTCATTTTCACATGATGGATCCCAACCATATTTTCGGAAAGGAGAATGAGATAGGAAAGGGGAGGAGGAGCTTGTAGAGAGGCAGGTGGGGAGAGGGAGAACTTCTATTTTACAAATTCCTCTAACCTCTGGTAGGTTTTGTGTGTAGATGGTTTTCATTTCCACTTAAAATTCTTATAATCTTACTGATTTACTGAGATAGAACAAAAAAAACTCCACACTGACCAAGTAGCCCATGTAGTTCAAAAGAGGATCTAGAAAGGAGATTCTTTGTATATGTTTTATTTTCATTTAACATGTAAGCTAGAGAAGTCTTGTTTAACTTATTCCTTAGCAACTCAGAATTTTATTTATGACACTGGATCCTAAATTATCACTTTTCTATTCAAGTCTGTTTTTATACTCCTGGAATTTATTGAGTGGAGGAGAATTATATAACCAAACCTGTGTTTTAGGAAGTGATTTGGACAGACGAGTTAAGAGGAGATTAGAGTGGGGAGAAATGTGATACAGGGAGACCAACAAGCAGACTACTGCAACAGCTAACAAACATTTATAAAGTATCTGCAATATGAAAGAAATCATTCAAAACACTGAGAATATAAAAACAAAAGGGAAATGGACCTTTTTCCTCCATGAGCTTAACTCCTAATAAGAAGACAAGTTGCACATATACACAAATATAAATATATTCAAAACATACAGAAAACAAATAAGTATAAATGGTGAGGAAGTTACTATTAGCTTCAGAACAAGAAAGGTATTATGAAGGATAAAAGGTATCTTGAGGGAACCCAGGAATTATCTGACCTAGAGATGAGACTAGACATGAGGCACATAAAGAGATGGAATGTTGTACAGAAAACAACTTGGGGACCAGTTTGTCTGGACCAGAAAGTTCACGAAGGGGAAAAAATATATGATAAATGAGAAAAGGTGGGATAGAGTCAGACTATGAAAGCTTCAAATGTCAAGCACAGGAGTTTAGTTTTGAGGGAGTCACTGGAATTTGTTTGTGCACATACATTATATCTATTTGTGCGTTTGAGTGGAGAGAGGGTGAAATGGTCAGGGATGAAGTTTAGGAATATCACTTTCCTGGCTGCATGAAATATGGAGGGGGAAAGGAAATGTGAATTTTTGTACCCTTTGTTTTCCTTTCTTCCACTTTCCTCACAGTACCTGACTGCCCCATGTGGAATGGCCTCTTTACCAAAACACAGTGCAGCCTCTAGACTCAATTCTGCTACTTACTAACTGTATGACCTTGGACAGGTGACTTCCCCACTTTGAGCCTCTATTTGGTCATCTGTAAAATTTTGGCAAGGCAAAAATGAGAGAAGAGGTTAGTCTCAATTTTTAATGGTCCTTCTAGACCTAACATCCCATCCCATCAAAACATAGGAGATGAAGGAGAGGTCAAAAGAGGAATGATAGCTATTCTCAAGCATATATAGTTCTATCAAGGATGAAAGAGAATATATTCATACCATTTGAGCCCAGAGAAGTGGCCTAAAAGTAACAGGCAAAAAGTGCTATGAGACAATATGTTAGGGAGAGTAACCTGCTGAGGCTCACACACATTTATATTCAGGCCATGGACTCCAATCAATCAATCAATCAGTAAACATTTGTTAAAGGCTTGCCACTATTAGACAGACATTGGGGATAAGTGCAAAGAACCTGCCACTAAATTGATTATCTCAAAAGGAATTTGGGATTTGAGTAGATATCATAAACAAGTGTAGGGAAGCTGAGGATAAGTACCATTTCTCTTTTTTGTCTGTAATACAAGTATATTGTAGTTATTACTTATGGGTAGGTACCAATTCCTTTAGGGTATAACTGTGGAGGTGAAAAGTTTGCATCTTTTGTATGGGGAAATCTTCCTTAATCCCTTTCCTCATAGAGTGATAAAATTTGCCATTCTGAAATTTTCACCCATTCCTTCTAATTCACAACAATCTGAACTTGGTTACATTCTGTCCAAGAATATCATGTACTTGTACATGCATCCATTGGAGTATGTACCTGCTTCTGGATTGATTATGGGATACTGAAGGACACCTCTACTTGAAATGACAGAACAATCCCCTTAGCCATATAGTAGAGGGAAGGGAGGAGCTGAATCAATTTAGAATGGAGAGGTGGCTTCTGTCTTTCTCTCTGTTTTCTACTCTCCCATCTAACATGCAGTTCTATTTTACCATCCTTCCCATTAGAGGAAGGATTTTCCTTTACCCTGGTAGCATGATATCAGCTCAAGTAGAGGCTTGGCTGTGGGAGCTGAGGCTTGGACCTTGGAGCTCCTGACTGCCTTTTTCTGCTTGGAGTTTTCTTCTCTAAATGTATCCTGTTTTATTTATATACCTTGTGTATTTATACATCTTTTCTTTGGGGGGGGGGGGATTCCATCTGGATATAAATCAAATGCCTCAGCCCGCGAGGCAGAGTGTGTGGACCCTGGAAGAAAAGAGATAAGGGCAAGAGAGAGGGGACGCGCAAAATGGAGGCAAGTCAAATCATTCTGATCAAGCCTCATTTTAATGGGTGCAATAGTACAGATATATATAGCAGTAGAAAAGAAGGCAGGGTTTGTTCAAACACAGTACAGGGTGGGGGTCCTAGATAAAGGGTTGGTATCCCGCCCAAGGATGAGCTGCTCAGATGTTTCTGGTGGCAGGAAGCTCTATGATGGGATAAGGGGATGCCTAGATATTTGCCTATTCAAAATTAGGATGTGATTAGGAGATTCCTATTCAGGAAGTCTTTGGTATAATGTGATTAGGAGATTCCAACCTATTCAAGGTTGGCCTTATGTGGCTGTAGATTAGTGCCGGCTCCCCACACTTGTACATGCATCCATTGGAGTATGTACCTGCTTCTGGATTGATTATGGGATACTGAAGGACACCTCTACTTGAAATGACAGAACAATCCCCTTAGCCATATAGTAGAGGGAAGGGAGGAGCTGAATCAATTTAGAATGGAGAGGTGGCTTCTGTCTTTCTCTCTGTTTTCTACTCTCCCATCTAACATGCAGTTCTATTTTACCATCCTTCCCATTAGAGGAAGGATTTTCCTTTACCCTGGTAGCATGATATCAGCTCAAGTAGAGGCTTGGCTGTGGGAGCTGAGGCTTGGACCTTGGAGCTCCTGACTGCCTTTTTCTGCTTGGAGTTTTCTTCTCTAAATGTATCCTGTTTTATTTATATGCCTTGTGTATTTATACATCTTTTCTTTGGGGGGGGGGATTCCATCTGGATATAAACCAAAAATATTTTGTTGGTAGTGATTCTAGTGTTTGGGAGTCCTAAAAGGGTCTAGGATATCCAGAATCCAAAAGAAGGCTAAAAAGGAAAAAACAAAACAATACAAAACTCAAGATACCCAAGGAACTGATGCTTACTGACCCTGAGCTCATTCAGCACTCTTTCCTTCTCTTCCAAGGCACCAAAAGCAAAACTACACTAGCAGATTCAAGGACACTGCACCCTAGTACCTCAATTGTCCCAAATCCCTCTTTCCAGTGCCTTGTGAACCCCAGCTCATGAATGCAGAAGTATGTTTAGGGTTCAACAAACAATTTGACAAGAGTTCTTCAGGAGCAAAAGCATGACAGATACTATAACTCAGAAGCATTAACACTGCTGATTCTGGGGATAACATATTCTAAAGTGCTAGATCCAGACCAGAGAACTGAGAAACAGAGGGATTGGGGCAGGTCATCGGGACAGAATCTCACGAATGTGTGGGGCTGTGCAGCACTACACCATTCCTCCAACGAGAATCAGTTTTGACTCCTGGAAATCCAATGTGGGAAAAAACTGAGATGCTTTGAGTTCCTCAGAGAAACCACAATCACAGGAGAGGGAGTTAGGAAGTGAGTAATAAGAAAGAAAAAAAAAAGGTGGGGGGGAAGGGAGACACAAAAATTGAAAGCACCAAAGATTTCAGAAAGAAGAAATCTCAAAGACATTGAACATAAACAGACAAATCAACAGAGAAAAAAAAAATTAATAATAGCATATGGCTTCCAGTTCTAGTAAACAAGTTAAGTCATTTATGAATAAATACTGCAAAATAAAGGGAAATTATCAAACATTTGAGTAGATAGAGGACCCTGTGGATTTTAAAGAGAACAGGGAACCAAGATACACTATTCCTGAGTGGTTTAAAAGAGAAATGGGAATTATAAGAGCAGGATATTGTTCTACATAGCAAAAAATAATGAGTAGAATAGAAAATTTTGAAACTGCATAGTAAGTTCCACCAAAAGAGAGAACAATATAGATAGCTTTTGCTTCACATTATGCAAGTCTGACTGCATGAAAAGAATTCTAAAACAAATTCACATTCCCAAGAAAATGCTTTTGTTAACTGTACAGTTACAATGTTCCCTCTGCTTCTGTCCCTAAGTTCCATATTATGTGATCTCTCACCTCTGCCCCAATGTTTCCTCAACTCCATATGTTGTCTGTCTGCTTTCTGTATCCTGTCTGCCCTCCAAGTGTCATCATGGTCCTTCCACTCCTTTCCTTGGTTTCTGGCCAGACTCCCACATGGCTGAACTTACCCCTGAAAGTTCTTCCCTTTGCTCTAACTTTTCTGTCCCTGGTTCCCATGAGTCCCTGAGTAGGCCACTTCCATTCTGGCCCCACACTCCCTTCCTGTTTCCTTCCCTTCATAAGTTCACTGGCAAATTCACATTACATAAAAAATCATTTTACATAAAGGTCTGCAGAACTGTTCACTTATGTAAAGTAGAATTGTATAGACTGGGAATGCAAATATTCAGAAGTGAAAGACAATCTATTGGAGAAGAGAAGCAAAAAATATTAACATTTAAAAATACTATTTCAACAATCTTATGAAGAGATGTTAAAGGTCTGAGGGAGGGAACTGGCTTTGTAAGTGAAATGAAACATGCAAGATGTGTTGTGGAATTACAGAATGACAAGATTTGGCAAATGAATGAATATACAGAGGGAGTTAAAGTGAACTCATGAGGATACCAGGATTATGAACCTGGCTGACTGGAAAACTGGTTGTGCCCTTGACAGAAAAAGGATGTCAGAATAAAGATAGTTTGGGGGGCAAAAATGCTATAATGAGATGAAGCATATAGATCATAACCCATTCATGCCTGCTCATTCAATAAGCTTCATTCTGTTCTATTGGAAATTTAAAAAAAAAAAAGGAGAGTGAGAATCTTTAGTATTTAATGTTCTTCACAACTCAGCAGCCCTTCCTTTCTTTCCAGACTTTTTACATGCTTTATTTTCTTCCATACTATGATCCAGACATACCAGCTTACTTCAGCTCCCATCATCAAGCCTTTTCTTTGATTATACCCTCCATCTTGAAACTCTTTCTTCACCTTTGCCTCTTAGAATTTCTGGCTTCCTTCTAAACATCTTTAAAGACAGCTGCTGCAGGAGGACTTTTCTGGCCTTCACCCAGCTATTCCCTGATATCATGGTCTTCTTCCAGAACAAAGGACCACAGCAACAGAGCCTTTCTAAGGTTATCTTTGTTTCACTTTTTATCTTATATATACCTGTTTATTACATATTAACTTTCTCATTGGAATATAAGCTCCTTGAAAATAAGCATTAGTTTTGTCTTTCTTTTGTACCCTCAGATCTTAAAACATTATCTGGCACATAGTAAGCCCTTAATAGATACTTGATGATTTATTGATCCAACTCTTCTCCCAGAAGATTAAGCCTACCCTTCACCCTTTTTTAGGAAAATGGGCTAAATGTTCTGACTTCTGGTCCAGCTGAAAAGGATAGTTTTCCTAAGGCACCTTTGCCAATGAGGCAGTTGGTACTCAGGTAGTGACTAGGTAATAAGTGCCTCAAGGAATCCATGGAATTTAGAAGGGGGGAGGAGAATTAGGATTTATAACTGAGGGATTTGGGGGGAATAATGGTAGGTGTGATTATTTTGGAGGCAAGCTCCACAACTGGCTTTTCCAAGGAGAGAAGGATGTGCCCTCATTCTCTTCTTATGGTTGATTGGTCATATACCACCTGAGATCAGGCCTTAGTTCTCAGGAAGCCCCAGAGCCTACTTGGGAGATTATAACTTTAAAAGACAACTCTAATGTCATGTTAATTATTCAGCTTACTCTGACTAATAATCACCTTTCCCCTCAAACTTCACAGTGTGGTTTTGCCTGTTTAATACTTACCATATAATATTACGTATTATAGTTACATATTTGTATTTTATCTCCCTACTAGACTAAACTCTATTATAGAATTCTTATCGAATTATCACATCTTCCCCCTGCTTTTTCAGTTCACTGCTCACAGTAAGTACTGAATCAGTGTTTTTAAATGAATAAAATAATTGTGCAATCTTATGCAAATTACTTCTCTTTGGGTTTTTGTTTTGTTGTCTATAGTGAGGGATTATACCAGATGATTCCTAAGATGCTATCTAGCTTTCCCTCAATAAACTCAATATGTCCAAAGGATAACTCATTATTTCCTAACTTTCCTATTACTAATTAGGACCATGACCTCAGTTACCCAGGCTCCAAACTTAAGAATCATCCTTAACTCCTCACTCTCTCATTCTCCTTCTACTAATCCAATCAGTTATCAAATCCTATGGTTTTAGTCTAGAATATGTCCCCTTCTGTACTGACCTTGCAACCAGTTCAGTGTTGCCCCTCATCATTTTACATGTAGATTACTTCAATAGCCTGCTAGTTGGTCTTCTGGCCTCTTAGTCTCTTCCCACTTCAATCCAACCTTCACTTAGCTGTCAAATTGATCTGACCAAGTTACCCCTGCCTCTACTTAACTCCAGTGACTTCCTGTGATTTCAAGGACCTCAGTTTGGCTTTTAAAAACCTTCATTACCTGGAACCTTCTTATCTGTCTCTCCATGTATTCTTTGATTCAGGGACAATGAACATTCCATCTATGTATTTTTACTCTTTTCTTACATGCCTTGAATTCCATTCCCCTTTCTCTCTGTCTTCTGACTTCTTTCAGGTCTCATGTTAAAGACTTTAGCTTAAAAAGGCCAAGGCCTCCCACTGTAGCCAGAGCCATCTCCAGTCATCCTAACCTATATCTTGCCAAAGAACCTAGATGGTTCTGGAAGAGAAAGTAAGGCTGTTGACTTTACACACAGTCCTCCCTTAAATTCATTTTACCTGCTTGTGGGGAATAGAGAGATAAAGTGAAGAACTTACAGGAATGTATGAATTCTTTTTCTATATTTTATTTTCATTATTTCTGTGTTTCCCCTATGACCTGTATAATATGTGCAGGCCCACATTTACTTGAGCCTTGGCCAGCTAGAAACATATTTACTTAACCTGAGCTGATGACATTTATTGGTATTTGACATTTATCTATGTTTAGTCTATTATCTGGATCACTATCTGCTTGATTAAGCCTGAAGGCCTGATTTTCTGTTTCCTAGAAATCAGGAGATTACTGGGAAACAGAAACCTTCCATTCCAATCTCTCCAGATAGCAACAACCAATTAGATGCCTCCCCCTCCCCTTCTCAATGCTCTCTTACTTGTGATGTAATTTCTTGTATAAGAGCTTTGTATCTTTACTTTCTTTAGCCCTCCTACTGCAAGCTTTCTCTTTCTTCTCCCTCGATGGTACGGCTCATCATCTGGAGGTTTTTAATAAACAACTTTTCTGCCTTCTACTGAGTGATCTCTGAGTAATCATTTTGGGTAAGGGTCTTCTACATCCCTCACATGCTTGTCATGGCATCAGCTCTCTGATGTTTTGGTTGTCTTCAATATTACTGACTCATGTTTCTGACTTCCCTCTGAAATTATGCCCAATTTATTCTGTGTGTGTTTGTGTGTGTGTGTGTGTGTGTATATGTATATCTTGCTTGTATATAGTAGTTTGTATGTTGTCTCCCTGATTAGACTGTGTGCTTAATTAAGCACAAAGATTGCTTTTTCCCTTTCTATATATTTCTTGTCCTTAACATAATATGTTATAACTCTTGTACTTAAAACAAGGATTCTTACAAGGTGCTAACTCAGTGGAATTGATGAAACAATGATTATCTAGTTTAGCATGGTGCTTAATAGTTCTCTAAGTTCAGTATGATTGATTCAATCTTACAACAAATAATGGTTTCCTAGTGATATAATAATTGGTTTATACTCAAAATAGAGCATATAAAGCTGTGACAAACTCAACCAGAGGAGAGCCAGAGACAGACTCAGAAGGGTCAGACACAGACTCGAAAGAGACTCAGAGCCAGATTCATTCCATCTGCATCAGCCTCCTGGTGGCTGACCTGTTCTCCTGCTCCCCCACTGAGACCAAGGCCTCTCTAGAAAGCTGGCCCAGGCCCCAGGCAAGGAAACTAGATTGTGAAGGAGATAATAAAGGATTTGGACTTTAACACCTGACTATTCTAGTGGTGATTACTCAACTGAAAGGAAGGCTGCCCCAAGACCTCCAGAAAACCAACAAGAAAATTACAATAGTATGCTACTTAAGATGACAGGAAAAGTTGACAAATGCTGGAGGGATGTTGGAACACTGGAACAATAATACATTGTTGGTTGAACTGTGAATGGATCCAACCATTCTGGAGAGCAGTTTGGAATTATTCCCAAAGGGATATCAAACTGTACATACCCTTTGATACAGCAGTGTTACTACTGGGCTTACATACCAAAGAGATCTTAAAGGAGGGAAAGGGATCCACACGTGCAAAACTGTGGCAGCCCTTTTTGTAGTGGCAAGAAGCTGGAAACTGAGTGGATTTGGAGAATGACTGAATAAATTATGGTATATGAATGTTATGGAATATTATTATTTTATAAGAAATGATCAGCCAGATGATTTTACAGAGGCTTGGAGAGACATGCTTGAACTGATGCTAAGTGAAATGAGATCAAATGAGAACCAGGAGATCATTGTACACGGCAACAGCAATATATGATGATCAATTCTGACTCTTTCCAACAATGAGATGATTGATGCCAGTTCCAATGATCTTGTGATAAAGAGAACTATCTACACCCAGAGAGAGGACTGTAAGAACTGAATGTGGATCACATCATAGCATTTTTGCTCTTTTTATTGTTCGTATGCATTTTGTTTTCTTACTCATTTTCTTTTCTTTTTTATCTGATTTTTCTTTGTAACAAGATAATTGTATAAATATGTTTACATATATTGGATTTAACATATATTTTAACATGTATAATATATATTGGATTGCTTGCCATCTAGGGGAGGGATGGGGAGAAGGAGGAGAAAATTTGGAACACAAGGCTATGCAAGGGTCAATGTTGAAAAATTATCCATCCATATGTTTTGAAAATTAAAATGCTTTAATAAAAAAAAATTTAAATACAAAACATAGTGTGCCTTTATTGGCACATAATGAGCACTCAGTAAATGCTAGTAGATTGGTTCCTCTCTGAGGACCTTGTTAGTCAAAAGAGCCAAGGTTCTTTCCAGGTCTGACAAAACTTAAGGTTTTTTTTTCAGTTCTAGGATTCTGTGAATGCCCTAGTCTAGCAACCAAGGGAAAATGAAGATAGGGTTAAGCAACTTCAAAAGAAAGCTTTAAAGAGAACCACTAAATCAGAAATTTAATATATGGAATTAATAGAGAAAATAGTAGTTTAGCTTCCCTGAAGAAATTCATGTATTTGCATTTCAAAGCCCTACCTTGAATAACCCAGGCAATGGCTTGAAATCAAAGAAGTGGGTGGTCCAAAATTTTCTTTACTGTATTAGCAGACATTGTAGGAATTATTGACAAAGCAATTCCCTTGGAGAATTCTGAAACCATTGAGTCAAATGTAATTGGTTTTAAAGGGTTTCTATTCTGATGACAAAAAGATATAGAGAGTAAATCAATAAGGAAGAAAACCAAGGCTAGGCTTATTAGTTTGCCAGTCTCTTATGGCCAACTTTGATACATATAATCCTCTCCCTTCAATATATACAATCCTCTTTGGGTTGCTGCTGCTTCTGCCCTCTCAGAAAGTTGAGATGGTGATATAAAAAGCAATGGCTATGAACCTACATTTGAAGATTTTCCATTTAAGATCAATGTGGCCTGGGATCTGTATTAAATCAGATTACTCTGCTTTTCCCTGACCTGAGTTGGCCTGTTGGATGATATTCTGGGCCCATTGCCTTTTATAAGTTTGAAAGCTCATTCTCAGACTTCATTATCAGACCCCCTTTGGCTGCTCTATAGCAATAGAAATAATTCACAATAAATTTATTAACTGAAATAATCTATCCAGAAGTTGCAGAGATATCAGAAGAAAAGAGGGTGAGGAGTCCTAAGTTACTTTGTCTTATGCAAGCAACTATCCAGCTTTTTTTCTATAATAATAAATATGACATATATTTATCTGGATATGTTACCCATATATGCACACATACATCTATATCTATATATATCTATCTCTATATATATATGTACATATATACATATACACATACACACAGAGGGCTATTCCAAAGATCAAACTTTAATAGCACACTAGGACTTTGGGGACACCCTATAGAGCAGGTTTATAATCCATACAGGATTCTACTGATTACAATCCAAAAGGATTCTACTGTCTACCCTGGGAAATAAATAGTAGAAATCATGGTCTTTTTTCCATTTACCAAAGTCACAAAATCAGAATTAAGGTTCAAATCCCAGTCATCTCCTTACTCCAAATACAATGGTTTCCCATATTTTGTGATGTAGTAGAAGGAGCACTGGATTTGGTGTCCAAGACTCCATGTTCAAATCCTACCTTTATCACTTATTACTTATATGACCATGGGAAAATAAACCACTTTCTCTCTCTGGGCCTGTTTCTTCATCTGTATGTAACAGAGAGATGCCAATGTTCTATTGGAATTCCTAGAAACTTGGGCACTATACCAGTGCCTGCTTTCTATACCCAAATTTTTAGTACTGATTCAGGTTCTTTGCTAAAGAAATTTGAGCTCTAATTAGGAGATTAGGATCCCTATTCTCACACTCACTGATTTAATAATAAATCTTTATTTCACCATCCCAGGGGCAATGCTAATTTTAATAAAAAGTATGACTCGTGCCTTTTTCTCCCTACAGAATAAAGTAAAAGAGATAGTGGATGTATAAGATGAATTAGGTATGGGAAAGGACATTTATTCCTATGTAGAAAGCAAAGCTTAAAAAAGAAATAAAGAAAAGAAAGCAATGCTTTCAGAGTACTTTAACAGAATGAATTAAAAAAGATTTAGTAACAACTAACTGTTAACTATGATTACAATTTATTGGAAGGCCAAGGATAGTTGAAAGTAATGATGATGAGGATGATACTAACATTTATGGGACAGGCACTGTGCTAAATGCTTTGTAGGTATGATCTCATTTGATCATCACAAGAAAAATAAAACACAACCCCTAGAAATAGATGCTATTATTATTATTATTCTCATTTAACCAATCACCAAACTGAGACAAAGACTGGTTAAATGACTTGCCCAAAGTCACACAGTTAGCAATTATCTAAAGCTAGCTTTGAACTCAGGTCTTCCTAAATTTAGCATTATACCAACTGCATGTCCCACAGTTTACTGTCCCAAAGGTTGCTAATTAAGCATTCTATTTTTCACCTCAGCAATGGAGACAGTCTTTTAAATGACCTCTCTGATTGCTACATAGGAGGTCATGCAGATTCCCTGAGGCTGCCTTCCTCCTTGGAGGACTGTCTTTTTCTGTCTCTTTTTTCTCCCTACCTAAAGCAGATATTTTTGTTTTCAGCTATTATCCATGTGATGAATGTTACTGTGAATTCAATTCAATTTGATAAGCATTTATTAAGCTCCTAGCATGTACCAGGCACTGACACTGAGAATACAAATAAGAAAAAGTCTCTGCCCTTAAAGAGGTTACAACTGAATGGGGGTAAGCAACACAGAAAAGGAAACTTCTGGAGCAGGGGAATCTTGTATCTTAGAGTTGAAACCAAAAAGAGCTAAAGATGGAGAGTTGGGGTGAGCTAGAAGTTTCACTTTGGCTTTCTACAAAGGAAACGTTTGAGAAGAGTTTAGTACTCCACCCTACATCTCCAGCCACAGACCTATCAACCTTTTGAAACTCTCATAGTTAATACTAACCACAGAATCTTTCATGTAAGATCAGGAAAGAATGAACATAAAAAAGAAAGATGCTCATGGCTTACAGAAAGTCCACATGATGGACAGAGCAGCTGACTCATCTCCCCTACCTGACTTTCTGGATCAGTTCAGAAAAGGCTACAGCCAAAAATGAAATATTTAGATAAGGTGTTGGACTGCCCGTTTTGTTTATCCACTGAGTTTTGGATATGCAGTCAATTAGGTAACTTCTTCTAAGACAAGAAGAGCTAGAAATAGGTTCACTTCCCTTTGCAAGAATGGTGACTAAACATGCTCCAGGGTAGGGAAGGGCATCTATTACACATAATAACAACATTATCTAACATTTATATTTAAGACTTACTATTGAATGGGATCAGTGAAGATTTCTCAGAACACTGTGGTATAGAGTAGGTCAGACCTTAGGCCTAAGTTTAAGGAAGATTGTAGGGCAGAAAAGGTCAAACCCTGGGTCTAAGCTTCAGGAAGTCGCATGACCCCCAGGAAGTAGGCAGTGTTGTTGACCTCTGATCAATGGTTACTTCCTTTTCAGTCCATCCAATGAATTAAAAAATCAAGGGGACAGCTAGGTGGCATAGTGGTTAGAGTACCAGCCCTGAAGTCAGGAGGACCTTAGGTCAAATTTGGCCTCAGACACTTAATACTTCTTAGCTGGGTGACTCTGGGCAAGTCACTTAACCCCAATTGCCTCAGCAAAAAAAAAAAAAAAATCAACAGAAAGGGTGGAGGTCTACTATAATCCAATTTTTGCTTCTGCTATGTGCCATACACAATGCTGGACTGTCCAGTTGATATGCTTGGACCGCTTCTTGCAAGGACCAAATAAATGCTTTCTATTTGTGTTTAGAGATAGCTCTGAGTAGTCAATTTGGGTAAGGGGGTCTAATACTCCCTCCCACGCACTCCAAATTTCCTCCATGGAAAAAGACAGAACATTGCCTCAGAGGGAATGCAAAGCAGTGGGAATAAACAGAAGTCAGGGTCATCCAAAGATGACCAAAGAAGATCCCAGGAAAGACCTGACCTCCTAGGGCAGAGGTTAGGCCTGTGGGAAGTATAAACACCTTAAGATCAACTCTGAAGAATTAACAAACAAGTCTTTCAGGAAGCTGGGAGTGGAAAGCAGACTCGGTTTTAGAAACTTGATCTCACAATTAACATAGGGATCTGGCAGTGAGAAGGAGAAGACTGAAGAACCTTCCACTGTTGAGAGACAGACCTCAGAAAATAACAGCAAGAAGGATTTGAAGCTTGGGAAATTATATACCATACTTGGGGATTAGAATTTGATTATACTAATAGCTGCTAAAAAATAAATAAATAAGCAAAAATGAGCAAACAAAGGGGAAAGAATCCAACCACAGATAGATACTATGGGGATAAAAGAGATCTGCATTCATATTCAAAGAAAATAATGAAGCAGAAAAAAGCCACCACTTTTTCAAGAAACATCAAGTGATCCCAAGAACAAAAAGTCTTCTTAAAAGAACTTTAAAGGGGGAGGATTCTAGGCAGATGGTGGAGTAATCAATTTCAAACTCTCCAGATTTTCCCCCAAACAGAACAAATTCCTGCCTCAGGGTGAACATAGACCAGTGAAAAATCTAGAAGACTTGGGGCAGAACTATTGTCTTTCAAGAAGATCTGAATAAAGATCCCAGGCCAGGGATTAACCAGTGGGAAGTCCAAACACCTCCAGGCTAGAAACACCACATGGGAACAAGTGGGGCTAGCTGAGTTTGTCTGGTGGTCCAGCAGGAACCACAGGAACTTTTACCTCCTGGACTACATGTGGAGTCTGAAGTATAAATCCAGGAAGACTGAGAGAATCTTGGCTGATTAGGAATGTTAAGCACAGCTATGCAATAGAAATAAAGCCTTGGGTGAGAAGGAACCAGCACACCTGGTAGGTACAGAAGTAGTGGAGCAGGGACATTGCAAGTTGCCAGCACTTGCAGGAAGGGGGAGTTCTTAGTTTGGGGTTCCAGGTCAGAGCAGAGAGCCTAAATGAAGATAGACGACTATCCCCATCTACCCCACAATTAAAGGTGCTTATACTAATACTTGTCTTTAAAAAAAAAAGAAGAAAGAAGAAGAAAGAAGAAAGAAAGAAGAAAGAAGAAAGAAAAAGAAAGAAGAAAGAAGGAAGAGGAAGAAGAAGAAGAAGAAGAAGAAGAAGAACGAAGAAAGAAGGAAGAAGAAGAAGAACTAGTAAAGAAGAAAGAACCCAACTATGGAAATTTACTATGAGAATAGGGAAGACTGGGGCCATCTTTAGAGGAGGACACTAAAATAAAAAAAAAAAAAAAGCTTCTTTTACCCCAAAGAGGAACATTAAATGGTTCCCTGTCCAGAGAGAATTCATAGAAGAACTCAAAAAAGGATTTTAAAATCAAATGAGAGACATTGAGGGGAAACTAAAAAAATCCAAGAAAAATAAGATTATGAAAAAGAAGTTAGACAATTAGAAAAGGAAATACAGAGTCTCGAAGATGAAAATAACTCTTTAAAAATTAAAATTGGCCAAGTAGGAAGTCATTGAAGCTATAAGAGACCAAGAAATAACAAAACACTATAAAAATGAAAAAGTAGAACAGAATATGAAATATAAGAAAAACAACAGATCTGGAGAACATATCAAGAAGAAAAAGTATTAGAATAATTGGTCCACATGAAAGATATGACCAAAAAAAAAAAAAAAAAACCCTTGATATAATAATGTAAGAAATAATCCAAGAAAATTGTCCTGAAGTAAAAGAACATAAGGGGAAAGTAGAAATAGAAAAAAATCTAGAGATCCTTTGTGGAAAAGACACAGGAATATGACTGCCAAATTTTGAAATGCCTAGATCAAAGAGAAAATCTTAAAAGAAAATAATTAAGAGCAATCCAAGAAGATCAAGAAAATTATGAAAAAAGTCAACTAACTTTAAATAGAGAAGCAAGAACTTAAAGAGGAAAATAATTTCTTCAAAATTAGATTTGGGCAAAGAGAAGCTAATGACATTCTAAGATACAAAGAAATAATAAAATAAATTCAAAAGAAACAACAATGGAAGAGAATTTGAAATATTTCATCAGGTAAATGACTGATCTGGAGAACAGATTGAGGAGAAAATATATAAAGAGTAGTCGGGTTGCTTGAAGATAATGATTTAAAAAAGAATCTTGATATATTGATGAAGCAGATTGTGGTCCCTTTAAGAAACTGTATTTCCTTTTTATCTGTTATCCCTTTCAGATTCTCATTTCCTCCTGGGGAAGGCATATTCCCCTAGATAAGTTATCTTTCCAGGATTCCAGAGCCTTTGATTCAATTAGAAATCCTAGTCAAAAAGCACCCCTTTGAAGTGTTGTTAATTCCAATAGGAGATCCAGGCTGTCCCAGCCCCCACTGGGTCTGACCTGCTTGGGCTGTCCCAAGCCTCCACTAAAGATACTCAATATAATAGTTTCCCTCCACCAAAGATTTTGCAGATGGACCTAGGTAGCTTACTCAGCTGCCAGGACTTTCTGTCCACTGAGAAAGCATTCTCTCAGTGCAAAACTCCCTTTTCCAATAGATCTGCCACTATAGAAATCAGTCTCTTGGTAAACTGATGTCTATCCAACAATAAACTTTCATTTTGCAACTAATAATTCAGAAATGAGTGAATTCTTTCCCTCTTAAAACCTGTGGCCGATTTGAAGGGGATTCTTAACAACTCTCTTATAACCACTAACCTCTAGACCACCAGGAATCTAGACCATTCAAACCATATCATTATTACAAGAAATTATGAATGAAAATTGCCCTGAAGTTCTTGAACAAGAAAGCAAAGCAGAAATAGAAAAATACATTGATCATCATCTGAAAGAGATCCCATGAGGAAAATTTACAGGAATATCATAGTCAAGTTTCAAAGCTCCCAGGGAGAAAAATAGGAGTTCCCAAGAGAAAAATATCAGAGGCAACAAGGAAAAAACAAACAAACAAAACAAACTTAAATATCATGAAGTTACAACAAGGATTACACAAGACCTAGAAGTTACTCTGTTAAAGGACCGTAGGTCTTAGGATACTATATTTCAAAAGGCGAAAGAGCTGGGATTATGACTAAGAATAACACCCAGCAAAGATAAGTATAACTCAGAATGGTGGTGGGGTGGGGAGGAAAAGAAAGATATTTAATTAGCAGAAAAACATTCAGGTATTTGTGATTAAAAAAAAACATCAGCAGAACTTAAGGGAAATTTTGACATATAACATCCAGGAGAAATATAAACATTAAGGAACAAGTATAAGAGACTCAAATTACTTACTTCTTATATTTGAAAATATTATCAGTTTTTTTATGACTCATTTTTATTTGGGTAGTTTGAAAGAAAGACTTGGGCTGAGTTAAGTGATGTGGCTAGAAAAGCAATACCTAATTCAAAATAAACATATGACAAATTCATATTGGCCATTCTCTTTGACAAAAGGTAGATTTATTTAGGGAAAGAAGTTACAGACAAAATGAAGGCATGAAATAGACACCAGAAATAGTAAGTATGATATAAAGTTAGGAGAGCATATAGTTAGACTAAGGAAAAAGAAGAGTTCCCCAGGGGAACTTACAATTAGCTAGGAAAAAAGAAATACAGTATGAAGTGGGAGAAAGCCACTGTCTGGCAGATTAAACTGACCAGATTTAGCTAGAATAAGGAGCATGGTGCAATTAGAAGGAAGGTACTATGCAGGAGAAAAAGAGAGTACCTCACAGTGGGCTTAATCCTGAAAAGAATTTAGCAAAGGTTTTTTATCATAAGCAGATCTTTAATAAGGGAAATTTACCCTTAGGTTAAAAAAAACAAAAACAAAAACTTTCAGGGCAGCTAGGTGGCACAGTGGATAGAGCACCAGCCCTAAAGTCAGAATGACCTGAGTTCAAATTTGATCTCAGACACTTTAACACTCCTGGCTGTTTGAACCTGAGCAAGTCACTTAATCCCAATTGCCTTAGCAAAAAAAAAACAAACGAACAAACAAAAGAAAGAAAGGAAGAAAGAAATACTTTGAAGGGACTTTAAAAACCAAATAAAAGAGATCAAGGAAAAATTAGAAAAAAAATTAAGACCAATCCAAGAAGATCAAAGAAGTCAGACCTGTTTAAAAATACGCTAATCGATATCTCAAAAGTTTGTTTAAAGATAAGCAGAAGTTTGGGGGAAAGACAATGGGAGCTGATAAAGAGTTCCCTCCTAAATAGTTTGGGAATTATCTGATAATAGTTTCTTCCTGATAGGGGAAGAGACTAAATCACATCATAAATATGATGGGATGATTAAAAGAACTTGTACTGAGAGATTAAAAAGGATCAATTATCTCATATAAATGAGGCATAAAATGAAAAATTGATTCAGAGTAATAGGGGGAAGGTGGCCATTTAGAAGGGTATGTCTTTGATGCATTGTTGATGGAGTTGTGAACGGGTCCAACCATTTTGGAGAGTAGTTTGGAACTATGCTCAAAAAGTTATCAAACTGTGCATACCCTTTGATCCAGCAGTGTTATTACTGGGATTATATCCCAAAGAGATTATAAAGAAGGGAAAGGGACCTGTATGTGCACGAATGTTTGCGGCAGCCCTCTTTGTAGTGGCTAGAAACTGGAAACTGAATGGATGTCCATCAGTTGGAGAATGGCTGAATAAATTGTGGTATATGAAAATTATGGAATATTACTGTTCTGTAAGAAATGACCAACAGGATGATTTCAGAAAGGCCTGGAGAGACTTACACGAACTGATGCTGAGTGAAATGAGCAGGACCAGGGGATCATTATATACTTCAACAACAATACTAGATGATGACCAGTTCTGATGGATCAGGCCATCCTCAGCAACGAGATCAACCAAATCATTTCTAATGGAGCAGTAATGAACTGAGCTAGCTATGTCCAGAAAAATAACTCTGGGAGATGACTAAAACCATTACATTAAATCCCCTAATCCCTATATTTATGCACACATGCATTTTTGATTTCCTTCACAAGCTAATTGTACAATAATTCAGAGTCTGATTCTTTTTGTACAGCAAAATAATGTTTTGGTCATGTATACTTATTGTGTATCTAAGTTATATTTTAATATATTTAACATCTACTGGTCATCCTGCCATCTAGGGAGGGGTGGGGAGGGGTAAGAGGTGAAAAATTGGAACAAGAGGTTTGGCAATTGTTAATGCTGTAAAGTTACCCATGTATAAATCCTGTAAATAAAAGGCTATTAAATAAAAAAAAAGAAAAGAAAAAAAAAAAAAAAAAGAAGGGTATGTCTTCTAAATTCAGAAAGAAATAAGAAAGCAAGGGGATAGAGTGGGGAGAGAGGATAAGGGAGGGATTCTTGGAGGAGTAGATAGGTTAAGGAACATAAGGGCAAGGTAGCTGGAGGAATTAAAGCAGAAGAGTGAGCAGGGATAGGATGAGAAGGATAGTGAGAAAAAAATAGGAAGGAGAAAAATCTGTAACAAGTAATCATAGCTTAGAATGTGAAGATGATAAATGTGAGTAGAATGGTATATGAATGGCATAGGATGTGAATGGGATCAGAATCTGAATGGAATGAATAAACTGGAATTTGATAGCAGATAAAAATTGGAATCCAACAATATGTTTGTTACTTTCAGGAAATGTTATAAAAATGAGATACATGCAAACATAAAATAAAGGTCAGGAGTAGGATTCATTATATAAAAAAGCAATGGTAATAATCATGATTTCAGACAAAGTAAAATCTAAAATAGATTTAATCAAAAAAGAAAAATAGGGAAACTATACTGTGCCAATTATATTATTCAAAATTGTTTTAGACAGTATTTAAAATTTACTAGACAGTATTTAAAATAACTAGACAGTATAAACTACCTGAGAGTATAACTGTCAAAACAGTCACAGGAACTATACAAATATAAATAAACAAATAAAGCTAGATCTAAATAATTGAATAATGTTTTACATAAATAAAGTTAGATCTAAATAACTGAATACTTTATATTGAAATAATTTATTGTTCAAGAGTAGGTAAAACCAATAAATATAATTTGTTAAAACTACAATTTTACCTAACCTATTTATGTAATACCATCCCAATTAAAATACTACTTATCTTACTAAGTTAGAAAAATAATAAAAAGTTCATTTAAAAGACCAAAAGGTCAGGTATTTCAAAGAAATCAGAAGAGGAAAGATATAAAGGAAGCAGATTCGGTAATATCAAATCTTAAGCCATATTATAAGGTGAGAGCATTGTTGAAGTGTAAAATGGATAATTTTGATTATTTTACATTAAACTTTTCTTGTATTAATAAAATCTGTGCAGTCAAGACTAGACCAAATGAAAATTAGAAGAAAAAATTTTCTTAGACAATCTTTCAGATATGATATGATTGGGCTAGAATATTGCTGTAGTGTTGGAAATGATGAGCTAGTTGATTTAGAAAAACATGGAAAGACATGGACATATAAAAAAAGATGCTATTAACCTTCAGAGAAACAAATGACAAATGGAAGCAAGCATAGTACAGTAATGTATATATGTGTATATATTTGTGTATGTTTATAGATACCTATGTGTGTATATATGTACATATATGGATATTATATATGTATATATATATGTGTGTACATATATTTATGCTTAATTGTAGTCTTCTTTGGGGGGAGGAGAAAATAAAATAAAAAGTACACAGCAGAGAACAAAAGAAAAGCAAAGGAAAGCTAGTTAACTTTGAAAACAATTTATAGTGTTTATTATATAGATTTTATTGAAATAGAAATTTATTGCTTTATGTTGAATGTTCTTATGTTCTGCTTGAATCTTGCCTCAGAATTACTACCTATATCTTCAAGAGAAAATCACTTAGCCTTTCTGTACCTCAGTTTCCTCATCTGTGAAATGGACATATTAGTCATAGCATCCCCTTCCAAGGTTGTTGGGAAGATCAACTGAAATAACATGTGTATGTGTTTTAGAAGCCTTGCAGCACTATATACATAGTAGCTATTACCATAGTTATACTTAAAATTATAGTAATAAATCCCAAAATGTTATTAAAATATATTAAAAAAGGAAAAAAAAAGAATGAATATGTATTTCAAGTGAAAGCATCCACAGTGAACCTAATATGTTATTTCTCAATTGGTGTTAATGAATTCATCTATTGAATGTGGGCTCTAGTCTTCCTACTATCACTGATTATATAAGAGTGGAAAAAACTTTAAAGATTACTTGTACACATTATACCTTTTTTCTATGATTCTGTAAAATGATACTGAGTAGAAATATCACCATCATTTTAGTTGTTGACAAGTTTTCTATCAGAATACCATATCTGGCTACAATAAAAAATAAAATTGAATAGCTTCTTAAATAACTGTGGAAAGGTTCATGTGATGAACATGAATTCATTATCCAACTTGGCTCAGTTTCTTTCAGAAATGTCTTTTCTATGATTTGGTTCTGGATTTGGAGTTGTATGATACACAAAGGGCCTTGTATATTGGTCTATATCCACAAAGGAGACCAGAGAGATGTCAATGAAGTCAGACCACTAGGCAAGGCCCCATCAGGGAAAGAGAGGCAGCTTGACAAAATGGGGAAAGCTCAGGATTTGTAGACAGAGAATGTGAATTCACATCCTCTCTCTGCTATCTGGTATTTGAGAAACTTTGAGCAAATAATTTTTCATTTCTCTGCGCCTCAGTTTTCTTATGTATAAAATGAGGGGGTGGATATAATCAGGGTGTTTAACTTCAACTCAGTGTACATGTAGTTTTTTCTTTAATAATTTGATAACTACATTTCATTATAATTGGATTCCTTGGCAATCCTATGTAGTTTTTCTACACTTTAAAATATTCTGCTGAGAAGGGGTCCATAGGCTTCTATGACTAGCCAAAGGGGACCTTGCCACAAAAAAGTTAAGAACCCCTGGGCCTAGATAATCTCTAAAGTCTCTTCCAGACCTAAATCCTTGGACCCCATAAGCTTCTGATGTTTCTTTCCTCCAACCAGGAATAGGAAAAAAAGACACTTTCCCCACCAAAAAAATAAAATAAAACAACAATAATGAAAAAAAAAAATCAAATATAACTTTCATGACTTTTGGGAAAATGTTATTATCTGGCCCTAAAGTCCCACTCTAGAGAGTTTTCTAAGCCATAGCTGACTAAGAATACAGCTATAATTTGTAGCAACCCCCTACTACTTCTTTACTGATGCCTTCATTTCATGACATTAAGAATGTCTCATTTCTGTCCTTAAAACAACCCTGAGTTGTTTCACATTCCGTTTCTACTATCAGCATTCTCCACAGCCTCTCAGGGTCCCACCTAATCAAGGATTAGCAATCACAGTAAATTGTGCTACACCCCAAGGAAGCCATCAAGACTCAAGCCCCAGTTGTGAGATCAGCGCAATCAGTCCCTACTTGGAATCAAATGATCTGAATCTAGGCTATTAGCAAAGGAAGTGAACCTTCCCACAGTGAGTAGGGCATAGAGCAGCTGTGCCCCCAATGATATTTAGCTAGCCTCTTCCCTCCCGTCCAGAGTCCAGAAGAAAGGTGTTAGCAGAGATCTTTATGTTCTGTATCAAAGTGAGTGGAGGGGTGCTTGGATATGAAGAGTATCACTGTGTCTTGTTTCACAAAAGTCTGAGAGTTACCTTGTGCTCATTCAATTTGAGTAATTGAAGGAGAAACTACTTTATAATGTTTTTGACAAGTAGATATTCAGGACTTTTGCAGGAAGCCCTCTAGTGATGGGATCACCTGACATTCTATTGTTTGAGCCAAACTAATTGTATTTACTGAAATGGTGTCTATGAACAGGGCACATAGAAATTAAGACAAAATTCTTGCCTTCAAGGAGTTTATAACATAATTGAAGGAGGAATTAAGTTTAACTCCTTTTCACATCTTTATGAAACAAGGCTCCCCACCTAGAGTCATTCTTGAATGCAGTTTTGTTTTTTTTTACCCTTTCTGTATCATGGACTCTTTAGATTGTCTGGTGAAGACTATGGAATCTGGAACCCTTCTTCAGGATAATGTTTTAAAATAACTTATGGAAATGCTAGATTTCAGATGGAACATAGTGAAAATAAAAATATATTTTTTTTTCACATCCATATTCCTGGACCTCATAATACTAATGCCTTCTCCTTGCTGATTATCTCCAATTTGTCTAGTATGGAACTTGTATGAGTTGTTTGCATGTTGTCTTCCCAAGTGGACCATAAGTTTCTTGAGAGTAGGAACTGTCTTTTGCCTTTCTTTGTATCCCCAGGAATTAGCACAATGTCTGGAACATATCAGGCAATTATAAATGTTTCTTGATTAATCCTTTGAAATTTGTACATAGTGGACCATATGTTAAGAGCTCTTGCTCATTAGAGAATAGAAATAACCTTGAGTTTTCAAAGGCTATCTCAGTGGAGTACAAACACTGGCAGATCATAGCAACTCAATTCAAAAGGCATTTATTAAGTGCAGGGTATTATGCTAAGCATGGAGGATGGAAAGACATACAACACAGAAACTGCTTGAAAGCATTCCTATGACTGTCCCATGAACTGCCACCTTCCCAGTCTTTGAAGCTCATAACTCAAATGTCATCCTGGAGGCCTCACTTTCTCTTATCCATCACATCCAATCTGTTGCCAAAACCTATTGATTCTATCTTCACAACATTTCTCACATATGGCCCCTTCTCTTCTCCAAATCTGCCACTACCCTTGTGTGGGATCTCATCACTGGACACCTGGACTTTTACAATAGACTGCTGGTTGATTTCCTTGTCTTGCATCTCTTAATACTTTAACCTATCCCTCATTCAGCTGTCAAAATTATTTAATAAAGCATGTGTCTGACCACATCAATATATAACACTTCGTTTGGTTTGCAAGTTCCTTCATGACCTGGCTCTCCAAAGGGAGCTTTTTAGTGTTAAATTTTACTCCCTTCCATGTGTTCTAAAAGCCAGTGACTCTCGTCTCTTTGCTGTTCCTACCATGTTATTTCATTTCTCTTCAGTGAATTTTCAGAGACATTGAAGACTGTCTCGCTTGCCTAAAACCTATCTTTCTCCTTTTCTTCAAATCCTACCTAAAATTCCTGCCTTTAATAAGAAACTTTCCCCAGTCCTCGTTAATAATAATAACTTTTCTTTCTTGATTATCTCCAGTTTGTTCTATATATTTCTTGTTTGTATGTGGTTGTTTGCATGTAGTCTCCCCGATTAGGTTAGAAACTTATTTTTTTTAGTAAAGCTTTTTCATTTTCAAAAGATATGCATGGATAATTTTTTAACATTAACCCTTGCAAAACCTTGTTTTCCACTTTACTCTCCTTCCCCCATCCCCTCCCTTAGTAAGCAATTCAATATATGTTAAACATAGTAAAAATATATGTTAAATCCAATATAGGTATACATAGTTATACAATTATCTTGCTGCACAAGAAAAATCAAATCAAAAGGGAAAAAATGAAAAAGAAGATAAAATGCAAGTAAAACACAACAAAAAGAGTGAAAATGCTATATTGTGAACCATACTCAGTTCCCACAGTCCTCTCTCTGTTGTAGATGGCTCTCTTCATCACAAGATCATTGGATCTAGTTTGAATCATCTTATTGTTGAAAAGAGCCATGTCCATCAGAATTGATCATCACATAATCTTCTTGTACCTGTGTACAATCATTTCCTGGTTCTGTTCATTTCACTCAGCATCAGTTCATGTAAGTCTCTCCAGGCCTCTCTGAAATCATCCTACTGATTGTTTCCAGTTTCTTGTCACTACAAAAATGGCTGCCTCAAACATTTTTACACGTGTGGGTCTCTTTCTCTCCTTTAAGATCTCTTTGGCAGATCAGTGGAATAGAGTAGGTTCAAGGGATAAAACAGTCAACAAATATAGCAACCTAGTCTTTGACAAACCCAAAGATCCCAGCTTTTGGGATAAGAACTTACTGTTTGATAAAATTGCTGGAAAATTGGAAACTATATCAGAAACTAGGATTGATCCATACTTAACGCAGACTACCAAGATAAGGTCAAAATGGGTTCTATGACCTAGGCATAAAGAATGAAATCATTAATAAATTAGAGGAACATAGGATAGCTTTACATCTCAGACCTGTGGAAGGGGAAGGTCTTTATGACCAAAGCAGAACTAGAGATCATTACTGACCACAAAATAGAAAATTTTGATTATACCAAACTGAAAAGTTTTTGTACAAACAAATCTAATGCAGACAAGATTAGAAGGAAGTAATAAACTGGGAAAATATTTTTACAGTCAGTTCTGATAAAGGCCTCATTTCCAAAATATATAGAGAATTAACTCTAATTTATAAAAATCAGTCATTCTCCAATTGAAAATGGTCAAAGGATATGAATCAGACAATCTCAGATGAAGAAATTGAAATCTATTTCAGTCATATGAAAAGATGCCCAAGTCATTATTAATCAGAGAAATGCAAATTAAGACAACTCTAAGATACACTACACACCTGTCAGATTGGCTAAAATGACAGGAAAAATAATGATGATTGTTGAGGGATGTGGGAAAACTGGGACATTGATTCATTGTTGGTGGAGTTGTGAACGAATCCAACCATTTTGAGAGTAGTTTGGAACTATGCTCAAAAAGTTATCAAACTGTGCATACCCTTTGATCCAGCAGTGTTACTACTGGATTATATCCCAAAGAGATTATAAAGAAGGAAAGGGACCTGTATGTGCACGAATGTTTGTGGCAGCCCTTTGTAGTGGCTAGAAACTGGAAACTGAATGGATGTCCATCAGTTGAGAATGGCTGAATAAATTGTGGTATATGAAAATTATGGAATATTACTGTTCTGTAAGAAATGACCAACAGGATGATTTCAGAAAGGCCTGGAGAGACTTACAGAACTGATGCTGAGTGAAATGAGCAGGACCAGGAGATCATTATATACTTCAACAACAATACTAGATGATGACCAGTTCTGATGGATCAGGCCATCCTCAGCAACAAGATAAAACCAAATCATTTCTAATGGACAGTAATGAACTGAACCAGCTATACCAGAAAAAGAACTCTGGGGATGACTAAAACCATTACATTGAATTCCAATCCTATATTTATGCACACCTGCATTTTTGATTTCCTTCAAAGCTAATTGTACAATAATTCAGAGTCTGATTCTTTTTTGTACAGCAAAATAATGTTTTTGGTCATGTATACTTATTATGTATCTAAGTTATATTTTAATATATTTAACATCTACTGTCATCCTGCCATTTAGGGAGGGGTGGGGGGTAAGAGGTGAAAAATTGGAACAAGAGGTTTGGCAATTGTTAATGCTGTAAAGTTACCCATGTATATATCCTGTAAATAAAAGGCTATTAAATTTAAAAAAAAAAATAAATAAAAAAATAAATTTGTTTTCCATAAAAAAAAAAAAAGATCTCTTTGGCATATAAGCCTAGTAGAAACACTGCTGGATCAAAGGGTATGTACAGTGGTTTGATAGCTCTTTGGCCATAGTTAGATTGGAAACTTGTTGAGAGCAAGCACTGCCTTTCCTTTTTTTTTTTTTTTTTTTTTTTTTTTGTATGCTCAACAAGTAGCACAGTGCCTGGCACATAGACATAATTAAAAGTGCTTATTAACTTGACTCGATCAAGTTAAAATCCAAGAATAGGAAGATCATGTAAGAGCTAGAAAGACTGGTAATATTTTCTCAGCAATAGATGGTATGCGTCCATTTTCTGAGGATAATTAAGGCTAAAAGCAAGGATGCTCATTATTGGAAAGTTGGGTCCCAGGGAATGAAGTACTCTTGGCCATAACAACTGTCCACTAAGTCAGAGATGCATTGCAGTTTGCATCCATGGAAGAAGTACCTACATGATGAAGCTATGGACTTACTTGATGTGTATGAGTTACTTATAAAACATAGTGCTAAGAAGTGACAAAACATAATTCATGTGCTGTTTTTTGATAGTACATCTACTTTTGTTTTAAAGTGAATTAAATCGTGTATTTTTTTTTTCATTTTTGTGGATGCAATTACTGAAAGAATTTTTCAACTCAGAAGTGCCCCAAACAGTTAAGCAATTGGTCACTAGAGTGCAGTCGCTAGAATATAGGACTTAGAGTCAGGTGAAGTGGTGGGTTTAAATCCTGCCTGGGATACTTATTAGCATATGGTCATGGGAAAGTCAATTAAGGTCTCTGAAGCTCAGTTTTCTCATTTTAAAATAGGGATTGCCACACTTTTAGTACCTATCTTATGAGACCATCCTATAAATCTACAGGCAATTGAGATTATCAATGAACAAGCATTTATTATGTGCCAGGTGATGGGGATACAAAACATGAACCAACATCTGCTCTCAAAGAGCTTAAATTTAATGGTGGCAGCCAACAAGCACACATGTAGGTATATAAACAAATATAAAAAGAATAAATACAAAGTAATTAAATATAAGGTGGTTTAGTAGGAAAAATCATTGTAGGGAAGTGTTTTGTAGACATCAGTCACTCAATAATCATTAGTTAAATGCCTACTCTGTGCTAAGCACTGTACTGAACCCTGGGAATATAAAGAAAAGCCCAAAACAGTCTTCTCTCCCAAGGAGGTCGCAGGGAGATTGTATACAAACACATATGAGGTTCAAGAAACATAATGTCTGGGTAATTTAATCATTTTATTAATAAGGCAGCAGATTATTAATATAAGAATGGTTATTTAGCCACCTCTCTTAGACTAAAGACTCCTAATTGTGGTGGGATCACAGTTTATATGCCCTTCAAAGAGTAGGTGGCAATCAACTCAAATTGGTTAGTGCAAGACAAGTGTGGACTATATATTAAAATGAAGGTCTTAGAGTTTGTGACTTAGTCCCTCAAATCTTGGTCAAAGATTTCACCTATCTTGATAATCAGTAGAATCAATCCTTCTCCAAGATTGAATAAACACAAAGAGTGGGATTACACCTTTTAATCCATTCTGAGAATTTCTTTTACCATCTCATTAGATCTTGACCCAGGCAAAAGAGTGATTTCTCACACTGGTTGATTTATGGATGGAAAAATAGGGAGGAAAACCCTGGTCCTAATACAATAATAAGTTATTAAATATAAAAGAGAAATTCTCATTTCTCACATAGGATATATTGGAGATAATCAATACAGGGAAAATACTAGAATTAAGGGGGATGGGAAAAGTTTTTTTAGAAAGCAGGATTTGGGCTATTGGGATTTAAGGGAAGTCTGAAGGCCAACACAAGGCAGGAGACCATTTTAGGCATGGGGGACAACCAATGAAAGTGCAGAGTTAGGAAGTAAAGTATCTTGTAATCTTTTTTTTCTCTGAAGCATTTGGGGTTAAGTGACTTGCCCAGGGTCACACAGCTAGGAAATGTTAAGTGTCTGAGATCAGATTTGAACTCAGGTCCTCCTGACTTCAGGGTTGGTATTCTATCCACTGTGCCACCTAACTGCCCCAAGTATCTTGTAATCTTGCAAGGAAATCAGTATCATTGAATTACAAGGTATTTGGGAAGAACGTAAAGGTATAAGAAAACTGAAAGGTTTGGGGCAGGGTAGGTCAAGCTATCAAAGACTTTGCAAACCAAACAAATAATTTTATATTTGATCCTGGAGGTGATAGGGAGCTACTGTGTGTGTGTGTGTGTGTGTGCGCGTGTGCGTGTGTGTGTGTGTGTGTGTGTGTGTGTGTGTGTGTGTTGGGGGAGAGATATGGTTAGACTTATATTTTAGAAAGATCATTTTGAGATCTGAGTAAAGGATAGAATAGAATGGGAAGAGACTTGAATCATGGAAACCTACAAGCAGACTATTAAGAGATAGTTAATAACATTGAAGAGAACAATTCGGTTGAATAAAGAGATTGGAGGCTGGAAAATAGAGAATTAAAATGAGGCTGAGAGAAAAAGAAGTGAAAGCAACTTCTCAAGGAATTTAGCTACATAAAGAAAGAATAAATATGGGATGATAAATTATAGGAATAAGAAGATCAAGTGAGGATTTTTATGTTTATAGACTATTGAGATGCAGCCAGCAGTTGGTATTGAAGATTAGAAAGTGAGGGTGATACGGGGAACAATCTGGTGCAAAAGATAGGGTGAAATGGGATCAGTTGTGCATGAGAGCAGTTTACCATGTCAAGGAGAAGGTCCACCTCATTAAATAAGTTGAGTGAAGGAGATAGTTGCAAAAGGCATCTGACTGAATGAGGAAGAAGGGAGAAAAGGAGTTGGCGAATCATAATATTTATTGTTATTTAGTAATATAATAATAATTTAAAGAAGCTAAATGATGCCTTATTTTTTCTTCTAAATATAAGCTAAGATTCTCTACTGAAAGGGGAGGAAAGAAAGGGAGCCAAAAGAAGTTTGAAGAAGCATGTATATAGAAAGATGGTTGAGGAAATTAAGATGGCATTAAAAGATTGCTTTGCAGCAATGAGAGCCCAATTAGGTAGCATAAATTTGTGGTGGAAGAAAATGGTAGAGGTAAAAGTGTATCTACTACAAGGATGTTGGGGACAAATAGAAGGGTTGAGGAATTGAAGGAAAGATATAGACAGGTTTTAAATAGACAGGTTTTAACAGGCTTTTGGGTAGAAGGAAAGTTGGAATAAAAAGAGATTGTGATCAGATAAGTTCATGAACCTTGAAGTAGTGCTTTGTGAATGATGGTAAGATCAAAATTATGTCTATCTCTGTGTGTGGTTGAGGTGGAGTATGGAAAAAGGTCATATAAAATGAGTAAGTTCAGAATATTTGAAGTTAGGACATTTGAAAGATTATCAATATGTATGTTGAAGTCTCTTAGTATGAAGGCAGGAAGAAGAGAGAAGATTGTGAACTAAGCACTGAACCCACTCAGGAAAAAATGTCCCCGTTCTCTAAAAGTAGAGTATCAACAGCCATTTGCATTAAAATACTATCTAAATGTCAGCTGGTGTTGTTTTTGTCATTATTATTATTTACAGGTGAAGCTGGTCTGGGAAGATCTCATAGAAGTGTTAAGAAATGAACAACATATACCTGTTTCATGTCTGTTAGACTTTGAAATCAGTCCATTGTGTAGGACTTCCAATTACTGGGTTTTCAGTTTTAGCACGAATGTATTTTAGCAGTTGCTGAGATTCCACTGAATGCCTGAGAAAAACAAAATGAACAGAACATACCTAAAGGACTTCTGTACTTACATCGAAGGCAGATACTGATTTTCAAGTGCCCAGTAGCTGATGAATTTTATCTTGCTTTAAGAAGCTAAGGTGGAATAGGAACAAAATATCCCCTTTTCTAAAGAACATCCTTTTTAGCTAAGCCAAGAAAAATTGACTTATCACATGTAGCCTTCTGTGATGCTCTTTGTCCACTGCTGCAATGATCTTAGACATGATGTATAATTTTGGGAGAGCAATTTGATCCTCATCTGGATGAAAATCTGCTATTCCTTGAAGAGCTATTTCAAAGGGGGATTAGGGTCTTTTCCCTTATTTACCACTCCTCTGCTAAGCCAATGTTGTTTAAAATTTAAATTAGTTCGACTTACTTAACAACTTATAGGCACAACTTCACTTTGGGATACTGAAGCAAAGGAGATTGAGTATAATTACTGTTGTTGCTCACCATTAAGTTACATTGAAAAGCTAGACTGTATAACACCCACTACTCTCCCAAGTAATCTGCAGGTCAAACCCTTTACTTTCTGGGAAGCACAATAAAAATTAATTGTTCAGTAACAAAGAACCAACTCCTGAGTAGAATCACATGGACTCACCTACTCAGCGAGTGTCTTTTTCTGGGAAATTTCCTTTAGTCACTGTTCTCCTTTCTGGTACAAGGCATGTGGTGATGATTGAGTGGGAGCAAGCTGTTCTGTTTTAGTTCACCTCTAAGAGATTCCTTTTGCTGCATTATGGAATATAAACACATATAGGTGGTATTAGCTTCCTATCTACCTACATTTATAAACTAATAGTAATTATTTGGCTGGTAATCATACAGGTCCATGTTCCCATAGAATCCAAATTCTTTGCCTTTTATAGTTCTTGGCCAGCAATAAGATGCAGAGAAAATGGACTCAGAATTAGTATGGCTCCATCTCTATCACTAGTGACCTGGGGGACCCTGGGCAAGTCATAACCATTCTGAGTTTCTCTTTTATCACCTATAAAATGAGAGAGTTAGACAAGTCAGGAATTCTTAACTTTTGTAGAAGCCATGAACCCCATTGGCAAGCTTTTCAGAATAATATTTTATAAGTTTGTAAAATACATGAGATTATCTGTGTGTATATACATATATACATACATATATATGTAGCAATCAGAATTAAATTGACTTGTCCAGGGTCACATAAATAGTGTCAAGTGACTGAGGTTGAATTTGAACTCAGGTCCTCCTGATTCCAGGGTTGATATTCTATTTACTGTGACACCTAACTGCCCCAGAAATCTATTTTTTAAAAATAGAAATCTCTAACTCGCTTATTAACAATTCTAGGAAGTGATTCTATCTCCAACATCCAAGCCATAGATAATAATAGTTGGCATTTATATATCTCTTTAAGGTTTATAGATCACTGCAAGTGTTCTCATTTGTTCCTCAAATCAATCCTGTAAAATTGATACTATTCTTACCCTATTTTATGAATGAGAAAACTGAGCCTGAGAATGTAAACTTGAGAGGGGAGGTTGTTTTATTTTTGTCTCTATGTCTCCAGGACCTTGCGCAGTTTCTGGCATATAATAGTGTTTGATAAATGGTGGCCAAGTTAGATTCAACTGAATTTCTAAAGTTCTATCTTCTTTTAATATTCCACTCTACATTAGAGAACAAGAGATAATTTACCTATCAGATCTTTGGAGAAGGAAGGAATTTATGACCAAAGAAGAACTAGAGAACATTATGAAATGCAAAATGGACAATTTGATTATATTAAATTTAAAAGATTTTGCACAGACAAAACTAACACAAACAAGATTAAAAGAGAAGTACAAAGCTTGGGGAAGTTGTTTACAGCCAATGTTTCTGATAAAGCTTTCATTTCTAAAAAACATAAAGAACTGTTTCAAATTTATAAGAATACAAATCATTCCCCAATTGATAAATGGTCAAAGGATATGAACAGACAATTTTCAGATGATATTTCAGAACAGATAATTTTCAAAAATTAAAGCCTTCTATAGTCATATGAAAAAATGCTCTAAATCACTATAATTAGAGAAATGCAAATTAAAACAACTCTGAGGTATCACCTCATTCATACTTCTCAGATTGACTCAGATGACAGGGAAAGATAATGAGAAATGTTGGAGGGAATGTGGGAAAACTTGCACACTTAATTCATTACTGGTAAAGTTGTAAAATGATCCAAACATTCTGGAGAGCAATTTAGAACTCTGCCCCAAAGGCTATAAAACTGTGCATACTCTTTGATCTAGTAAGGACCAAGGAAATCATAAAGGAAGGAAAAGGATACACATGTGCAAAAATGCTTGTAGCAGCTCTTTTTGTGGTAACAAAGAAATGGAAAATGAATTCCATCATTTTGGAAAATTCCCCATCAATTGGGGAATGGCTGCCTAAGTTGTGGTACATGAAAGTAATGGAATATTATTATTCTATAAAAAATGACGAACAAGCTTATTTTAGAAAGACCTGGAAAGATTTACATGAATTGATGCTGAGTGAAATAAACAGGATCAGGAATATATTGTACATATTAACAGCAAAATTGTGCAATGATCAACTATGAAAGACTTGGTTCTTCTTAGGGGTTCAGTGATCCAAGGCAATCCCAATAAACTTTGGATAGAATACATTTTCTGCATCATGCAACTATGGAGATTGAATGAAAATCAAGACATGCTATGTTTACTTCTTTTTTCTTTTTTTTCCCCTCTGTCATAATTTTCCCCTTATGTTCTGATTTCTTTCTCTCCCAACATGATTCATAAAGAAATGTATATTAAAAAAATTTATATACATGTATAACAAGAAAAAATTTTTATATATTTTTAAATTCCACCCTATGCTGAATTTCACTATAACCTATATAGTTGCTCTTTTAAAAGTATGGACTTTTTACAAAGAGGAAGTTTTCAGAAAAAGAAATCAAAGCACTCTATAGTTACATGGAAAAAAATGCTGTCAATCACTATTGATTAGAGAAATGCAAATTAAAACAACTCTGAGGTATCACCTCATTCATACCTCTCAGATTGACTCAGATGACAGGGAAAGATAATGAGAAATGTTGGAGGGAATGTGGGAAAACTTGCACACTAATTCATTATTGGTGAAGTTGTAAAATGATCCAAACATTCTGGAGAGTAATTTAGAACTCTGCCCCAAAGGCTATAAAACTGTGCATACTCTTTGACCTAGTAGGGACCAAGGAAATCATAAAGGAAGGAAAAGGACTCACATGTGCAAAAATGCATGTAGCAGCTCTTTTTGTGGTAACAAAGAATTGGAAAATGAGTTCCATCATTTTAGAAAATTCCCCATCAATTGGGGAATGGCTGCCTAACTTGTGGTACATGAAAGTAATGGAATATTATTATTCTATAAAAAATGATGAACAATTTTAGAAAGACCTGGAAAGATTTACATGAATTGATGCTGAGTGAAATAAACAGGATCAGGAATATATTGTACATATTAACAGCAAAATTATGCAATGATCAACTATGAAAGACTTGATTCTTCTCAGGGGTTCAGTGATCCAAGGCAATCCCAATAAACTTTGGATAGAATACATTTTCTGCATCATGCAACTATGGAGATTGAATGAAAATCAAGACATGCTATGTTTACTTCTTTTTTCTTTTTTTTCCCCTCTGTCATGATTTTCCCCTTTTGTTCTGATTTCTTTCTCTCCCAACATGACGCATAAAGAAATGTATATTTAAAAAATTTATATACATGTATAACAAGAAAAAATTTTTATATATTTTTTAATTCCACCCTATGCTGAATTTCACTATAACCTACATAGTTGCTCTTTTAAAAGTATGGACTTTTTACAAAGAGGAAGTTTTCAGAAAAAGAAATCAAAGCACTCTATAGTTATATGGAAAAAAATGCTGTCAATCACTATTGATTAGAGAAATGCAAATTAAAACAATTCTGTGGTACTATTCCATACTGATCAAATTGACTAATATGGCAGAAAAAGAAAATGACAAAATTTGGAAGAAATGTGAGAAAATTGGGATGCTAATACATTGTTGGTAGAGTAGTGAATTGATCTAACCATTCAGGAGAGTAATTTGTAATTACGCCAATGAGCTATAAAACAGTGCATACCATTTGACTCAGCAATGTCCCTACTAGGTCTGTATTTCAAAGAGATCAAAAAGGAGGAAAGGGATCTATCATACAAAAATATTGTTTATGTATACAATTATTTTTGTGCTGACAAGAATTAGAAACCGAGGGGATAACTATTGGGGAATGACCAACCAAGTTGTGGGATACTATTGTGCTATAAGAAATGATGAGTAAGATAATTTCAAAAAATCTGGGAAAATATATGAACTGATGCAAAATGAACAAAACCAGGAGTATGATGCATATAACAGCAATATTCTATGGTAATCAACTGTGAATGACTTAGCCAATCTCAGCAATATAATGATCCAAGACAATTTCAAAGAATCTATGATGGAAAATACTATCCTTTTCCAGAGAAAGAACTGATGGATTTCCTCTTATAGGATGGATTTCATTAACTTGTTATTGAATCTATTTAGTTGTGTCCAAGTCTTTGCAATCCCATTTAGGGTTTTCTTGGCAAAGATAATTTCTTGTCATTTTCTTCTCCAGTTCATTTTACAGATGAAAAAACTGAGGCAGAATGAAGTGACTCACTCAGGATCACACAACTAGGAAGTGTTTGAATTCAGATTTGAACTCAGGGAGATGAGTCTTTCTGACTCCAGTTCTGGCACTCTGTGCAGTATAGCACCACCTAGCTGCCCCTTTCATTAATTACCAGTGTGCTGATCGTGATTCTCCCTATGAACTAGCTTCCCACTCTATTGTAAAAGATCCTAGTCTGCTAAATGGAGAAACTCTCGGGAGGCTCACCTCTCTCCTATGACCGAGTCATCTTTACAGAGAAAGACCAGCAGTAATGCCCCTTTTCCCATGACTAGAAGTGGGAATATCAACTAGCTTCCAATTCCTCAGGAATCTTCCCTTTTCCCCAATCACCCAATAGGTAGAGTCACTAACAATCCCCATGACAAGGTTCCTTACTGGTGAAGGAACCCCACTCTTTGTAGCTAAAATCCCTTTTAAAACACATCACACTACTGGTTGTGGGTGCCCTATTCCTCCCAGAGTCCTAGCAGATTGGGCCCAATTACTCTCTTAAGGTCCTGTCTCAAAGACCTGTCCTTTTTTACTATTTTTTTCTGAGTGCCCTTCATACTGTAACTTTATAAAGTGTACTCCATAAAGCTGACTTGTTTTACAATCTTCTCAATGTTCCAATTTTCTCAGTACAGGATCTTGTTATCCAGGCCCATCCTAAGTCTGCATCAAGACAACTCTGAAATCAATTTAAAGGCTAGTTGGAAATCTCAACACAAAATTCAAAAGGGCTAGAGAGGCATTTTTTTTTTTTTGACATGATCTATGACTTCCCATACATTCATTCACTTAAATAATCTGTGATTAATTAGCTCCAGTTGCAAATTTCAGCACCCTTTGTTCGACCTGATGACAAATTTCTTGGAACTGGGGTAATATGCCTCTGAAACAGAAGTCACAGTTTATCACTGGGACCAGGCTTGAAGCCTTTTCAGTTTAGGAGTAGTAGAGCCTCTTCTATCTTTTCTTCTGAGACTCCCAGGGTCATCTTCACATCCTGATTTGGTAGAGGCCCTTATTACCTAATCACTCAAAATGTTCCATATTTGTCTTTCTTATTCTAAAGTCTTAGAATAGACTGTATTGGAAGTAGAATTAGGACCCTGAGAATTCTAGCAGGCTAGAGGTTTGGAAGGCAATGAAGATCAAAACAGTCAGGTCAGCTGTCCAGGAAGTTTAGGACAAATGAATCAAGTTGCTCTTAGAGATTAGAATAGGAAGACAAATAAGACTTTGGCAAGCCATTATATATTATATGTTAATGATTAGTGTTATTTGAACTGTCAGTGACTTAACATTCTGCTTTTATGCCTTTTGTGTTCATCTAATTCTATGCTGCTGTGATTGGAGAATTAGTTAATTATTATTTGGAATGAATAAATGGCAGTTATATTGTGGGCCTGTATGTCCTTTGCCCATTTTGTATGAGGATCATAAAAATTTTGAATTGGAAGGGACCTTAGAAATAATCTGAGCTAATTCTAACAATGATCATTATAATTATACAGTTTTCATTTTTTTGCTTCCTTCTATTTACATTATAATTATTTTGAATAATTTTTCTTGGTTCTGTTTACCACACTTTGTAGAGAGCCAGAACTCTGGGGAAGTATACTTAAAACAAGATGTTAACTCAGAGGAATTGATGAGTTAATTGGTTATCTAGTTTACATATACTTAGTACTTAGTACTTAGCTGTAATGATGTAATTGTAATAGGGTTTATAATAACTGAAGACAGGAAGTCAGACAAAAGTCAGACTGGCAGACTGGCAGGGGAGACTGGGTCAGACTATGACAGACACAGACTGCGAAGGGGACAATAAAGACTTTGGACATTATTCCTGACTATTCTCATGGTGATTATTCTGCTGAGACCAAGGCTGGTCCCAAAGCCCTCCAGAAAACTAGCCCAGACATTACAAATTTATATGTTTTCTTATGTTTCTCTCGCAGCTAAATAACATATTACTTGTGTTTTTATCATTTGAAGTTCAATAAATAAGTATTTTTCCCAATATGGTATAATAAAAGGGCATTAGGTGGCACAGTAGATAGAGCATGGGGCTGAGAATTAGGAAAACTTACCTTTCTGAATTCAAATCTGGCCTGTGACACTAGTTGTATGACTCTGGGCAAGTCACTCAACTCTATTTGCCTCAATTTCCTCATTTGTCAAATGAGCTGGAGAAAGAAATGGTAAAGGAGTCCAATATCTTTGCCAAGAAAACTCTAAATGGGGTCACAAAGTCAGACATGACTCAACAACAAAAATGAAGATTGAGATTCTGAGAAATGTACACATAAATACATAGCAATGGATTCAAACTTAGATTTTCTAACTGCAAATACAGTGCTATTTACAACACATTATGCTGAATATCTTTTCTACCACACTTGAGATCTAGCTTAGGTCTTCGAGGTCAAGGATGGATAGCTTGCAAAATTTGGTAGGTTATAGAGTTTGATACTGTAGTGAACAAAAATAAAAAATAAAAAAGATGAGTATGAGCACTACTCTCTTCCTTTTATTGCTTTGGGTCCTTATGTAAGCATAGGTTATAAGGAGAAGACCTGCAATGCAGTCAGGGACTTGCAATTCCTAAGGTTACTGGAGACTCTTTATATTTCTTCTTCAGGTCACCAAACAGTCAGGGTGCTTTTTTGGGGGGGTGCCTCGTTAATCCTCCCCTTTCATAATCTTAAAGCCAGAGAATCTAGAAAAGCAGAAGGAAAGCAGGAAAGAAAGAGAAGAAGAAGAGGAAGCAAAAGATGGAATAAGTAGTTTCTTCTTTTGACAACTAGGGAAGATGTATTCCCTGGAGCAAGAAGGCTCATTACCCTTAAAATAAGGGGAAAATCTAATTCGCTTTAAAAACATTCCCTGCTAAGAAGTACTTTAATGAATCTCAAGGAAAGCTATTAAGACACGGAATATTATGGTACTGACCCCCATGACATTCACTCTAATATTTAGTAGGCCAAGAGAAATTAATTGGTGGTGTTTGGTAAAACAAATACATGAAATTTCATGGAAGCAAGTACAAATCTAGGCAGCTGATAACATGGTGGTGGGCAAAGCTAGAATTCAGAGAGGTCACAGTACTGTTTGTGTATGGATACTATCATCCCTCCTGTTATGTCTTGCAGTCTTGGAGGAAAGAGAAAGGAGAGGGAACACATAATTTAAGATTGCTTGGAAAGAAAACTGTTAAATTAAATTCTCCATATTTGTTGATTTACTTACATTTTTACACTGATTTTAACTCAAAATTCTACTTGGCAACTCAAGGAATCTAAAAATATTTTATGATAGTTTTTAAAGCACAAAACTGAATCACTAAATGATAGAATCCAATAATTTACAAAGGACCCTAATTAAAGATCACATTAGCCCAATCCCTATATCAAACAGTGCAGTGGATAGAATGCCAGGCTTGAAGTCGAAAGCACCTAAATTCAAACGCAGGCTCAGACACTTACAGCTGTGTAATCCTGGGCAAATCACTTAACCCTGTGTATCTCAGTTTCCTTATCTGTAAAATGAATTGGAGAAGAAAGTGGTAAAGGACTCCAGTGTCTTTGCCAAGAAAACCCCAATCCAGATACCAGAGTCAGACATGACTTAATAAATATTTAATATTTAACAAATGATTATATAATGCTATATTATATCATCTATTACATATTATATATAGTAAAAGCTTATATAATAATTATATATAATCTTAATAGCACTACTATGTGTCAGCCTCTGTGCTGATCATTGAATATGGGAAAATATGACAATATCCTGACTGGAATTGAGACAATAATTTTAGATAATATAGCAATATAATCCAGCTGAAAAGTGAATTTTATTAAATTACTTCATTCACAATTTAGTAATATTTTTAAAATTGTTGACATTTTAAAAAATACTAGATAGATATAGCAGTGGATAGAGCACTAAATATGGGGTCAGGAAGACCTGAGTTCATATTCAGCCTCAGATACTTATTAGCTATGTGATTCTAGATAAATCAACCTTTCTGTGCCTCAGTTTCCTCATTTACATAATTACATTACATAATAATAGCACTTCACTTGGAGGATTGTTGTGAGGATCAAATGATATAATATAGTAAAATGCTTTGTAAAACTTAAAATATTATAAAATGTTTAGCTATTATTATTTTTTTATTATAGCTTTTTATTTACAAGATAAATGCATGGGTAATTTTTTCAGCATTGACAATTGCAAAAGCTTTTGTTCCAATTTTTCTCCTCCTTCCTCCCACCCACTCCCCCAGATGGCAGGTTGACTAATACATGTTAAATGTGTTAAAGTATATGTTAAATACATATTATTATTATTATTAACTTCCAAATATATCTCTACTTTCTCTCTTCCCCAGAGTCACTCCTTGTAACAAAGAAAAAAAGTGAAAGAGAGAGAGAAGCAGTTCATCAAAATTTGATGAATCTGATAATGTATGCAGTGGTCTACAACTCATAGTCCCTGAGCTCTGCTAAGAAACGAGAAAGGTGCATTTTTTTTTCTTCAATGTGTCTGACCAACAATGACCATTATAATTATACAGTTCTTCATTTCCATTTTTTTGCTTCCTTTCATTTACATTATAATTGTTGTAAATAATTTTTTCTTCCTTCTGTTTTCCTCACCTTGCATTAGTTCATATGTCTTCTCATGTTTCTCTTGCAGCTAAATAATTAAATGCATTATTTATGTTTTTTTATCATTTGAAGTTCAACAAATAAGTATTTTTCCCAATATGATATAATAAAAGGGCAATTAGGTGGCACAGTAGATAGAGCATGGGACTGAGAATTAGGAAGACTTACCTTTCTGAATTAGAATCTGACCCTGGTCAAATGAACTGGAGAAAGAAATGGCAAAGCACTCCAATATCTTTGCAAAGAAAACTTCAAATGAAATAAAAAAGTTAGTCATGACTCAACAACAAAAATGGTATAGTAATAACTAGCATTATATTATACTTTTAGATCTGAAAAAACAATTTATAAATGATATCTCATTGCTATTTTCACCATTTTTACAAGTGAGGAAACTGAGGCAGAGAGAAAGAGGTTATAGATGTCACTTAGGGGAAAAAATATCTGAGGCTGAATTTGAATTCAGGCCTTCCCAATTTGAAGTCCAATGCTCTATGCAGTGCCCCATCTATAGAAAAACATAATAAAAAATGATAAATAAAATCAAGTCACTTATCCTTCAGTCCCTCTTCTTCAAAATTGAGACAGTAATGTTTTTATCACTTCAGAGTTGTTGAAGAAAAAGGAATTATATATGTGTCATGTTGTTCTTATTTGGTTTATGAGATAGTAAGTTCAACCTCTTGCTTGAAGACTGGACAAAATGAAAAACCAAGATCCTTGCACATGTTCACATACAAATCAGTGGTTCAACCAGGATGAATGATTACAACATTTCAAAAGGCACTCCCTAGTTAGCCAAAATATCTCCCTCCAAAATGTTACTTGATACTTATATATGTAACATTGTCCTATCTGTTGTTTCAATATGCTTCACAAGACTTATGGAAAGATAAAAATTATCTCTGTTTTACAGATAGGCAGATTAAGGTACCAAGCAGTCCAATGAATTGTTCTATCTTTTATAGATTCTCAGGATGTTGGGAAGCTGGGTTTAGAAAGATTCAAACCCTTTTTTCCTCCCAACCCAAGAAACATTCCACTAAGTTCTATTGCTGTTTCATTCAAAGATATAGAAATTGTGTTTCCTCCCTCTTCGGATGTCTAGACGCTAATTCTTCTAGACCTGTCTTTAGGAAGAACTCAATTGTTCTTCCTAAATATGAGAAAATGTGAGCAAAGACAACAAGATAGCAAATACTCAAAGATCATCACCAAGATTCCTTTTGACAATATAAAGATCCCTTCCTTTCTATGATAGCCAATTTTATCTCCTTTCTTATCTGATCAAAGCAAGGAAAGGTTATTAAGAGGAACATCATTTGAGGCATCTGAAACTTTTCCAGACATACTACACAGAGGTATATGAGAAGGGATCATCTCTATTCTTATTTCTTAAGGAGAACAGAGATGACCTTGTAAGATCTTTACCATTTCTAATTCTCATGTCTTTAAGGTCTAATTGATATTTGTAAGAAACAAATTAGCATATCCAGAAAACATATTTCATTACAAATTTATTATGTTCCTTATATTATTATAACAAGGATATTTTGAGGAACAGACAATTTTATAGTTCACATGAGTCTTGGGAACAGTCAGTAATTTGCCTAAATCAGTCTTTTAATGGTATCACCTTCTTCCACTGCCTGGTTATGTGACCTTGACTTCCCTGAGACTCAGGATGTTAGAACATTCTTTGCTTTTTTGTAAAAGAAAGAAATTGGGTTAGATATTTTCTCAGTTCTAAAGTTTCCTTCTAGCTCTGATATGTTCTAAGATCCCTTCTAAGAAATTAGATTATTTTACCTTTCTCCTCAATTAAAATCTTATGTTATCAATTTGGGTTAGTAATATAGCTAGGTAGTCAGGGGATAGACTGGAGTTCAAATTCAGTCTCAGATACTCACCACATGTGTGACCCTGAACAAATCACTTAATCCTGTTTGTCTCAGTTTCCTCATCTGTAAAATGATCTTGAGAAAGAGATTGCAACTCCAATATCTTTACCAAGAAAATCCCAAATGGGGTCAGTGAGAGTTGGATGTCACTGAACAACAAAGCTTTAAAAGTCAATGAGTCTATGAGTTTCAACATTCTTTGTTTTAATGTATCTTCCAACTCTGATATTTTGTATTCTTTGGACCCTTCCAGATGTAACATTGTATGGCTGTTTTAACTCTCACATTTTGTTTTCTAAGAGCCCTTGTTTCATTATCATTTTACATTTTATGTTCTAACAGTTTATGTTCTGAGACCCCTTCAAATTCAGGGATTGCCTGTTCTGAAGATACTTCCAGCTCTGGAATTCTGAGTTCTAAGTGTCCTTTCAGATCTAATATTCTATGTTTTAAGAATCACTTTTAGTTCTGGCACTGTGTTTTACGAGAGTATTTACATCTCTAACATTTTATATTCTAACAGTCTTTATTCTGAGACTCCTTCCAACTTGGCCATTCCCTGTTTTAAGGGTGCTTCTATCTCTGGCATTCAATATTATTAGCAGTATATATCTTTTTAGACATCTTTTGTCACACTCTATGCTTCCATTATAAATTCTCTATATTGTGTTGATTATAAGGACCTAAATTAATGATCCCCAAGATGGGATATTTTAGTTTGAAATACTTTTTAGTCTTTTAAAGTTCAAGCATTTATTCTATGCAGCTACCTCTGTAATTTCAGTTTTGCAAATTATAATTTGTTTTGTTTTGGGTGGTAAGAATAGTCAAGCTAGGTTTGGGGAAAGCAACATAGTTTCAAAATATATTGGTTCTAGAGGTTATCTTGCTCTCTTAATGCCTGTTAGAGCTTATAGTTCCAGTTTAATAGTTTGATGCAGGAGTCCATTTAGGAGGTTTATTTTTGGTGGACTTTTTTTCACTTCACATCTACATTCAAGCTTCAGCATCAACCACTGCCATAATAAAGGCAATTAAGTGGGTCCCAAGGGAAACTAATAAAAACTAATTAAATGTTTGTATTTGCAGGGCTGGTCACTAGAGGGAGCAGAAAGTATTCCCCTGTCCACAGTTTCAGGCCATTCTCCTTTAGCTACATAGTGGTCTATTTAATTATGGAACATAAAATGTTTGAACTGAAAGGGACCTTAGAGCATGGGATGTTAAAGCTACAGCATAGTCCAGTGGTAAAAAGCATTAGCAGTGAAGTCTAGACATAGACTTGATTCTTGTCTTTGCTATTTACTGCCTGTGTAACCTGAGATGTCCATATCTTTCTGGTTACCTCATCAGGAAAATGGATACAAAAGGTCTTTTCTGGTGCTAAAGCCATGATTCTATGAATTAGAACTAGAAGGGTTACTTTGACTCGTGAGATTAAAAAATACAAGGACTCTTAGAAATAGTCTGATCCTCTGGATTCAAACTCAGATCTTTTGACTCCTAAATCTTGACACTATACCACAATTGCCATTTTTGGTCTTGGTCTTCCAGGGATCCTCAAACTACGGCCCAGGGGCCAGATGTGGCCTCCCCCTCACCCAGGTCTATGAAGGCCCACAAAACAAAGTTTTTGTTTTTACTATAGTCCGGCCCTCCAATAGTCTGAGGGACAATGAACTGGCCCCCTATTTAAAAAGTTTGAGGACCCCTATCTTAGACTATCAAAGTTGGAAGGAATGTAATGAGAAAGAAATGATTACTTACTATATGTCAAGCACTGTGCTAAGTTCTGCTTATATAGACAAAGAATCAAGACCAAGAATTTAAAATTTAAAAGAAGCTCACATTCTAATGAGTGGAGACAATTTAAGATCAGATACAGGATAGAGAGAAGAATTTGATCGTAGGGTTCACTAGCGAAGTAGATGGCAAGACTCAGGAATCTTTAGTGGTCACCAAAAACTCCTTTTTTGCCCTTCCTCCTCATCTAATTTGTGACCCTTCTCATCCCTTTACATATATTCTTTTTTTAAAAAGACTATTTTAGTTTTTCTAATTTTATGTAGAGACAATTTTTAGGATTTGTTTTTACAAAATTTTGTGTCCCAAATTCTTCTCCCTTTCCCTTCTCTCCCCTCTCCCTAAAATAGTAAGCAATTTGATACAGGTTATATATATGTAATCATTTACATGTACTCTTGATTCAATTCCATCCCATTTTCTTCAGCAGATTGTTTCCTCTGTTATCTTCACTTTCCGACTAGTCTCTGGTGTCTCTGCTGCCTACAATCATGCATAGAGCTCCTTCTTCCCTCCTCCCCTTCCATATTCTTCAAAAAACTTCATTTGATCTGAGCCCTTATAACTATTACCTTATATCTTTCTTCCAACTTATATCTAAACTCCTTAAGAAGGTTATCAAATCTAATATGGAAACATGTTTTGCATAATCTCACATGTATTGTTGATATATTGCTTTCATAATAGGTGGGAGAATAGCTGGAAAGATGAAGAGAATTTGGAACTCAAAATTTAAAAATGAATGCCAAAATAAATAAATTATATATGTGTGCATATATACATATATATGTATATATACTCATATATACATATATTTAAAGAAGGTCATCTATAGTTAGTGCTTCCATTTTCTTTCCTTTCATACTTTCCTTAATTCTCTACTATCTGGCTTCCAACCTCATTGTTCGATTGAAAAAGTTCTGTCCAAAATTACCAATGATCTCTTAATTGCCAAATCTAATGACCTTTTCTCAATTCTCACCCTTTTGAAACATTCCATAGCATTTGAAAGTATGGATCACTCTCTTCTTTTTGGTATTCTCTTCTCTAGTTTTTTTTTGCTTTTTTTGATTCTCCTCCTAGCTATCTTCTCAGAAGGTCCTTTGCTGGATCTTCATCCAGTTTACTCTTACTAAGTTTGGTTAGCCTCCAATGATTTGTGCTGGTCTTTTTTTTTCCCTTTACCTGTATACTATTTCCCTTGGGGATCTGTAGCTAAGTCCTATTCTTACTACCTTCACAATATCTCTCATGCATGTCTTCTCATTTATATGTGTTACTCATAGTGCTGCCATCTTCATACGGGTCCTCATCACCTTATATCTACACAATTACAGTAGTTTGCTGGCTGATTTCCTTGCCACAAGTCTCTTCTTAATCCAGGTCACCCTTCTCTCAGCTGCCAAAGTGGATCCTAAATCACAAATATAACTATGTCACCCCCTACAGTAAGCTTCAGTGCTTAGTAATATCCATAAAATTTATAGCTTTTAAATCCCTTCACAAACTGACTCCTTCCTATTTTCCAGTCATCTTACCATTTATTCCCCTCTATGTTCTCTACAATCCAGAGACAATGATCTTCTTTTCTTCCTCAAACTGGACCTTCCATCTTCTGAGTCCATGCTTTTTCATGAGCTGTCACACATGTCTGGAATTCTTTTTTTGATCACCTTTACCTTCTGGTTTTCTGGGTATCCTTCAAAACTTGACTCAAATCCCTCTCAAGTTCTTAAAAAATCTCTCTCTACCTCCCTTTCCTTCTTTCCCCAATCCAATGTCTTCTCTTTGAGATTAACTTCTATTTACATTATATGTATCTTTCAGGTGCATTTTTAAATATAATCTCTCCCATTAGCTCACCATTGAATTCCTTAAGGACAGGGACTATTTTTGCCTTTCTTTATATCCTCAGTAATTAACACAATGTCCAGAACATAGTGACTAATTTAGTGAAAAAGGACAGGACAGATGATAATACCTGAGGGATCCAGAAGGTAGAATGACAAGATAAATTGAAAGACCTGGTAGAACATAAAGAACAATCTCACCGGAGGGAAAAATCCTGTAGGTCATTCCAAGTGGTAAGAGTGACCATGTCCCCAAACAAAGGGAAGACCATAGTAGATCTGAGGATCTAAATGTACTAGAGGTACAGAGCTCTGAGTTTCCTAAAAAGTTTTTTATGGGGGGGAAGAGGACTTGTGGAGGAAACATCCAATAGGGAAGGGACGTTCAGATATTGATGGACTTGAACAATGGGTATTGGAGGGAAGGAAAGGAAGATTCTAGTTCTCTTTAGAAAAGAAGAGTCCTTGGAATACAAGAATATCAGAATTGTAAAGAACCTTAGGAGAGTGCTTTGGCTGGAGAAACCAAAACCTCAATTTAGGAAACAATTTTCAGGGAAGTGGGGATAAGACAGGGAGCAGAGGGAGAAAAATAACAGATTGCTTGTAAGAAATTGACTCTCAACCTTTCAGCAAAAGCAAAGTTAAAGATCAACAAAATTCTTATAAGGTACTTTGGGGGCTGCATACATATGGTCAGGGTAATTATAGGCTCAATAATCTTGAGCTAGAAGGAATTTAAGGGCAGCTAGATGGTCAATAGATAGAGTACTAGGACTGGAATCAGGAAGACCTAAGTTCAAATCCAGTCTTAGTTATTTACTAGCTGTGTGTTCCTGGACAAGTCACTTAATTTGCACTTCCCTTAATCTTCTGGGGAAGGAAGATAAATCACTCCAGTATTCTTACCAGGAAAACATGAACAGTGGAGTCCATGGGACCATGAAAATTTGTTCATGACTGAACAAATGAATAACAACAAGGAAGAAAGTCCAGAAACCAACTATTTATTCCATATCCTTCTCCATTTTATGGAAGAGAAAACTGAAACTCAGAAAAGAAAAGTAACCAGGGTACACAAATAACAGTGTTCAGAACATAGTTTATCCTTAATAAATTCATGTTGACAAATTTAATGAGAAATGAGAGCCCAGATAACAATACTTGAGGGAAACAAAAGGCAGAGTGATAAGATAGTTTAACAGACCTGAATCTTTTAGATCTAGACTAATATTTTTCTCTCGCTCCGAAACCACTTGCTTCTCTGAGGTCAAGAACTATGTCTTTGTTTAAATTTCTCAAGATCCCTGAGATCAAAGAATGCAATCTTACTGGGGAAAAAAAAATCCTGTTGGTCATTTCAAATGATATGAGTGACTATGCCCCCCATATCTCAGAGATGAGACTTGAATTTGTCTTCTGGCTCTAGAGCACTTTTTCCTTTTTTTTATTTGGGGGGGGGGATTTAATTAATGAGTATGCATTTATTAAATACCCATCACATATTAAGTAATAACTTGTCATGATCTACTCCCTCCCACTTTATACCATTTTATATACTTATTCCAATCTTCAACAAAGATTTTTTCATACTCTTTTTCATACTCTTTCATACTGCCTCTATTGTCTCCAAATATATGTGTGTGTGTGTATATATATATATATATATATATATATATATATATATATAATATAGTTCTATATCTACCTACATGACATTTTGTTTCCACATTTTTATTTCCTTGTTGTCTTCTTTATCCCTGAAGATAAAGGCTATGCTGTGGGGATCTATATAGTTCTGTTCAGCATATGACATAGGACAGCATTTTTTCCATGGAACACATTGCTCCTACTGAGGTATAATCTAGGTAGGTAGAAGGCCTGTTGTCTCAGGGATCCTGAGAAATTTAAACAAAGACATAGTTCTTGACCTCAGAGAAGGAAATGGTTTTGGAGAGAGAGAAAAATATTAGTCTAGATGTCAAGAAACATGTGGAGATCCCAGCTCCAGCTCCTCCTGACAAACTTTGTGACTTTGGACAAGACCCTTCCTTGCTCCTGGTCTGTTTCTTTTTCCATAAGCAGAAAGGATTGGGTTAGATGATGTCCAATGTCCCTTCCAGTGCATCTGATCCAGATATGAAGATCAGAAAATCAATCTTGAAGTGATGAGAGAGGGGTTAGAGATGATGGATTTCAACTATGAATAACTTAAAAACTAGTAATGTTAGTAATGGTTAGTTACTGCTGGTAGAAATAGGAAGTCTGCAGCAGAAGCTGATTTTGAGGTAATGATGGGATAACTCTGAGGAATGATTTTATATTTGTCTTCTATACTTCTGACTAACAGGGCTTCAAGCTAAACAAGATACTCCCTAGGAGCACACACAGAGAGAGAATTGCGTGCTGTTCTCTGTGCACTTTGGGTATTGCTGTTCTGTACCTGGCTGTCATTCTCTGAAGTTCAGGTGATGGGGGAAATTATTCCATTTCAACAAATGAATAAATATTTTTGAATGCAATCAGTGTCCTCTGGGGGAAATGATGAAATTAAAACAAAAACACAACATGCCAATCTTATTTCTAGGAGTTTGGCTAACAGTTAAGCAAGAAAGCGAGCCATGGCCACAACTTTAATGAATCAGGAGATTTTAGTCTTCATTGCAGATAAATTCCCTTTTCTGAAGAAATATTCTTTGAGAAGTTAAGAAAATGTGCTCTTTTCTGTGATTTCTGTTCTTATTCCTGTCTTGATAATGGCTCCTAAAAGACACACACACACACACACACACACACACACACACACATTTTATTTTTTCTCCAAATTTATTTTATTTAAAGAAACAGAATAAGAAAAAAGAAAAACAGAAAAGTAATACAAAACAAACTGAAACAAGAGAGAACATTGTCATGTGCCCAGCAGAATATCAGGGAGGATTCACAATACATAACAATAAATACCAGTTCAAGAAAGTATATATGATAGAAGAAATTATATTCATAATGTCCATTTTTCTTTACTTCTTTGTAAATTGTTCTTTTGTTCTCTGCTATGTACCTTTTTTTACTTTAATCTTTCCCCCCCCTTTCATCCCCTCTATACCCCCAAGCAAGATATAGTTAAGAAATGATATATTTATATATACATACGTAGATATATACATACACATGCATACATACCCCCACACATATCTTTCCTATCCCTGCTGACCCTTTACTTTAATTCTGCTCCTAGCTTACCTTGATATTAATTAACCTTCTTTCACCCATGTTTTCTTCCTTCACCTTTTGCTTCCCCATCTGCCCACACCTCCTCCCTTATTTCTTTATAGATTTTGGAGGGTGCTATACCCTTCATATGTTTATACATATTTTAATAGAAACATAAGACAGAAGCCACTAGGAGAATAGATAGTGCATGAGAAATTAAGACCTTAAAATAAAAATCTCTACATAATCAATTTCCACAGCTTCACATACCATAAAATCAGAAATTTGTTCTTAATTAACCTGTATTACACTGTTTGGATTTAGTATTTAGCATAATTCCAAGCCTCACAGAGCATACACAATACCATGATGAGGAAACAGCTGCAGAGTGCTTGGCATCTAGTAAACACTTAATAAATGCTTTTTCATTCATTATGTCATTCTGGAAAGGACCCACAAGCAAGACCCCTAAGGACTTGACTTCTTAATCAAACAGTACAGATGTAGAGGAAGAATTGCACTTAAGAGACAAAAGGGGATAGAGCATGAGTCTGGAGTTAGGAGTTCAAATTCTGCTTCAGATAATTGCTGTATGATCCTAAGCAAGTCATCTGTCCTCGTCTGACTCAGTTTTATCATCCGTAAAATGGGGATAATAATAGAATACGTCTCCCAGGGTGGTTGTGATTCTTAAAGGAGATTATATTTGTAAAGTGCTTAGCACAGTAGGTGATGCATAGTAGAAACTTTGTAAAACCTTCTTTCCTTTCTCCTCTATCTTTCTTCCTTCCTTCTTTCCCTCCTTCCTTCCTTTTCTTTTCTCCCTCCATTTTTTTCAGTTAATGATTCTTATGGGGTCATTATGGCATTCTGCTATCATACAAAAAGATAGCAAAAATTATTTGCTCAATAGGCACTAAAGATCAAAATCCACATAAATTAGAAGTCCTGGATTATATAGATCAGGTTCTCTGTTAACTCTGTGACCTTGGACAAAGCTATTTCTCTTTCTGAGCTTCAGTTTCTTCACTTGTAAAGGAGTCAAACTAGATGATCTCTAAAGTCCCTTTTCACAAGACATTCCATGTTGTTGTTTTTTAAACATGCTATTTTATTACAAGTCAGTTCACCAAGCATCTATTGAGAACCTATTATGTGCCAAGCACTATTCTAAGTGCTAGAAATACAAAGGAAGGTGGAACCACTCTCTGCTGTCAAAGAGTATGCACTCCAAGGTGGGAGGTAGCATGCAAACAACAGTGAATGAGCAAAATCTATACAGGAGAAATTGGAGGTGATCCCCGAAGAAAAGCTTGAAGGTATTAGGATGGAGGAAAAGCTTCTTTGAGAAGGTGGGATTTTAAGGAAACCAGGAGGCAGAGAAAAGGGAGACAATGTCAGGCATGGGGGATGGCCAGTGAAAAAGCTTGGATTTAAGAGATGAAGTATGTTGTACTTGAAACAGCATGGAGGTCATTATTATTGAATCATAGGGAGGAGAGGGTAAATAAGGTATGAGAAGATTGAATAGCTAAGAGAAGGCAAGTTTGTGAATGGCTTTGAAAACCAGACAGAAAATTTTATCTGATCTTGAAAGTAATAGGAGCCATTGGAGTTTATTAAGTAGGATGTGTGAGTGTGTGTGTGTGTGTGTGTGTGTGTGTGTGTGAGAGAGAGAGAGAGAGAGAGAGAGAGAGAGAGAGAGAGAGAGAGACAGACAGACATACAGAGATAGAAAGAGAAAAAGGAAGGGGAAGAAGAGAGAGAGAATGAGAAAAAAGGAGAGAAATGATAAGACTTTTGATTTATGAAAATCCATTTGTAACTAAATGAAAGATGGATTGTAGTAGGAAGGGACTTGAAACTGGGAGACTAATCAGAAAGCTATTGCAATAGTCTGAAATGAGATAATAAGGGCCTGCATCAGGAAGGTAGCACTGTTGAGGAAAAAAGAGGATATATATGAAAGTTGTTGTGAAGGCAGAATTGGCAAGACTTGACAGCATTTGTATATATAGTAGGAGAAAGTCAGAAAGAGAAAGAATGAAGAGTTAAGGAAGTGGAGGCATTGACTATAGACAGCCTTGACCTTCTCAAGAGATTTAGCCACACAAAGGAAAATAGATACACGACAGAGATCAAGTGAGAGTTTTTGAGGGTGAGGTGGGGATGGCATGGGTGTGCTTGTAAGCTATTGGGAATTGTCTGGAAGAAAGTGAAGATTAGAGAATAAGGATAATAGAATGGTCAATCTGCTATATAAGATGATATAGAATAGGATCTTGCTCAAAGAGGGGTTAGCCTTGGCAAGGAGAGGGGCCATCTCTTTTTGTGTGACAGCAATGGAGGACTTAGTGTCAAAATGTATCTGAATAGCGTGTGAAGAGAAGGAGGGGAGAAAAGGAACTTCTCAAATGGTTGTTATTTTTTTCAGTCACATTCATGAAGCCAAGTTTTCAGTTTAAAGGGTAGGGTAGTAGAGCCATGGGGAGCTTAAAGAGTTTAAAGTTGCTTTTCAAAAAGCAACTGCAGAAAGTAGGATAGCGATTGTTGCCCCTAAGGATCAGTTGAGATTATGTAGGACTAATTTGTATATGATTTTCTGATTTTCTCCTGTTTTATTTAACAACATTCAACTAGGAGAAAAAGAGACAAATAGTGGAGGCAATCCAAAGTTGAGGTTTGGTAGGATAAGACTAATGCTAGGATGAGGAGACAAGAGACTCAGGACAAAAGATGGTGTAGAGTTGAAGTTGATTCACCAAATAGGTCATTATGGGGACTGAAGGAAGGTTTAGTCAGTTCAGGGGTGAAGACTTGAGAAAAAACTGAGGAGTAAAGCATTTGGAGATTATGATGATATCATGATAATAAAGATCAGGGTTTGGGATTGGTAGAATAACAACAGATTTCAATCAGACAATCAAATTTCAGAGTTCATGAACATGGAACAGAACATTTGTGATGATGGTGAAATCAAAGGTATGACCATTTCTCCTACCATAGGGTGGAGGAGTGTATCATGGGAAATGAACGAGTTAAGGTACTGAGAGGTTAGTATGCTTGAGGAAGTCCCTTAGAATGAGAGTAGGCCTGTGAGCTAGACAGAGAACTCTTTGAAGAAGGAAGGAGAATGTCCTCAAAGTCAGTGGGTAACAGCATATTAAAGATCTTCTTTTAAAGTCAATTAAAAATATCAAGAAATAACTTTTTTTCTCCAACTTAAAATTCTATTTGTGCTTTTCCCTTTAGCAAAGTGGATAGAAAAATTTAAGAGGGGGCAATTAGATGGCACAATAGATAGCACACTGGCTCAAAAGTCAGGAGGTCCTGAGCTCAAATCCAGTATAGACACTTAACACTTACAAGTTGTATTTTCCTGGGCAGGTCACTTAACTCCAATTGCCTCACACACAAAAAGCGAAGGTTTTTCGTAGGAAAATGGATTCAGAGTGATAACCAAATTTAATTCTTGTCCAGATAAGATCATTGCTTTCCTCACCTATTTAAAGCTATGACCTTCCTCTGTATTTTAATGTATTTTGATCTTTTCCTTATTTAAGAATGCTATCAATGTCACTTCAAATTGTCTTAGGGTAGAAAGACATGTAGAGGGCATAGAAGAACTATGCCAGTTTCAGCCTCCCACTCTCTAATTCAGGAATGTCTTGGATATTAAATTAATGTTAATTAAAAATATTTATGACAGACATGTCTAAAAGGGAGAGTATATTAATATTCTTTCCTTAAACATTTTGAAGTCCTTTCAGTTCTGACATCTGTAAATTCTGATCTTTTCTCTAGCTCTAACATACTATACACAAGTCTCTTCCATTACTAATAGTCAATGCTCTAAGATTCCTTATTACTCTAGTAGTCCATGTTTTTAGAATACTCTGCTCTGAGGTCCCTTCCAAATTCTAATGTTTTATGATTCTAAATTGCCTTCCAAATCACTAGATTTATCGTTGTCTGGAAAAAAAACTAGCATAACATTTCTTTCCCCTACCATCCCCTTGTACATTGCTTTTGGTCATTGATCTTAAATAAGATTCTATGATGATGATGATGATGGCATTTCTTCTTTTTTACGGTATTTTTTTTAAAATACCTGCCAAGATAATTTTCAATATTCACCTTTGCAAAATCTGTGTTCCAGATTTTTCTCTCTCTCCTCCCCTCCCCAAGACAGCAAGCAATCTGATATAAGTTAAATGTGTACAATTCTTCTAAATATATTTCCAAATTCATCATGTTGAGCAAAAAAAAAAAAAATCAGATCAAAAGGGAAAAATCCATAAGAAAGAAAAAAAAATAAGCAAACAAAAAACAACCCAAAAAAGGTGAAAATACTATGCTTTGATCCACATTCTGTCTCCATAGTTCTCTCTCATAATGTGGATGAAACTTTCTAACATAAATCTATTGGAATTGCCTTGGATCAGTGGTTCTCAAAGTATGGTCTAGAGAATCCTGGGGATCTCTGAAACCCTTTTAGAGGGTCTACAAATTCAAAAATAGTTTTTATTTCCAATATGATAAATGTCTATAAATATAATCCAGATAAATAAAAACGCTTTGGAGAGATCCTCAATAATTTTTAATAGGATAAAGATACTGAAAACAAAAGTTTGAGAACCACTTCCTTGGATCATCTCATTGTTGAAGAGAACCAAGTCCAGATGATGGTGTTTCTTGACCCCTTTTCTTTTTATGCACAGCTTTAACTAATACAAGATAGGTTAATCATCAGATGGTTATTCTTTCAGATGCCTTTAGAACCAGAGATGAGCTCTAGAATGAGTTTATGAAGGCTGCAGCCATGATGTCAGATTTCATGTTTTTTTCTAGCTGCATTCAGAGGTTGCTTGTTTTTTCTGTTTTAATGAGAACCACTGGCTGGCTTCCTGCCTGCCAGCCTGCAAGGAAGGTAAGTAACTAAAAAGAACATAGTATAAAAGGTGATTCAGTAGATAACAGTCTAAGGTGCAAAAAATAAAAAATAAAAAAAAAAATGACAAAGAGCCAAAGACTACAGAAAAATAGTAGGTGCTGAATCAGTCAGATATTATTGCAAAGAGAATTAGAATGAAATGAAATGAAACTTGGAACTGACAAATTCCTGAAAAGCCAAACAAAGCTTTGTCTGTGAAAATATCATAGGGCATAACACTGCTAAATAAATATCTTAGCTGAAATGTAATGAAATTCCTGTCAATGAGGCAGGTCTATTGCAAACCTTTTGAAACAAAAAAACTCAGATTCCTGATGTGGATGCCCTTTGTTTTCACAACATAGATATTTTGCTAGGTTTAAAGAGGCTCAGAAAGGATTTAGCCTATTAAGAGATGATGATGAATCAGATCTCCCAGGCTACTTTTTCTATATGTTTGGGTAGGAATGGGGGCAAATTCAGTGTGATTCTACTCCCCCTTTTCTTGCTCCATGACCAGACAGGTCTTCTGCTGAATATTCAATAGTGTTTGTCCATGTGCACATCTGTCCAAACTAGAAAAATAATTTTAAAAATTGCAATAGAGGGTGGGCTCCCAGGAGGGAAGGAAGGAGGATACTATCTGTATAGTTTCTTTCAAAAGTATCATGATCCTCCTCAGTTAGATTGTGCTGAGTAGGCAGGTTCACCATTTATAAAACACTTTCTGCCTGCCTCTTAACAGCTCTGTGCATTTGGTGAATGCAAATACTATCGTTTCCATTTTACAGATGAGGGACCAGGCTTAGAAGGCTGAAGGTGAAGCTCTTCCCACATCTTCATGGGATATGGATGATTTAGAATTTAGTTCACATCTCTTCTTGTTAATGTCCCAGGCAGCCCCCAGGAAAGATAGCTTTCTTAAAGGGACCTTTGGTAGTCTTCTGGTTAAATGTTATTCTCTGATACTGTAGCTTTAAATATTTATTTAATTCCTATGTGCTAAGCACTGTGTTAAATACCTTACAAACTGTTTCATTTGCTCCCCATAACAGTCTTGTGAGGTCGGTGTTATTATTAGGTTCATTTTTACAGTTGAAGAAATTAAGGTTAAATCACTTGCATAAGTTACATACGTAGTCAGTAAGAGTCTGAGGTTGTATTTAAACTTAGGACTTCCTGTTGTTGTTTGTCCTTCATTTTCAGAGTGCCAGGACAGGGAGATGATTCCAGGACATGCAAGTGAATTAATTAGGTGAGGGAGGGCTGGGGAAGGTCACCTGCTTCACTTCTCCTCCAGAGCATCTGGTCCAATGACCAGATACAGAACAGGATGCCTGGAGAGGGCCCTGGCCTTTCAAAGTTAAGGTCTTCAACAAGTCTCGGTCTGCCTGAGCCCAGTGATCATTTGCATCACCTCCCTGCTTATTGCCCACGAATGGTCTGATGATGTTCTTAGTTGTGCCTCCTAGAGGCAGCAGCCATTCTGGAAGGCACATGCATGAATGACCTGGCTTCTGGGGCTATGACAACCGGTTATCTTAGCACTTGCTGGCACTCCTGTCCTGGAATCTGAGAAGGGAAGGAGTCAGCAATGGAATTTTGAATGCTTGCTAAGCAGCAGAGCAGAGCAGCCCCGAGCCTCGAGGTTCAGTGTCTGAGGCTTCCTGACAATGTGCTAGACTGGAAAGGACACTGGATCTAAGCTCAGAAGACCTAGATTTGAATCCCAGCTCTGTTTGACTGAACTGAGGTTCAAAATGAGGTTATTGGTCTAAATCAGTGGTTCTCAAACTTTTGTTCTCAGTATCTTCATGTTGTTAAAAACTATCAAGAATTTGTTCAAAGAGTTTTTGTTCACATGGGTTATATTTATAGTTATTTACTATATTAGAAATAAAAAATAATTTTGAATTTGTAGGCCCTCTGAAAGGGTTTCAGAGACCCCAACAATTCTTTGGACTACACTTTGAGGACCACTGGACTCTAAATGCTCTTTTAAATCATTCCTAACTCTAAATCTTATGACTTAAGCTGTGACCCAAAGATTCCCCCATTCTGTACAAGAATAACCACCTCACTTAACAACTCTCTTAGAAAAGGAGCACAAAGATGTACACATCTATAGATCTATATCTCTATAATACTTTCTTTGTTATGAAGCTCTTTAAGGAAGATATTAAGAAACTTCATTCTGGGGTTGCATCTTTACTAAATACATAGATATAGATAGCTCCAAACTTCCTTGAATATGGTGGAATACAAATGCTTTTATTCTACATTTAATGACAGTAAATTAACATTCAGAAGGAAAGCCATTTACCTAATATTATAAATATGGGCCAGTGGCAGAGCTAATTTCTGAATTCAGATCTCTAAGGTCACACTCTTAATGAGAGGTGAACACATTTAGAAAGGTGAATAAATGGCTATCACTTTCTACCCAGAGCCCTACCAGATGTGTTCTGGAGCCTGCTCTTACCTAGAAAGTTAATTGTTAAATTTTCAGTGTGAACATTTGCATTATAAATTATGGCTTAAATTATTGTTTTGTTGATTATTAAGGCTTAGAAAGTAATAGGAAAAAATGTCATTGCATATTAAACTTAAATGTGCATATATATGTATGTATCTATCTATCTATATGTCTATTATATCTATTTATCTCAACCTTTGCCTTAAGGCTCATTAAGGAAAGAAAGTAGATTGGGAGTCAGAAGACTAGATTTGAGCTGTCTCCATCCTTTACTGCCTAAATGACCTTGGGCAAGCCACCTCACTGGGCCTCAATTTTCTCATCGGTAAAGTAAAGAAAGGTCACAAAAAAAGTCACAAAGGTCCCTCAGAGCTAGGAAAGTGAGTAAAGTCACACAGAGAATAAGTATCAGAGCTGAGGGGTCAAAAGACTCAAATTTGGGATTACTAGACTCCCAATCTAGTGTTCTTTTTACTAGGATAGCAGTCTTTAAATTGGGATCCACAGATCTCCAAGGAAGAAAGCTATGTACAATTTTTAGACAATCCACAATTTTTTTTCAAAATTTTGATAATCATTTTTAATATAGTTGATTTCCTTTGCAAGCCTGTGTATTTTGTTTTATGTATTTAAAAATGTTATTTGGAAAGGGTGTTTACAAGTTTCACTAGACTAACGAAGGAATCCGTGACCCCCAAAAGGGTAAGCACTATACCATCTTGTCACAAAGTCTAAAAGATTGTCACCTCAGGATCCTGGGTGCTGGTCTGACTTGCTAGTAAATAGCTTCCAAATACCTGCTGATTGAAAGGATAACTCCAATCCTTCCTCCCCCCATACACATTTATTGCTTTTTGATAGCCACAAAAAACATACTTATAACTGACCCATAATCTTATCTTGGGCCAGCCCTGCTTGCTTCTAATCTGCTTTTAAACAAGGAAACATAGGTTCTTGTCTTCTTAGTCTGACAGCTATAGAACACCGAGAACCAATGCAGTAATCTTGGATTTAGTAAAGATGCAATCCCAAAGTGAAGCTTCTTTGTATCTTCCTTAAAGAGCTTCATAACAAAGAAGATATTCTCCCTGAGTGACCCTTTCCTATCTCCTCATAGATCAGTTAAAACTCTCATTTCCTCCTATTCTAAAATAGAGAATATCTGATTCAGAAATGTAACCTCTATCTCCTTCTTGCTACAGTGCCTTTTAATTAAGCCTATAAAGACTCTGGAGATTATAGAGCTTGCTTTTTTTGTAGTGTGTTCTGGAAAATTACTGCAATTGGACTAAATCAAAAAAGGTTATTCAACATGTAGCATTTTTCGATGGCATTAGGGTGTTGGTTTTTTGTATAATTATGTATAAAGCAAGCAGAGCATGTACATTCTTTTTGAAGACTATTGATGGGAGTGAAACAATTTCCTCCCTACTCAAGTGCTGAAATCAGAGCAGAGTTATTTAAAAAAGGACAGAAATTCTTGTTCTTCTCTTTCTATAGATCACATGTGGAACTATTTGCAAAAGGGCAAAGAGGCAGCTGTAGAGGATTTTATTTAAACACTGCTAGGTGGCAAAGTAGCTAGATCCCTGGGCTAAGAGTCAAGAAGGCCCAAGTTCAAAATCAGCCTTGTAAACTTACTAGCTTTGTGAGTCTGAACAAATCATTTAAATTTGACAATTCTCAATTTCTTTCAGGGTCCTATAAATATTAATTAATTAAAAGAATAAAATTATATCGTATTTAGAAAGCACTTTGTAAACTTCAAAGTAATATATAAATGCTATGTATTATAATTATCTGGTGTTTTTGCAGAAGTCGCCCTCTTACTGTCAATTTTCCTATGCTAATTTTATCGATCACTCTTAGGAGAGTTCAATATTTTTTCTGTCAATTCTTTGAAAGAAAGAAAAGAGAAAAAAAGCCTGATATTTCTTATTTTCTTCTAATATCCTGTATAATTTAAAGGTTCATTCTAGTCTAATACTTTCTGCTCCAAGGTCCCTACCTCTGACACCTCACGAACATCTTTCCTGTTCTTTGAGAAACCCTACTAGTATTATCATTTGCTTAGCAATGTGCTCTCCTAACTCTTAGACATTCTATATCCTTTCTAGCTCGAAAATTTGGCGTCTCAAGATCTCTTCTAATTCTAATATTCCCTACTATGACTCTAATTAAACATTTATTAATTGTTCCCTTTTGGTGCACTGACGGGTTAAGGACTGATTCTATGATCAAACAATGCTGAAATTCCAATGCTATGTGGAATATTAACTATAATGCATTAGGAGCTAATGCACAGTTATTATCTATGCTGTGAAACAGATATTCCTTACTATATAAAATTTGAAAGCAGTTTGGACACAGGTCTTACTACATAATAATGATGTTGCCATACATTATTATGTAGTAAGACCTGTGTCCAACATGTGTCTAGCATGTGAACATGCTAGAGGCTACAAAAATTTTCAAATACAGAAATACTTTCAAATAAGTTTATGGCAACATCACACATCAGTGATGTGTGATGTATTTCTGTATTTGAAAATTTTTGTAGCCTCTAGCATGTTCACAAGTATCCGAAGAGTGCCAGGTGTACCCAGTAAGTGTTATTAGAAGCCCCAAGGCAAAGAGAAGCTAAGTACCTCAGAATGAATCCAACTGGGAATCAAGAATTGGCCACACACTCAAGGACAATATTCTGGAAATTAAAGCTGATTTCAACCTTCAGGCAACTCTTTCTGTCTGCTTTGTCAGAATAGTCTTGTTGGAACAATGTGTTATCATAGGAAGAAATTGGACATGGTGTCACCAAACAGGGGTTTGATTTTGACTCTGACACTAACTGTATGACCATGAGCAAATCATTTAAATTCTCTAAGTCTTGAGTTCTTCCTCTGTAAGATGGAAAAATCATATTTGCATAATTTATTTCATAAATGCTTTGAGGAAAGTATCTTATAAAATGTTGAAAGGCCATGTGAAATGAATAATTATTACTATAATCTTTCAAATAACAGAATCAGAGATTGTTTGGTCTGCATTTCCCCATCTCTAAGATTTCAATCTGGAAAGTTTTTACTTCCCTACCTTATTTCTGTTTAATTTGACTGTTTTTCAAGTGTCAATTCTTATCCCTTAGTCTAATCTACACTCATTTGACAAGCATATGCTAGTTTTATATGAAACCTGTACTGTTGTTATCATTATTCTCAAAAAGCTCAATGTATACAAGTAGTCTTTTCTCTCACCCTTCCCCTACATCCAATAGCTACCACTAGTTCTTAGGTGTTTATGTATTGTCTCCTACATTAGAATGAATGCTACTTGAAAGCAGGGAATAGGATTTTTTGGGTTCGCTTTTTTGTTGTTGTCTTTGCCTTTTTCTGAATCCCTATATCAGCAAAATTTTGAACCCCCCAAAAGGGTGCAGTAAATGAACAATCTCAGGATGAGTGAAGTAGTTTAAACTTTTCATATGCTCCTGCAGAAGGAAGTGTGGAAACTCCATAGGAGTATACATACACATATAGAAAAACAAGCTTTTATACTCTTAAGATTAGTCCTACTCTTCCCTTCAGAGTTCTGATTAGCCTATGTCCTTTCTGGTTACAGTCTTCCTTATCCATTCCTCACATGTGCTCCTAGACATATTCCCCCTCCCCGGTTATACATCCCAAGTTCAAAGATGGTGATTAACCCCACCCTAGGAGTGTGTTGGTTAATATGTATGAAATTCATTAAATATGTGTGCTTGCAGTGTTCTGTCATTGACCCCAGCCAGTTTAGTTTTGGGCTCTTATCAGAAATTTAGTAATTTAGCTAGCCTCTTGACTCACAAGGTGATTGATTGAAAATATCTTAACAGGATGTTTCATCCCTCTTCCTTATCCTTCTTTGCAATGTTTATGGAAACTTAATTATTTACATTTCTTATATCTGACACAATGCCTGGCACAAAGTAAGTGCTTAATACGGACTAATATACGGTCCAATTCCTCTATTATTTAATTTTTCCTTTGTTTTTATGTTGTTCTGTAGCACAGGCTCTGGAACTATTTTCCCACTCTGCCATTGCCATTAGCAGGTTAAGTATCCAGAGTTTGGTTCTGGATCTCCTCTAAAGGTCTATAGATAGTTCTGAGGTTCTTGGAGAAAGGGATATCACTCAAAAGGCCCATCAATCAACTTCTTCCTATGATCATCAGTTAATATGAGCTAACTACAATTAATTTGCTTTTAGAAATAGTTATTTATTATGACATTATATATAATACAGGTGGGATACCTCAGTCTCTACAAATACTTTTCTGGACTCCTTAAGATGTTCCCCTTAGGTATGATTATTTTCTGCTGGGCTTATAGAATCTTGAATCTGTCTTTATCAAGTCCAGTCTATCTTCTACTCTTGATATAGACATTGTCACTATTAGCTATGTTGCTGATGAAAATGATTCTAATCCTCTGATTTTTCAAAATTTGAAAGATACTCATCCAATTAAGGCTAAGACTGAGCCACTTTCATTTTATCCTTCCTGCCCCTAAGGGAAAATCAAAATTCTTTCAGAGGTTTGGATGGAGGCTTCCATTAATAAATTGATAGGCAATCAAATCCCCAATTCTGACTAACTTGCTATGACTAAGTCCCTCAATCAATCCAAATAGAATTCCTGTGCAATATTATTATGCTAGTTAATCCATTGTCTTTCAAAAACAATTAAATTGGTCAAGAACTTTTCTTTTTTAAAAAAAATTTGTTAAAGATTTTTATTCACAGAACATATGCATAGGTAATTTTTCCAACATTGACCCTTGCATAACCTTTTGTTGCAAATTTTCCCCTTCTTCCCCACCCTCTACTTATCTGGCAGGTAGTCCAATACATGTTAAAAATGTTGAAATACATGTTAGATCCAATATGTGTATACATATCTATACAATTATCTTGCTGCACAAGAAAAATCAGATCAAGAAGGAAGAAAAAAAAAACTGAGAAAAAAAAATGTGACAAATAACAACAGAGTGAGAATTCTATGTTGTGTCCCATACTCTGTTTCCATGGTTCTCTCTCTGGGTATAGATGGCTCTCTTGGTCACTACACAAGTGGAAATGGTTTGAATCATCTCAATGTTGAAGAGAGCCACATCCACCAGAACTGACCGTCGTATAATCTTGTTGTTGCCATGTGTGATGATCTCCTGGTTCTGCTCATTTCACTTAACATCAGTTATGAAAGTCTCTCCAAGACTCTCTGAAATCATCCTGTTGGTCGTTTCTTACAGAACAATAATATTCCATAACATTCATATAAAATATCTTATTCAGCCATTCTCCAATCGATGGGTATCCGCTCAGTTTCCAGTTTCTTGCCACTTCAAAGAGACCTACCACAAACATTTTTGCACACATGGGTCCCTTTCCTTCCTTTAAGATCTCTTTGGGATATAATCCCAGTAGAAACACTGCTGGATCAAAAGGCATGCACAGTTCGATAACTTTTTGAGCACAGTTCCAAATTGCTCTCCAGAATGATTGGATCCATTCACAACTCTACCAACAATGTATCAGTGTCCCAGTTTTCCACATCTCCTCCAACATTTGTCATTATTTTTTCTTGTCGTCTTAGCCAATCTGAGAGATGTATAGTAGTATCTCAGAGTTGTCTTAATTTGCATTTCTCTGATCAATAGTGATTTGGAGCATCTTTTTATGTGGCTACAAATTGTTTCAATTTCTTCATCTGAAAATTGTCTGTTATATTCTTTGACCATTTATCAATTGGAGAATGGCTTGAACTATTATAAATTTGAATCAATTCTCTATATATTTTAATAATAAGGCCTTTATCAGATCCTTTGGATGTAAAAATGTTTTCCCAGTTTATTGCTTCCCTTCTAATCTTGTTTGCATTATTTTTGTTTGTGCAAAAGCTTTTTAACTTAATATAATCAAAATTATCTATTTTATGATCAATAATGATCTCTAGTTCTTCTTTGGTCACAAATTCCTATCTCCTCCACAAATCTGAGAGGTAAACTATCCTATTTTCTTCTAATTTGTTTATAGTTTCATTCTTTATGTCTAGATCATGAACCCATTTCAACCTTATCTTATTATACGATATTAGGTATGGGTCTATGCCTACTTTCTGCCATACTAGTTTCCAATTTTCTCAGCAGTTTTTGTCAAATAGTGAATTCTTATCCCAAGTGGGGCTTTTTTATTTGTCAAATACTAGATTGTTATAGTCATTGGCTATTTTGTCCTGTGAACCTAACCTATTCCACCAATCAACTAGTCTATTTCTTAGCCAGTACCAAATGGTTTTGATGACTGCTGCTTTATAATATAATTTTAGATCTGGTACAGCTTGGCCACCTTCAGTTGCTTTTCTCTTCATTAATTCCTTTGAAATTCTTGACTTTTTATTCTTCCAGATAAATTTTATTATTTTTTCTAGTTCAGAAAGATGGTTTTTTGGGAGTTTGATTGCTAAAGCACTAAATAAATAGATTAGTTTAGGGAGTATTCTCATCTTTATTATATTTGCCCAACCTATCCACAAGCACTTGATATTTTTCCAATTGCTTAGATCTGACTTTGTGTGGAAAGTGTTTTGTAGTTTTGCTTATATAGTTTCTGACTTTCCCTTGGCAGATAAATACCCAAATATTTTATATTATCAACAGTTATTTTAAATGGAATTTCTCTTTGTATTACTTGCTGTTGGATTTTGTTAGTGATATATAAGAATGCTCATGATTTATGTGGGTTTATTTTGTATCCTGTTACTTTGCTAAAGTTGTGGATTATTGCTAATAGCTTTTTAGTTGATTCTCTGGGGTTCTCTAAGTATACTATCATATCATCTGCAAAGAGTGATAATCTGGTTTCCTCATTACTACTCTAATTCTTTTCCTTCTCTTATTGCCAATGCTAGCATTTCTAATATAATATTGAATATCAATGGTGATAGTGGGCAACCTGGTCAAGGACTTTTAAAACTTAATTTAAAGCCAAGGATTGATTCAACTGAGGTTTTTAAGCCTTGTTCATGTCCAAATGTGTTCCCACTTGATTAACATCTTATCATTTGCTTTAAATGGAGTGGGGTATTTGTTTAAACTTATTTTCACCATTATATCTCTCCCATATACATTTCTGTATTACCCATGGTACTGCTTTTACAAAACAGTAATATTCCATTCCATTCATTTACTACTAATTGCTTAGTCAGTCCCCAGTCTGATGGGCTTCTACTTTATTTCTAGTTTTTAGAATTTCCATTGGTGCATACAGAGCTTTTGCCTCCTTGTGGTATTTGCCTAGCAGTGGAATCTCTGGATCAAAGGATGTAAACATTTTAGTCACTTTCTTCAAAAGATTCAAAATTGCTTTCACAGCTCCACCAACAGTGCCAGTCTTTCTACATCTACTTCATGATTGACCAATCCCATCTTTGGTCAGTTTATCAATTTGCTAGATGTGAGTTGAAACCTAAGCTGTTTGCTTTGCATTTCTTTTATTATCAGTGATTTGGAGCAGTCTTTCCTATGACTGTTTTATTCATTTGTGAATTACCTATTCTCTGAACAAGTATATCATGCTGTCTTTATCCTCTGCCTGTTAAATTCTAAATAATAACATACATGATACTGTGGGGAACTGAGACAATTATCTCTTTAACTCAAATCTCCAAAATAGTTTCACTTGGAATATTCAGATTAATTGGGACTAAAGTTTGTTTTTTTTTTCCCCCCTGGATAATTGCAGTTCTCTGACAAACAAGCAAAGTGTTTTCATTAGAAGCTATTCTAATTTAAACCAAGTCAGTGTAAAGATTGAGTGATTTGTTTACCGTGCAACCCAAATAATCCACTCATTAAAGAATCTGTCATCTATTCCTGGACAGAATGGATTACAAAGTGGTATCATTCCTGGTACTCTCAACTCTTCTTTCCCTTCCTTAACCTGACCTTGTTCCCAAATCAGCTTTGCCTAATTGAGGCATATGTTTACCCCAGCTTTACTCTCACTTTCAATTACTACTTCCCTATAGCTCTGTAACATGGGTCAAAAATGTCCTCTCCATTTTACAGATGTTAAAATCCAGGCCTCTAAGGGCCACTAAATGGCTTGCCCAGGATGATGAAAGAAGGTAGGGCAAAGTGAACAGAAGAAAGATTTTATCTAGTTTCTTTTCTCAATGTTTTCATGCTGCTTCTTTCTTCCATCTCTTTTTCTATTTCCTTGAAGTCCTATCAATTACTTTTCCACTATGTAGGTAATAATTGTCTTTTCCCATCTGATATTGTCTTCCTAGTTACCCCAGAATGGAACCAACCCAATGATTGCTCAACTAATTGAAATCCCTTCTCTAGTAGTAATAGTTAAGAGTGAAGAAGCTGTCTCATTTATTCTATTTAAGATCCAGTTTATGTTTGCAGGGAATAGAATCTGTCATGTCAATGTCATAGGAGCTCCCATTTCCCTCAATTTTCGCCGGCCAAGATATCGGGGATGTTTTGTTGTTTCAACCCATCTGAAATTTTCTTGGCCATTTGCTTCTCCAGCTTATTTTACAGAGGAGGAAATGGAGGTAAACAGGGTTAAATGATCAAACCCAGGATCACACAGCTAGTGTCTGAGGCCTCATTTGAACTCAGGTCCTTCTGACTCTAGGGTCTCTACTATGTTACCTAGCTGCCCCAGGGATATATACTCTCTACATATCCCTCCACCCTTTTAAAAGCCCTCCTCTCTCAGTTCAGCTATTTTGTTTCTTTTTCCCCCTCCTTTTATCAGTATTCAAGGATAAGGCAGTCTGTGGAAAGAGTCCTGGTGTTTGAGTGGGAAGATTTGAGTGCAAGTTTTGGTTCTGCTATTTGATATGAAACCTTTCACACTTCTCAGCCTCACCTTCTACATTTTCCGATGGAAATTTTAAATTATCTGCCTCACTGAGCATTTCAAAGCTATGGAATATGATGTGTATGTTGTATTTGGTTTTAAATTTTAAAATTTAAGTGTAAGTATTAAAATTAAAAATTAAATTTAAATTAATTTAAATATTAAAAATTTCAACAAAGGTGAACTTATGAAATTATAAAGACCACATATTATTAGTGCAAATTATGTTGATTAGATCATAGGACTTGAGCACAAATCCCTACTATGCTAATGACTTCCTGTGTGATTTGGGGAAATCATTTCCTCTCTCTGGGTCTCAGTTTACTCCTCTGGTGAGATTTTTAAAGAATTCCTTTTTAAGGGAAAAAAATGCGCTTAAAGATATATAATAATAGTATTGCTGTAGTATAGGAAATGATGAACTGGTATATTTAGAAAAATATGGAAAACAGACTTATAAAGGAAAATGCTATCCTCTTCCAGAGAAACAGAGGACAAATAAGCATAGTACAACCTTACATAGATGCATGTGAATGTATGTGTTTATATATGTTTATAGATATCTATATATATTTGGGTGGGTGGGTGTGTATGTATATATATATATATATATATATATATACATACACACCCACCCATACACATATATCTAAGCTTCCTTCTAGCACTGGGTCCTATGACCCTTATTATAATACTTATAATAGTCTCACACAGTGGCTTTCACTACTTCTGAATTAAATAAATGAGTAAACAGATATGAGAAGTACATCTCCAAACTGAATTTAAATCTCGTTTTATCACCTTTTATAGACTATATCCCAGTGGATAATGAAAATAAACCTAAATGGCTTTGTAATATAAAAGTTTTCAAGATGTACTGTCAGAAAAGATTAGATTAAAAATAGAAAAGTACTCAATAACAACATCCAAAAAATGTTATTAGCCAAGTCCATTTTGTCCTTGTCATTTTTATTGTTTGTTTCCTTCCCTCCAATCTCCTTTTATGTCTATAACCCTGGATTAGAGTTTCTTTTCAAGTTACAAAGGGAAGAAGCTTGCTTCTATTTCATCAGCATCAATAGTAACCTTTTAAAAATGTTTCCCTTTGAGTAAAAAGTGTGACTACACATGTGGAGAATAATATTTTAGTTCTGAAGGGAGCAGTGTACTGTCAAACCTTTTCAGACCAGTCTAACAGAAATCTTGTCTCCTCTTCCTTGTGTATTAGGCCCAGTGGCAACCTCCAAATGCACAGACATTTTGGGTTTTTCAGTGATTATTTCTCATACAGCCAAGTGCATCTTCAGGCATGAAACAAGATAGAGGTATACTGCCTCTCCTTAAAGAACACAAAGGGCAAGTTGATAGGAAGGTACTAATGCAAGATGTGTATAACAAAACAAAACTATCTCTGTCTCAACCTCCTGCACTCTGTCTAGTACAAAGGACAAAAGCATACCACTAGCACAGCCTTCAAAATCTTCCAAAAAACCCTTTCTTTTTCCATCTTATGTGCCCAGCATTGTTTCTGATGCCCAAGGGGAAATTACCTTTTCATAAACATCTCTGGTAGTGGTATTCTGCATGTGATTGTGTTGATAATTCTGCAGGAACAAAGTGATAGCATACATAGCTCCAAGGATGCATTTATCAACCCGATCACAGTTATTATAATTAGAAAACCAACTAAGAGAAAGCTGAGCATGAAATACATCCACAGAGGAGCTGAATGGCATACATTACACCCTATGTTTGATAGTCTTTGAAGATGGCCAGTTAAATATATTTCGGGGAAAAGAAAAGGATGTGTGCGTTGTTGTTTTTAATTTAAATGTGTTTGTCTAATTGTATTAAAGCTTCAACAGCAATTGGAAAAAAAAAAAAAGGGGCGGTCGCTATTAATTGCTGGTGACCAGCTGCTATAATGCAGATGCCTAAAGCCGGCTTAAACCGTTATTAAAAACAACAGCCGTGTCCACTAGACACTGATTTAAGCTGGGCCTACTGTGGTCCAACTAGAGGAGAACTGAGGCAATTATCCAGACAATTCAGAGAGGAAAAAGCAGCCGTGCCTCGATTTCTTTGAAAAATATTAGTTCCCCCCGTTGGAAAACATTCCCCCCCGTTTTATATTCTGGATTATGGTCAGACAAATTGTGCATTTTAACCCCAATCCTGAAGCTTATCCCTGCATTTTCCCAAGTGGGGTGGAGAATGAGGGGTGGAGGAGCGATCAGAACACAAGAACTTGGACGGGAGCAACACCGCGTACCGGCATCGAGAGCATCCAGGCACCCGGGTCTAGCTCTACTTTCCCCACGCCCCTTCCCCTCTCTTCTCCCAGGGCTGGACTGTATCACCCTGTCTCCTGGCAACTGGAGGGCGCTAGAAGGGACGTCATTTCCTGAAGATCCCGCGGGAGGGGGAGGTTATTGTGGGGGGGGCAGGAGGCGGGGTGAGAGCTAAGACGTAGGAACAAGCTGGAAGCAGAGGCTGGCGCTGGAGCTCGGGGGGCGGGGAGCTCAACAGTTAGCAAAAGTGCCCCGCTGCCGACCTGGGGAGCTGGCGAGCTCCGGAGCGGCCTCGGAACAGCTTCTCCTGCTCTTGGGACAGCTCTAGGGCACTTCGGGCGCTGGTCCCCCGTTGCACTTTGGAGGCGGGGATCCCTCCCTCCACTTTTCTCCAATTTTGCATTGCGAGGGACCTTTCTCTGGGTACGGTCCTGGGCTCCGGACATGCCCCAAGATCTTTTTCTGACAGTTCGGGGCTCGCCCAGCCTGCCTTGCCTGGGGCTTCGGGAGTAGAGTCCTCGATTGAGGTGGTGGGGGTCCCCCAGGCCAGGAGAAGAAGTGGCCTGGCTGGGGGAGCCCGAGGATACTCTGACTTGGCAGGGGCGGAGGAGGTCCGGAGCTGCAAAATCCCCTTCTTCATCCCCATCAAGCCGCCAGGGCTCCCTGCTTCCTAGCCAACCTGAGGTCGGGAGATGAGCACCCAGCTGGACCGCCTGTCGGTGACCTCGTCCTCCACCGGCTCTCTGGGCTCGGCTGCCGGGGCGGCGGCTGGCTCGGCTGGCAGCGGGCTTCGGCTGCTGTCCGGCAACGTGCGCAAGCTGCACCATGCACTCAACTTGCTGCTGAGCGATGCGGAGCGGGAGCAGTTCACCCATTGCCTGAATGCTTACCACTCGCGGAGGAATGTCTACGACCTGGTGCGGACTCTGCGCCTGCTGCTGGACAGCCCCGACAAGCGGCAGCTGCTACCCATGCTGCGCCTGGTCATCCCACGCTCCGACCAGCTGCTCTTCGACCAGTACACGTCTGAGGGGCCCTACCTCAAGTCTCACGTCGCATCGGCCCCCGGGGGCGCCAACGGGGCCGGCCCGGGGCTGCTGGACGGTGCGGCCGCTGCCTCTCCTCCTCCTCCTGCCGCCTACTGGCTCCCGCAGCCCCAGTCACTGTCCAGCCGCCCGTCCCAAGCGGACTTCGGCCCTGGCCCCGAGGGGACGCCGCTGGAGGATCTGCGTGGGGAGGTCCGACTCGTGAGTCTTAGGAGAAATAAGACCAACGAGGGTCTCGGCTTCAGTATCCGAGGTGGCTCCGAGCACGGCGTGGGAATTTACGTGTCCCTTGTGGAACCAGGTTCCCTGGCGGAGAAGGAAGGGCTAAGGGTGGGTGACCAGATCCTAAGAGTAAACGACAAGTCTTTGGGCCGAGTGACCCATGCTGAGGCAGTCAAGGTAGGTGGAAGAGGGACGGGTAGGCAGCCTTGGACTCAGGAATAAAATGCTGACTTAAAATTCCTTGCAAATCTGGGGGTAGAGGGATAAAACAGGAATTAGCCCTTCTCTGCATAAAGTTTTTGGTGAGCTCTTTAGTGTTGTGTAGATTCTACAACGTGGAGTGTCTGGAGAGAGGGGTTCCATCCTAGTGACATCCACCACAGCAGTAATAGCAGAGTTTGTCTTTGCACTGTTCAGGGGTGAGAGCAGTTTGCTGAAGCTCTCTACCTGCCTACATCATTTACAACTCACCGCTCAGACACTGCTACTGCTTCCAAGATCCTCCGTGGAATTGTCTTGGGCAGAGCAGCCCCAGGCTTGGATTCTTGGGAAAATGACAAGGAGAATAGACACCTGCTCTTTCTACTTCCTGTGCTATGCTCAGTGTTCCGTGACCCCTGCGTTCCAAGACAGGTTTCTAGTCAGCAGTGAATTCTATGCAGAATCCCCACAGTAGAAGCACAGACTTGGATCATAGAACTTAAGATGTTGGAACTAGAAAAGATCTAGTCCAACTCTAGTAATTTTACAGAAGAAAAGGAGACTTTAAAAAGGGAGATGCCAGATTAAGTATCAGAGCTGGACTTGAACCTCCTCTCGAACTGTAGAGTTCTTTCCACTATACCGCCCTATAGTTAGCAATTATTTCCTGTTCCTCTCTCTTCCCTTTTCCCCTATCTCCCTTCCCAAACACCTTTGGGAAACATTTCTGCATTAAATTTCATAGGAGTTCATAGAATTTAGAGCTGTAAGGGATCCTAGTCCATCTGATCCAACTCTTTTTACAGGAGAGGAAGCCGAGGCCCAGAAGTTAAATGATTTTAATCATATGTAGTAAGTTGGAAGAGTCAGCATTTGAACCCAGGTGGGAAACATCTTTTTAATTCCTGGAAAGAACTGGGCATGTTGACCATGCACTCTAGTAATAAGAACCCCAAATGGATTGATCAAGCAAAGCTTTTAGGTACCACTGCAGCTTTTTCCTCCCCTTTTCCTTTCTCCTCTCTTCCCTTTCCCCCTATCAACAGTTCATCTTTACCTTTTAGTACTTCATATATTTATAAAGAGAAAGCCCATTAACCTTACCCCTTTAAAGGTGTGTAGCTCACAGATGATAAATATGTTCTATGATGAGGGATGATCTAAATGGTGATTTATACATTCAGATGAAATTTTACTAGTAGTTTAAAGAATATCTGGCTATTTAATCATTATAAAGATGTGAAGCAGGAAATTTCCAGGCTTTTAGAAGATTGAAAAAAAGAACCAATAGAAACACTAGATCTAGAGTCTGAATTGTGTACTGTCAAATATAGTTTTGTGTTCCCGTTTTTGAATAATACAGTGAAGAAGAGTACCACCTAATTAGATGAGAATCTCTGGATCCTTGAAAAGATCATTGTTCAGCTAAGAGTTGCCAAAAGACAGGAACCCAGAGCTTGGTTCAAACATAAACAGAAATGAAAATTTGACAGAGTGCCAGCTCTTCAACAAAATTTATTTACCACTGGCCCTTGGAAAGCAAAATTTAAAATCACTAAGGCAAACTTCTGAAGTTTCAGAGCTTTTTCTTTTTTTTTTTTTTTTTTTTTGGCAATGAGCAGGTTCTTTATTTGAATAGAAGTTTGTAGTCAGCACTGGGGATAAGCCAGGTTGTGAATTCCATTGTGTAAAAGGGTTACCTGCTGTGTCCTGCATTTCACTGTTCTTATAACTTGAATCCCAAAGCTAGACTGTAATGTTCAGACACAATGAATTTTCCCTTCTTCCCTTTTAGTCTGTACAATCCCATTACTTCAGCAGAATGGTGTTTCTGAAGTCCCTTAAAATGAAAAACAACAACAACAACAATAACCTCAAATAAACAAACAAAAACAAAAACAAAACAAAATAAATAGATCTCTGGATCAGTTGACATTTTGAAAACCCTGAGGAAATACAGTATAGAATAAATCCAACATAAATTAAAAATCTGATTTCAGTGAAAGTGAAGACTCAATGGAATGTCAGAGCTAGAAGGGGCTTCCTGAGATAAGCCATTCCCATTCCCACATTTTACCTTGAAGCCCAGAAGAAGGAAAGTGTCTTGGCTAAAGTCACATAAGTAAAAAGTAGAACATGAATTCATATTCTAAATACATTGTTTCTTTCACTTAAAACATACTGGCTTTTTGTTTTAATGCCATTAGTATCTTCAATTCTAAGAAATGTACACTGTCTAGGCACAGTCAACTCTAATTTGTCAAAACTGAGAAGTTTAAGTACATACTTTAAATTAAGAATTATTCATTCTTTTTTATGAAATTAGGATTTTCTCTATGTTGTGAAAGCAGATTGAGATTTAAAGGACTATTTCTCTCCCTAACAGCAAAATATAATGAATTCAAGAACAAGATGTCTCCTAGCTCTACCTTCAAGGGAAGCCTGAGCTAAAAGTGTCCAAAATCAACTACTTTCTCATTAATAAAAATAATCTATGTCTTAGGCTTTCATTTGCTAAAATTTTCTGACTTTAATCTTATAAAATTGTTTGGAAAAATCTGATAAGATATTTTGAATTCTGTTTCTTTTTTATCACAACTATTAGGGCTTATTCTCAAAATGTATTTTCCATATTAAAATTTGTTGCATGTACCTCATTTGGAGGTGAGAGGTGTGCTTCCAAGCTCTTAGAAGGAAGGAAGAAAAAAAGAATCAATATCTGTAAAAGAAATCAAATTTCAGAAGTCAGGTCACACCCTATATATGATGAACCAGATTCTCACTCCCCTCACAAACCCTTCTCCTCCTCAAACCCACTAACATTTGTACAAAGTAGGGATTTCATATTACAAGGTGTTTTCATCTCTGACTGATGAAACAAGCATTGATCACCACCCAGAGGCAGGATGTTGGTGATGAATGTACAGTTAGCTCTAGTAAGATGTTCATAGCCTCTCTCCTTGGAAAGCCTGTTTACCCTGAGGTAGCAATCCCAGATCTAGATATCAGAGCAAGCCTCTTATTTACAACTTCCCCTTAAACATTTTGGCTCGGTTTTCATGAAACTCTCTTGAATGAATGATAACAAGCACCACAAATCCAGCTTTCTTTTCTCCCATTGCTCTTCCTTTCAGTCTATCTGACACATAGAGGCTAATCTGCTGGGATTTATTTTTTTTTGCCTTTCCTTACTCTGCCTTTAAGATAAAACTGTAGACTGCCCAAAAAAAGTTGGCTGAAGACATGATTTTCTGAGAAGGGAATCTTGGCACTCAGACAACCTCACACTAAATCAGGAAATGGTGACATAAATTAATGGGCTTCATACTGTACTAGCTGGAAATTTATTCTTTTTCCCTGACCCCAAACATTAGCAATGGTGATATTTTTGAGCAAATGAGATTTAAAACAAAAGTAGGATTCTGGCACAGAGGATTGAATTGTGAAAGCTTACAAGCAAATGTACATGTTCATTGGTCTATAAGCCTGGTGGTTTTGTGGGCATCAACGACCAGGGCCTCCAGGTGTTTTGTTGTACATGTTTCATCCAAATTAAAATTAAATGACTTCATTACTGCTGCAGCTTCACCACCAGGAAATCCCACAGGCCCATTGTATTGTGAATGGCTTTATAAGTGAAAGTTACTTTCCCTTTTATTTTAATTAGAGTTACTACAGCCCCCTCCCTTCACCTCCTATAATATCCTAGGGAGCAATCAGTGTATATTAATGTGTCATTGTATTTGGTCTGGCCCTTTCTGAATTACAAATCTGTCAGTTGCCAATTTGTAGTACCCATTTATCTGAGACTATTACAAATGATTACCAAATCTTCCTCCTTAGCCTGTGAAATGCACTTCCCCACTGGTCTCTTTCCCTTATTCAATTTGGAAACAGTACAGAACATTTTTATTTGCAACTAAGAATTTCCCAGGGACTAAGCCCAGGCACTGGATGATTCTTAAGTATTAAGGACAATATTGAAAGGTTGCTACTAATACATTTTTATTGAATTTATTTCCAGTTGAACCATAACTGACAAAATGGCGATATTAGACATTTCTAGGGTCAATTCTTAAATGAAATGATCCAAATCACACACACATATATAGATACAAGCATTTTTATGTATGTGTGCATATGTATACCCACATACATACACAGTTCTGGTTGCCAATGGGATTTAAAAAAAAAACAACTGTACTTTTAATTAGCTATTATGTGGAGATTAAATATTTTTACCTAATTACCTTTCCATTCTGTTACGTCCTAATCAGAGAAGTGCTTAGTGTGGAAAAGACACCTGGGGAGGGAGGAAAAAGGACTGATATTTTTGCAACAAAAAGTTTTGTCATTTTGGAATTTATATCTTTGCTTTTTTCAGGGATTGCTAAGAATCAAAGCAGGAAACTCATCCATTTAAACTTTAAAAAATTTAGAATCATTCTAGTCATAGATGCTTTGTGTTTTTAAGTCATTGACATTTTTCTACCCCAGCCATGGTTCAGTTTACTGTTTGGTTGTTAGCTATCAAAAATGCATCACATGAATAGAAAGTTCAGTGAATTACATCTTTTAACCTTCAATTATCTATCTACCTACCTGTCTATCTATCTAACCCTCTATTTATTGATAATCCTACAAAATTCAATATCAACTGCAGAGCTAAACAAATTATATATGAAGCCAACTCTTATTGGCCAGGATGTATTACATATTCAAGTATATACAATGTGAGGTTACACCCATGAATACATCTAGAGAGCATGTGCACATTGCCAAAGGATTAATGATCATCTTCTTATAAGGACTGTTTATTGAAACAAGCTTAAGGGCTCTTGCTATATAGTTCTGTTTCCAGAAAGATTCATTTACAACCCAGGAGGGAGCAATCCATCTTTCTTCCTTTGAGGCTCAAGGCAAGTCTTTACAAGGACAGTAGGAATGTGATTAGCAGGGACTGCGTTTGTTTGTACCTCAAGTTAGCTGTAGGCTAAAACAAAAATCTTTTCTAACTGGATCTTGTTTTCCAGTCACAAACCTCATGTTACCCTGAATTTAAACACAAACAGCCTCCATTGCCCTAGAGGTTCCTTGTTGGCTTTTCTGTACCGAAGACATTTTAATTTTGGCAGTTTGGCAAACTCGAAGGGCATCAGGGTGGAATAAAGATCATTTTATAATCCATTCCTAACAGTTCTTATTGGCTAAGATGGGCAGCACCAAAAGACAGGAAGTTTTTTTCTTTTGACTTTGCTTTATTAAAAGGATAAAGAAAGGAAGAGACAGATTGTCTCAGGAATCATGAAATGCAGTCTGAAGGTGATTTGTGCCGAGTTTTCCACAGAAAACCACCACTTCATTACTTGCTCTCTAACCAATGTAGCTAGAAAGCTGTCTTGTTATCATGGATGGTTTAAAAATCTTTAAAGACTTGTTTTATTTCTTAATTTCATAATAAAATAAAAATTTTACAATACATTCTGAACTTCATAAACACTAAGAAAAAACCCATATACAAAACAGAACATGAAAACATGAATCTTTACTACATATAGCTAGCTTTTTTTAAAGAATACATAATAAATTCAACATAGTATTTTAAAAGCTATCTTGCTTCTTTTTGACCATTCTTTTGTTCTCTTATGTTAATTAAAAAAGCTTCTGTGACACTTCTTTTTTTGGCAATATTATCACTAAGTCTTCAAATCCTCCCCCACAAAATTTTCATGTCAAAAAAGTGTGTGTATCTTATCATGTGACATTTTATGGCATGGAACATTGAAAAGAGACCTGGATTTGGAGGGAAAAGCCCTTGAGTTCAAACCTTGGTTCTGACAGTTAGTCCTTGAATGACCTTGAATAAGTTATTTGGGCATCACTTCTGATCAGGTCTATAAAATGAAAGAATTGGGTTCTTGAAAACTCTTCTTGTTCTAAATGGGTAATCCTACCATACTAATACTCTAACTTCTGCCACTTCCACTTACAAGCCATGTGACCTTGAACCATGCTCTAATCTTCAGTTTTCTCATCTGTGAAGTGGAAATAATAATACTTACATTACTTCTCTGGTAGGGATAGTTGACAACTCAAGTAAGAATGCACATAAAGTGGATTTAAAATGTAACGTGTTATAGGGAAGGGAAGTGTTCTTATGATGGTGGGTGCCCTTTTTATTTAATACAAAATTCTTCCCTTTTGCCTCTTGAAATCCTGACAATGTTTTTGCAAAGAAGTTCTTTTTAAGTAAAGACAAATGAATGCAAATAACACTTATAGTTGAGATCACTCAATTCATTTCCTTTGTCCCTTAGGTCTTAAAACCCAAAATCGTGCTTCCAGAAGTAAGTAGGCCTATTTCGTTCAGTAACTCTTCTGTCTCCAAGATTCCAAAATAGAATCATTTCTGCTTTTGGAAACAATAAAAGATCTAATTTTAGGTGAAGTACATTTTCTGTACAAGAATGGAAGATGTTTCAAAGTGTACTCCTAAGCAAAGCAAATAATTCCCAATTTTAAACTTTTCCTTCTATATTGAAAAATATATTTAAGCTGATTGATTTTCAGGTCCATCCTCTTCGCTTCCCCTATTGAGAATTACAGTGTTCTTAATGCTAAATTGACCAAGGTTTCGCTTCAACTGGTAGTCCATTCCGGAACTATTTTCCCCCCAATACCTTGAGTGTGTGTATTAACAGCAACTCCTCAGCTCTGGATACTAAACAATAAACAGCTTGCAGTAAACAAAATCCGAAAGGCTGTGTCTGTGCAATGCTAGAAGAATACCTGGATGAAAATAGAATGTCCTGGGCAGTCATCCAGATGTTTTATTTAAATAACGCCAAACAGCTGGTAATTCCCAAAGATCCAGATAGTTGACACTGTGTAGAAAAAGCCCATAACACAATTGCATTCTTTACTTTTATCACTGTGTGTTTTGGCATTATATACACAGCCAGAGAGCTCCAAACACTATTCTTCATTGCTATACTAGGAAAAGATCACAGGTTTAAGGTTAATCAGTTCACTAGATGTTTCACAAACCAAATAACCTGAAGCTTATGACAGCACTGTCTTATTCTTCGAGACCAAAACTGTAGTTAGTCTAAAAATCAGAGGTCCTGTTGACTTAAAAATCACCAGTATTTAAATATCATTTTAAAATTAAATTTACATGTATTATCTCTTTTCATTTTCAAGAGCCTTGGGAGGTAGATGCTATTGTAAATCATCCCCATTTTTACAAATGAGGAAACTGGGGCTGAGAGGTTAATTGTTAGTACTGATAATAATAATAATGATATTACTACTATTCTATGTAGATGTATAGAACTAGGCACTGCTAAATGCTTTGTAATTATTATATCATTTGATCCTCAACACAACCCTGGGAAGGAGATGCTATTATTATCCCCTTTTTGCAAATGGAGAAACTGAGACAACAAAGATAAAGAACCTGCCCAATATCACACACATCTAATTCTGTTAGAACATAGTTCTTTCTAACTCAAAGCCTAGCATTCTATCTCTTTGCCATTTCAATGATGTAGTGATTAACTTTAAAATTCCCAGAATAAAACATTGCAACATGGATACAATATTCTTTTCAATTCAACAAAGATGTTTTTCAATATACACAAACACACATGCATATATATTTGTAAATATATGTACACATACACATATACGCACATATTCAGTTGTTTCAGTCATGTCCAATTCTTCATGATCCTGTATGAAGTTTTCTTGGCAAAGATACTAGAGGAATTTGCCATTTCCTTCTCTAGATCATTTTACAGATGAGAAAACTGAGGCAAAAAGGGTTAAGTGACTTGCCCAGGGTCATCCAGATGCTAAGTCTCTGGGGCCATATTTGAACTCAGGCCTTCCTGATTCCTTACCTATATATGGGCATATATATATATAAACATAAATATGTGTACTTATAATATATAAATATGTATCTAATGTACTATATACACACATACCCACACATACACTGATGTCTGATGTCATTTAGAGAAAACATATGGATGACTGCCCAGGCTTTTCTATTTTCTTCTAGGTGCTCTAGAATTGCACAAACACAGGCCCTTGGGTTTTGTTTACTGCAGACTGATGTATTTGCTTAGTATTCAGGGTTTAAATGTTGCTGCTACTACATACACACACTCACATATGTGTATTTAGCACTTATAGTAAAGAGAACCCTATACTGTACATTAGGAAGGATACATTTTTGAAAAATCATGATTCTTCTCTTCACAGATCTTCCAGTCTAGTACAGGGATAAATCACACACTCAGATGATTATAATACCCAAGAATAGCAGTGTACTTGAGAAGTATAAAACAAAGGATTATGTTAGGTCCAAGGGAGGAGGCTCTTACTGTTAGGGATGAACGAATACGAGTGGGAAATGATAACATTTGCGTTTTAAAGGATAGATAGAAATTTAACATAGGTGGAGAAAGGAATAGTGTGTGAACAAAGAGAGGCTATGAAGTGCAAAGTGTATTCTGGGAACAAATTTGTCTTGTTTGGCTGGAACGTAGAATGTATAGAGGGGAATAATGTGAACTACATACAGCACTGCCTTCAATTATGGAGCACTTTACATTATGAAGTAGAGATACTGGAACCTTATTTCATTGTTTAATGAAGGTTTTTGTGAAAAGAACTGATATGATCAGACTAAGAACAATCATTCTGACAAACATTTTGAGGGAAAGAGCTGAGGTTAAAAGATCCATTAGGAGTCTTTATGATAATCTTGAAGAATGATGGGAAAAGAGAGGAGAACACAGAACTCATATGTTGAGGAGGTGGTATTGACAAGACTTGGTAAATGATTGACTATGAGAGATGGGTTTGATGATCCTAAGATTCCAAACACTGTAAACCAGATGAACAGAAATGCCTGTTAGAAGGAGCAGCATCTTCAGGACAGTATTAATCTTAGGCTATGTTTTCAGCAACTAACCAAGGGAAGAGTTGGATTAGGATAAATCAAAACAGCTGTTTAGAGATAAAAATAAAAACCTTTAGGCCAGATTGAAGTGATGAAGATACTCATTTGGATGACTTTTCAATTCTCTACAGTGCCCAGGTAAAAACAGATATGAATGGGTCGATCATGCAAGTCAGTCTATCTTCTGTGGTTTTCTCCTCATTGAAATCATAAAATCTTGAGGCTAAATTGAACCTAAGATTTTTTTTAGTTTTCCATCTTTTGATTTGTTGATGTGAGGCTGAAATATGGACAATGAAGTGACATTGATTCTTTAGTTCCCTAGGAAAGAAGATGGTCCCACACTTATCCTTTTATTTTTACATCACCAGGTTGAACTCAAGGAACTGTGTGTAATGAAGTAATTAACTTCCTTTAAATGGCTTTGGGAGGCTAAATGATAATTTGGGACCATTGGTAACTGTGCTACTTTAAAAAAAAACCAAACTCCCTCAACTCTAACTTTACTTCACCAAAATTATCTAGAACTCCCCACAAAGAGCTTCAGTATAACAAGCTGGAAATCATTACAATCCTCAAAAAGAAGCAGATCTATTTTTTCTTTCCTTCTTAGATACTTATAGGTTTCCTCAAATATAGCTGGGTTCATAATACCAAGAACTGACAATGGTCAGTCCTTTGTACATGTTGAGTCAGCATTACCTGAATTCTCTTATTCATTTTGTTGACTCCCACTCTCATTTCCTACAGTGATTTTGAGATCTATTTTACTTACCTCAGACCTCCATCTACCTTTGCCCTCATTCCTTTTCTAAGAGGTGATCATGATTTCTGCTTAATCAAGATAAAAGCTATCCAATGTGAGCTCTTCTCAACTCTGCTCCCCCACTACTCAAAACTCTGTATTTTTCATTTTCTCTTCCTTCTCTCTTTATTTCTAAGGAGTAAATGCTTCTCTTCCTTACCAGTATTAGTTATCCCCTATGGCTCCTCATAATGTCCAAATCCAAACCAAAAAGTTTTTTTTTTTTTCAATTGCTTCTTAAGCATATAGGACTATACTAGGCACTGAATGAGTTACAAAACCTGATAAGGCACAGCTCTTGACCTCAGCAAGCTTGCAGTCTGGTAGAGGAATAGGATGCTACTATAGATATACAATGATACCAGCTAAGGGCATAAAGAATTATAAAACCAAAGTTTATTAGAAGTCTAAAGGGCAAGATCATTATCAATAGGAGATCAGAGAAGAATTCCTAGAGAAGTATTGAGTTGGGCTCTGAAAGCCAGGAAAGAAGTCTAGTGAGGTGAGAAAGGGGAGAGAGAACATTTCAGATGCAGGGAACAGAGATCTTGTTCTATCAATCAACTAGTCTTAGTTCCTTTGTTCTTTATACTTCCTGTTCCCTAGTCCTTCTTGCCCAGTGTTCTTCAGAACATATGGGGCTGAAAAAGATATGGTTGGCTCTTATAGCTTGGGAAATTCCACATCTATGTTCAGTACTTCTGGGATCAAGGAGAGTGCATGAGGGAAAGGAAAGAGAAGGAAACAAATTGATGTCAGGTTTCTGGGAAAGAAAAGTGATTGTATTGTGTGTTTTTTTCTTTTTTTCTTTTCTTCTTTTTGAAGCTTACTGCAGAAAGACAATATGATGAGGGTGGAAAAAATTCTGGATTCGGTATCATAAGAGTCAGATTCTCATCCTAGAACTACTGCTGATTTTCCTTCATAACCTTTGGCAAGTCAAAGCTTCTTGCAACCTCAGTTTTCTTGTGTATAAAGTGAAAAAATTGGACCAGATTTCTACTAAATTCCCTCCTAAAGATAAGATTCTATGAGTCTATAAGACATAATACAAAACTTGTTCTTCATTTTTCAGAACTCTTTTTCATTGCCTCTCCTTTATCTTTCAGCCTAATAGAGGCTCCAGAAGTCCCCTCATCTATCCCCTACTCTTTTTCCTCCTTCTCCACTTTTCTTCCTTTCTTTCCCTCTCTTTCTCCCTCTTATTCTCTCTATTTCCCTTTTCCCCTTTCTCCTCCATTTTTTTTATCTCTCTCTGCAACCTAGGCCATCTAATCCCAGACTTCAACTGCCAGTTCTTTGCAGGTAACTCATAAATTTGGCTCCAGCCTTGGCTTCTCTCCCACATTTCTGACTGCCTACTGACCATCTCTATGTGGTTAGCCTGTCAGTAAATTAAACTCAACAAGTTATGAATATGGGGAAAAATAAGTACCTTTTTGTCTGGAGTATATGGTAAATGACAGGGAGTGATGGGGAATTGGGCAAATCAGAGAAGACTGAAATGCAAGCCAAGAAGCATGAGCTTTTCTTTCTTTCTTTTTTTTTGAAAAGTAGGGAACAATCGATATAGAATATTATAAACATTTTCAAAGTCATTCATTGAATTGGTTAGTTTTACCATAACTTTTTATTACAATAGTTGGTTCTAGAATTGGGACAGTATTAAAAGGAAACAATCAGGGTGGACATAACAAAAGACATCACTTTTAGAACTTAAAAAAGGTAATGTTGATGATTGTGAGCTCTACAACTAAATAAGTATATTTTTTTAGAGAATTTTTTTTGTTCATGGTAAACATAGGAAGTCAGTGGCATCTGTGTGTTGTAGCCAAACAGATGGTATTTGACTGAATGCATTTTATCACAGAAGCCTTTACCTTCTCCCTGTTATGTTGGATTAGGGATATTTTTATTTGTTTTTGTTTTTAACTTTAATAATTTAAATGTCTGATTTGTGGGCTTGGCTTATAATGAATGATGGTTAATATAGAGTTTTGGTCTCTAAGTTTATCCCTTTGAATTCCCAATTAAGGGAAGGCTATTCATCTTTCCCTCAGAATTAAAGAGAAGTAGCAAGGGAGGGAAAGGTTAGCAGTAGGTAATGAGTATAAGGAATTCCATTAATTTCTTTACTCAGTACACAGAGAAAATGTTACTGACCTAAAGAGATCCTCCTGAAGGATGTAATATGTCACTGACATTGATCCCTGAAAATAAAAGATTGCTTTGCAAATCCATTCAGGAGTAGCTACAAGCCATTATAATTGGATCTATTTAGTGGATCTAGTTATTCTTTTTTTTAAAAGGGAAACAAGAAAAAACTTTTTAAAGTGATTAACTTAAACCATAAAAGACTAAAAGCCCAGTGAGGGGGATAATTGAGGAATTTCATAAAGCAGGAATCAATATCATTTTGGAATCTGCTCTGTCTTGTGTCTTTTAAAGTCATTTTTCATAGTGGTGGTCATTGTATTAGTGATCACTTGTTTTTACTGCAGACTTCTTGTAACACAATCCTTGAGTTCTATATTTCTTTTCCTTTCTCTGATTTTCTTTATTTTCTTTCACATGTGAACTCAACTTTATTTATAAAGACATTTAGAAGATATAGTGGGAATTGACTGTTCAAAAATGTCAGGCTTCTGGATCAGCATCTGGGTTTTCTTAATTAAGAGGGGGAGAAAGGTTTTCTGTGGAATTTTCTTATTTATTGATTGGTAAAACTGAGTTCATAAAAGTGATTTTATTGAACCTTTTTGAAAAAGAACAAGATCATAGAGGGAAACAGTCTGTGCTATCCACATTCTATGTTGTAATTCCATGCTTTATTCTTACTGGAAGACACTTTAGAACATTCAATAGTAGAGCAGGAAGGGGTCTTAGAACCCCTTTATTTTACAGGTGAGCTAACTGAACCTCAGAGAGGATGGTGGCTTTCCCCAAAATTACAGCTTATTAACAGCAGAGCCCAACTATCATGACTTTGAAACTAATGCCCATGACCCCAGTCTGCCTCTCCAATCTTCAGGGCCAAATGGAAGTAGTAGACCCGGGTCTCCTCTGGAATCTATAGATGCCTCCTTTTGTATCTAGTTGAGTGTTTCGTTCTTTTTTGGAGTGGGAATCCATTTTAGTTCAGTTTTATTGAGCAGAATTAAAATTTTTTTTTAAAATCATTTTTTTCCTCCAAACTCCCCAGGTTCTGTAATACATTTGTACATTTTTTAAGTACCTATTTTGTCATCATCTACTGATAACTCTGCTATCTTTTCAGTCATCCAGCCTTTTACCCTCAATATAATTTTTCACCCTTTCCTGCTCCTTACTCTCTATTTCCAATCAGTTTCCATGATTATAGATCCTAGCTTTAGTGCTACAAGAGACAGTCCAATGCCCTCATTTTATATGTAAGGAAAATGTAGCTCAAAGAAATTATGTGATTTGCTCAAGGTCACACCAATAATAAAAGGCAGAGCTAAGATTTGAACCTCTGACTCAGCATTCAGTGTTCTCTAATTTTTTTTTTAAACTTATGTTTTTGCTCAGATGTGTCTTATTCTTTATGACCCCATTTGGAGTTTTCTTACAAAGATATTCCAGTAGTTTGCCATTTCCTTCTCTAGTTCATTTGATAGATGAGGAAACTGAGGTGAACAAGATTAAGTGACTGGCCTAGGATTATTCACCTAGAAAGTATCTGAGGCCACATTTGAACTTAGGTCTTCCTGACTCCAGGCTTAGCACTCTATCTTCTGTAACACCCTTTAATTCTATTTTATATAACCAAAAACAAAATCTATATTTGTACCAAACACAAACAAAATTTATGTTTTCTTGTATATGTTTAATAGAAAAAGATATCATCTGGAACTACAAATTTATATTAAGTAGGCTTTGCTTTTTTTAAAGGTATGTAACAAATTCATCATGTTATTTTTGAAAGCTGTCTTGCTTTATTTTTGTTTCATTCTTAACTTCCTTTTGTTCTTATTTTCAACTCAATTAAATAAATAAGCATAAATAAAGCACACACTATGTGCCAGGTACTGTACTTTACTAGGACTGGGGGTACAAATATGATTTTAAAAGAAAGACAGTCCCTGCCCTCAAGAATTTACCATCTAGTAAGGAAAGACTATTCACAAAAGGAACCTGGAAGGGATGAGAAACACTAGGGGTACCTGATCCGAGAACCTCCTATTTCTTGGAGTTGAAACCTGGTACAGCTGCACATGGAAAGTGAAGAGTCCAATTTATGTCTTCTATTAAGGAAATCAGTGGGGGAAACTTAGTACTACTCCAACTTCCAGCCTTCCAGTCAGAGGGGAGAGGAGGCTGATGGAGATGATATACAAGGCTTTTGTTAGCAGCATGGTAATAAGATGAGAAGTGAGCTGTACATTTTCTTTTTAAACGATTCAGTGGTCCTTTTTTCATTTTTTCTTTTTGGGGATCAATTTTATCATTAACCTCTCTCTTCTCAAGGCTTTTTTTCCCCCTCCAGTCACTTTTTTTTTTGTATTCATGACTTCTTATCATGCATTATACTTACTTGGTTATATTACACTTGCAACATCAATGCCCAGCACATTGAATAAACAGTAAGCACTTAATAAGTATTTGTCAAATGAATAGATGGGTCTGGAGATCTAGAGATCAGAGATCTGGGTTTGATTACTGAATTGATCTTTGGCCCTTATTATCCATGGGACCTTGAACTGGTCACTGCTTCTGGATTTTGGTTTACTTATCTATAAAATGAGGAGATTCACCTGGCTCAGGAACACTTGGGACATAGAGTTCAGGGAGTCTGAAAACTTAGATGATGGGGAATCTCTATTTTCATCAACTTCTAACTGAAATTTAACTTTTCTTTCAATTATGAATATTGGCAACAAACATTATTTAAAGAGATCTGTAGGCTCTGCCAGACTGCCAAAGGATCCATGACATTAAAAAAAAATTGATGACTTTATTTTGATTCCTATAAAATTTTAAGTATTCTGAGATTTGAAACTTTGTTGCATTGTCATAAAAACATGGGTTGAAAAGATTGTAATAGGAAACAAATTCAGTATTATTAAAAATGTTTTTTCCCCAAGATAATCTGACTCCTCTTCCTCCTATACAATCCTGGGTCCAATTTCTTGTTTATCTTCATGCAGTGCTTCTCCTAGTTCTATTTATCTATCCATCTATCTATCATCTATTTTATCTCTATCTATATAACTACACATGCATACATATATATTCGCACATACACATACATATGCAGACTCATATATATATACAAATTCATACACACACACACACACACACACACACACACACTAAACTCAATGGAATGGCCACTCAGTTGAAGCATTTTTTAACCACTTCAGTTTCCCATGTGAATTGATGTGAACTGATTTTCAAATATTAATGGCTCTCTTTTAAGTCACTCTTTAATATATTGGGATTTGATGTAGTTAGCATAATATCACTCATAGATAGAAATATCTGGAAAACTTCATCACCTATAGGGATTCCTTCCATTTCTGGAAGTCATTTTTTGTGATAATAAACACCTTTGGCAAAAATACTTCTTTATTTAATATTAAGTCAGAGGATTATTGAACAATTATCAAAGCATCTTGTTAGAGTTTAACATAAATATGAGAAACTCCCTTTTGGAGGAGAGTCTTTAAGGATGCATTTTGTTCTAATAAGTCAAATGCTTTTTTTGTAATCAATAAACAATAAACCCAGTGAGATCCCATATTCTCTGTACCTTTCAGCAAACTATGACTGTAAAAATGTAGTTACTATTAAAAACTGTTTTTGAAAGTTTGATTCCCTTTTCATATTTTCACGAAGGAAACCATTAATCTGTGTGCAAATTATTCTCACAAAAATATTACCAAAAAATGAGAAAGCAGGTAAATGGGTCAATAATTATTGATGTTTCCTCTCTTAACTTTTTTTTTTGTTTCATGGACTCCTTTGGAAGTCTGGTGAATCACATGGATTCCTTTGCAGAATAATATTTTTAAATATATAAAATAAAATATTTGCAATTATGAAATAGCTAACCCCTTTCTTATTGCTTTTGAGGTATTAATATTACCTGTATTTTTTCATTTTCTTGCTATCTCCCTCTTTATGAGATGTTAGCTAAAATGATTACACAATGCTTTCAAAGTTATTTCATCTCTTTGACATTTATTGGTCTGTTGCAACCACTGTTTCTGATTTTGTACTAATGTTATTTCTATTTCTTCTTATAATATCTCAAAGATTGATATGTTAGGCTTCAAAAGTGCTGGTACCTCTATCATTGATAACAATGTAGATCATTAAAGAAACATTGAAAAATTCATTATGTTTTCTATTTGTTATACTCATCTCTGAATGTTTTTGAGATGATGTGGCTCATTTGAGTTTCTTTTCAATATTTCTGTAGATTTGTTTTATATCACAATATTACAGATAATCTTCCACTGTCCTCCTTCATAATATTTTACAAATAGGTTTATATTCTTTTAAAATTTTAGTTTAGTTTCAAATTATCTTTTTCGCTCCACCTCCTCACCCACCCATTGAGAGGTAAAGAAATATGATATTATATGTATGAAGTCATGAAAATTATTTCCTTATTAGCCATATTCTGAAAAATAAAGGAAGAAAAATAGAGAATAAATACTTTCTTTATCTTTATTCTGAGCCCATCAATTCTCTATCTGGAATTGGTTAGCATTTTACGTCATGAGTCCTTTGGGGTTATGAATCATTGTATTAATCAGAATTTCTAAGTCTTTCACAATTGATTATCATCACAATATTGGTGTTACTGTGGATATTGTTCTCCTGGTTCCACTCACTTCATTTTGCAGCAATTCATATAAGTTTTCTCTAGTTTTCCTAAATCATCCACTTCATCATTTCTTATAGCACCATAGTATTCCATCACATTCATATACCATAACTTCTTCATATTAACTGGCATGCCCTCAGTTTCCAGTTCTTTACCACCACAAAATAACTGCTATAATTATTTTTGTACATGATTTTTTTTCCTTTTCCTTTGAGCTACTGGGTAAAAGGCCTAGTAGTGGAATTGCTCATTCTAAGGATGTGCATGGTTTTTATATGTTCATCAGAATATGTTCATCAGAATGATTGGACTAGTCCACAGATCCACCAGTGGTGCATCAGTGTCCCTATTTTCCCACATCTCATCCAGTATTTGTCATTTTCCTTTCCTGTTATCTTAGAGAGCCTGAGGTATGTGAGATGGTATCTCAGAGTTGTTTTAATTTATAATTCTCTAATTATTAGAGTGTTATTTTTTCATGTGACCATTGATAGTTTTGATTTCTTTTTCTGAAAACTGCTTGTTATATCCTTTGACCATTTACCAATTGGGGAATGGCTCCTGTTGTTATATACTTGACTCAGTGCTCTATATATCTGATAAATGAGGTCTTTATAGTGAGTTTATATTCTTAATCTGTGTTGTTTTGGGTTGCTATTTATCTCTATTTGGCAAATCTTTGCTGTATGGTGGCTGTTTTGGCCTCCTCATTATGGTTACTATTTTACATTGGATAATTTAAAAAAAATTTTTAATCTGATCATCAAGATCAGTATCTTTCTTTTTTTTTTTTTTAATTTCCCACTTCTTGGTACTGAAATTCACATATATATGGATGTAAGAACATATATGTGTTGTAGTTGAAAGAGTAGCACTATCCTAGTGCCAAATGTATCTGGCCCTTGCTGTGGGACCCTTGATAATCACTTAGAAACTCCAAGGTTTAGTTTCTCTGGTTGTAACATTAGAAATAGTTCCCTCATAATTTTGTAAGGGAAACACTGTAAATCTTAAAGTGCCACATTAATGTGAATTATTATTATATGTGCATATATAGATAAGTACACCTGATAACCTATATCTGGTGGGAAGTTAGTTGGCACTGTGGACAGAGCACTGGGTTTGGAGTCAGGAAGACCTGAATTCAAATGTGGCCTTAGATGCTGCTATGTGATCCTCTTTGCCTCATTTTCCTTGTCTGCAAAATGAACTAGAGATGGAAATGGCAAACCACTCCAGTATCTTTGCTAAGAAGACCCCAAATAGAATCATGAAGAGTTGGACACAACTAATTCTCCTAACTGAACGACCACAAAAATCCACACCTTGTCCTGTTAAATTGCTTAGACCATAGGAAACTAATGTCACTCTAAGCTTTGATTATAAAAGTGTAGAGTAAGATCAATTTGTTTTCAGAATGTTTTAATCTACCTGCCTAAGTTGGTAACTATTTAAAATATTTTTATCTATTTATATTTATCTATGCATTTATCTGTGTATCTATATGCAGCTAGTAGATAGAGTGCCAGACCTTGAATCAGGAATACCTGAGTTGAAATCTAGCTCCAAACACTTACTAGTTGTGTGACTCTGGGCAACTCACTTAATCCTATTTGACTCAGTTTCCTCATCTGTAAATTGAGCAAACTATTATAGTATTTTTGTCAAGAAAACCCCAGACAGATTCACAGAGGCAGACACAACTGAACAATATCAGCAATTTATCTATAATCTATACATATATGTATATGAAAAAAATTATATTTTTGTAATGACAATATGCTCCCTTAGTAGGTATCTTGTAAGAGATGGAATAAATAAATGATCCTTTCACAATCAAGGCCATTTAATAGTTCAAAGATAAACTTTTATAAGAACTGCTTGTAGATGTGTTCTTCCAATGAGTTATGAGAATAGTACAGAGGAACAGCAAACTTCATTGTCTCACTATTGGTAATGTTCAGTTGTCAGCTTTCTGATAGTCCTCATTGTTTGAAATGGGAAACTTTCTAGATTTCACAAACTAATATCAGATCCAGAGGAATATGTAGTGGTGTGAAAAGTAAGGATATATTTTACCTTGTTAACTCAAAACAGAGGCAGTATGATGGGTTGGACAGAAAACTGGCATTGAACTGAATAAGAACTGAGTTCAAATTCCCCTCTGTGTCCCTAAGTACTTACCTTTTAATTTCTCAGTGCTCCAAGATTCTAGGATTACAAATTTATAACCTAATCTGAAATGGTTGAGATAAGCAATTCCTTATACTGATGAAATCACAGATCTAGTATTAAAGAAAAAAAACCTTAATCTAATATGGCTTACATCATGAAATCAGAAAGTAATATAACTAGAAGGAACCTTGACACTCAGACTCTTGGGGAAAAGAATATTAGAAGATATTTTTCCTACTTCTACCCCATGACACAAAAAAATTAAGATTATCTTTGTAAATGCTTAATACAGGTTTGCTGATGGATTAAATACTAAAAGCAATAGGGTTTTTCATTTGTAGCTGCCCACTGCTCTCCACACCCACACCAATAGTTTCACATTGGAACTAACATGTGCAAAATGGAATTGGGAAGCATTATAACTACAGATGTTACCAGGGAGTCTCTGGCATGGTGGTTATCAGGGGATGGCAGGAAGAAGAGAAACCCACAATAACTTTCTATCTAACAAAGGAATCTTGGGAGATGACATGTTAGAATACAGAATATAGCATGGGAGAGCTGAACAAGATAATGTTGCTAATGATAATAGCAAATAGCAGATTTTTGGATAACAATTTAAGATTTAAAAAGATCTTTACATACATTTTCTCTTTTGAGCCTCACAACAAACCTGGTTGGCAAGTATTATAGATATTTAATTGTGTGTGTGTGTGTGTGTGTGTGTGTGTGTGTGTGTGTTGTGTCTGACTCTCTATGACCCATTTAGAGTTTTCTAGGCAAAGATACTGGAGTGGTTTGCTATATCTTTCTCCAGTTCATTTTACAGATGAGGAAACCAAGGCAAACAGGGTTAAGTGACTTGCCCCGAGTCACTCAAGTAGCAAATGTCTAGAGTTGGATTTGAACTCAGGAAGATGAGTCTTCTTTGTAACTCCAGACTCAGTACTCTATCCATTGTTAGCACTCTATCCACTAGCTGCTCACAGTACTAATAGTATTATCCTAATTTTTTTTTTTCCAAATGAGGAAATTGAAGCTCAGTGACTTGTTCCTAGTCACATATCTAATAAGAATCTGAAGTATCATTTCAACCCAAGTCCCTTAAATTATAAGTCCAACACTGTTCATTGTTCCATACTGCTTTTCAATGCCTTGTAATTCTTTCTTTTAACTGTACTAAAGAACAAAGGATATTAGAAGTAGAAGACATAGAATTTGAGAATTTCAAAGGACATTTGGGACCATTTACTTCAGATTCCTCATTTTATATTTGAGGAAACTGAGGTTCATAGAGGGTGTAATTAATTTACTTCCTCCAGGTCACATGGATAATAACAGAGACAAGACAAGAACCCAAGCCTTCTAATTATCAGTCAGTGCTCTTTCCACTACTTATCCTGCCTCTCCAATGTCCAGGAGTAATTGGAGATAGACAGTTGAATCTCCTTTGTAATCCAGTGATGACTCCTTATTAACTTCCAGAAATAACCAAGCAAGAAAGACTGACTGGAGCAATAGAATTGGATACAAAGTTACCCAGGCAATTGTATACATTTGAAATAAGAAATAACCTACTAGGTAAATAACATACAAGGCAAAGTGCTTATTTTTCTTCAATTCTCTTTCTTCAAGGAAAGGATGTGGAGGAGGGGAAGGAATAGCTAAAACTAATCTTCATTACTATGACTTGGGAAACTGTGGGATTTGGATGGGATATAGATGGTAAGAATGTTACACATCAGTAGGGTGCTAACTTCCAACACTAATGTAGCTGCTTGAAAGCTTTGATTTCTTTCTTTCTAGAAATCACCAAGGAGATTCTACTAATACATATGATGAAGAAAGAAAATCTATCATTTGTATTATTTTCTTTCCTCCCTTCTCTTCCACCTGTTTCCTTTTCTGTAAAATGGGGATAATAATATGTTCCAGGATTATTGTGAGCATCAAATGAGATTATATTAAAACACAGCACAGTGATTGGCACATAGTAAGTGTTTAATAAATGCTTCCTTCCTCCCTCCTTCTGTTCCCTTCCTTTTTCCCTCCCCCCTACTTCCTCTCTTCCTTCCTTCCTTCCTTTCTTTTTTCCTTCTTTCATTCCTTCTTTCTTTCTTTCTTTCTTTCTTTCTTTCTTTCTTTCTTTCTTTCTTTCTTTCTTTCTTTCCTTCCCTCAGAAGAATTAGACAAACTATCCAGTTCAATTAATCACTGAGTCTTACTGATTCTATTTCCACAATTTGTTTAATATCTTTCCTTTCTCTCCATGCACAGGGCCACTATATTTTAGTACAAACTCATCATCAATGGCCCAGACTATTGCAATAGCCTCCTAATTGAACTTCCTACTTGCATTCTCTCCCCAACTCCAATACATCCACCATGGAAATGATATTCCTAAAGCCTACATGTGACCATGACCCTCTCTTGCCCAGTAAACTCCAAGGGGTTACTTGTTGCCTTTAAGATCAAATAAAAATATTTCTTTTTTGACAGTTAAAGCCCTTCACAATCTGGTTCTGCTGTTCCTCTTCACACACTCTGTGGTCTAATCAAACTGACCTTTTTTATGTTTCTCACATAAGATGTTCTATCTCATATCTCCATGAATTTTCAGAGGCTCTCTATCTCCCATATCCAGAATGAACTTTTTCTTACCCCTACCTCTTAGAATACCAAACTTCCTTCAAATTCCATCTCAAACACCACTTCTTACATAAGGCCTTCTCACCCCAGGTTCTAGTGTCTCTCTCCTACACTGCCAAATTACCTCATATCTAATTGATATATAATTTGAAAATGATATACAGTGTGGTGTAGGTAATAGAAAGCTAGCTTTGGAACTAAGAAATCCTGGGTTCAAGTTCTATTGCCAAACATATAGTGCTTGTGTAAACCTGCATAAGCCATTCCTGGTGGTCTAGTTGCTCTAAAATTTTAAATTGCAGGCAAGATACTGACTTGCTTTGGTAGAGGGAGTTTCCTTATCTGGAAATTTCACTATACCAATTAAAAAACAGGTTCACTCCCTATCCCTATATTTTGTGTATACTTTTATGTGTACATAGTGTTTCCTTCAGTAGATTAGAAGCTTCTTGAGGAGAAGACTATTTTATTGTTGTCTTTGTATCCCAATGTCCTGTACATCAGGAATTCTCAACCTGGGATGTGCAAATTTTAATGGAAAAAAAACACCCTACATCTTTATTTTCACCAAACCTCTATCTGAAATTTAGTACTTCCTTCAATTATTTAAATACATTATTCTGAGAAAAGGAATATAGACCTCACTGGATTGCCAAAGGGGTCCATGACACAGAAAAGGTTAAAAACCTTTCTGAAGGTTCTCAATAAATGCTTGTTATTGCTTGAATGCTGAAAGCAATGATTTTTCATTTGCCACCTCACACTGATCTCACACTGGAACTAACAACTCTAAAATACAAGTAGGAAAAGTTTGGGAAAGGTTATAATCAGGAATGTTAACAGCGATCCTCCAGCATGTTGGTCATCAGTCCATGGCAGAAGGAAGAAACCCATCATGGTTTAGTGAGTCCCAGGACTTGGCACATGATTGAACCAAAAAGTCTATTGGGATTTCAGGGGTCTGCACTGCCAGACAATCTGGAATTAGAGCAGCTCACACTGTTTATGGAGAAAAGAAGAAGGTCTGATTGTTTTTTCTGCTTCTGAGTTGACAGCAAGCTGACACTTATCAGTAAAGAAGCTGAATCTTTCTAATTTAGAAGCTTCTATATATAGAACAGTAGTTCTCAGGGAAAGTTATTGAAAACAACATAAATGTACAAAAATGTTCAAAGCAGCATTGTTTTACTTTTCATGATTTATTGATGCCCTTTATTTTTGCATAACAAACATTTCTAAATACATCCATGGTTTCCTCACCCTTTACCTCCCCCATCCCAACTTAGTAATAAAAAATAGCTAGGTAAAATCAATATTCACAGTGGCAAATCTGAAAATCTATGCATTATTCTGGACCCCCAGCTCCCTTATCCTTCAAGGAAAGGAAAGAGGCCTTTTACTCACCTGGGCCCAAGATAAGTCACTCCGATTACACATTTCTAAACTTTGTTAGGGCCTTTAGATGGCATAGTAGAAGGAGTAGTGGGTTTGAAATCAGAAACATTTATCTTCATGAGTTCAATTCAGGCCTCAGACAGTTATACTCTGTGTGATCCTGGTCAAGTCATTTAACCCTGTCTGTCTCAGTTCTTAATCTATATTTAAAAAAAAAAAGCTGAAGAAGAAAATGGCAAACCACTTGTCTTTGCCAAGAAAACCCCGATAGGAAATGAAGAGTTGGAAATGCCTTAAATGACACAAAAGCAACAAAAACTTTGTTAATTTAGAGTTGTTTTATTTTACCTTATTATCATCATTACATATGTTGTTTTTCCAGCAATACGATTTATGATAACAAAAAATTGGAAACAAAATATGTGCCCAATCACTGGAGAGCGGCTGAACAAATTATGGTTTGTGAATTTAATGGAATATCACTGTACTTCAAAGAATGAAAAATAGGAACAATTCAGAGAAACATGGGAATGCTTGTATGAAGTGAGTAATGCAGAATGAAGCAAACACAATTAAGAGAATAATATACACAAGGATGACAGCAACATAAATAATGTGAACCTAAGAGAGGCAACTGAATTCTGGTGAAATCCAATGTTTGGAATTTTTTGAAATTAGAAGGCTCTTTCCTTCTTTTTATTAACAATCAATAAATTAAATTTCTCAAAGGCACTTTCTTGGAAGTTCAGGTGTTTTTGGAAGGCATCTAATGTATCCAAATATGCATAAAATAAAATAAGAAAATGGGTCTAGATTCACTGTATGGTCCCTTCTCACTCTAAATTCTGTGATGTTTGGGAGGCTTTCCATAGTATATCTGGTTTATTGTTTTTGAGATTTGAGTCCTTTAGGTTTATTAAGTGGCCATGTTACAAAAGAAGATAAATGAATTCTCTCAGGATGAGGTTTAAAAGTGAGTTTTTATCAGTATATTTCCAAATTTCACCTTCATTTCCAAATATACCCCTTCCCTCTCCTTTTTGTAGAAAGTTATCTATTGTGACAAAGAATAAAATTAAACGACTTGAACCAAGTATATATACAGTTCTTAATCATGTTAATTATATCAATGTGAGTTATTTGTAACTCTTTCCACATGTGTGTATATGTGTGCATATCAGCTACTAATGATTATGTATTAGAAAATGAATCCTGAGTTCTTGCTGTCCTAATTCTTCTGTTAAACCTACAATCATTTGGCAAGAATGGGATCATTAGGAATCTTCTTCTCACTATCTTTTTGAAGAATAGAGTCCAGATGGCACCTTAAAAGGACACAAAAGGAATTTAGAAGTTTCCTAAATAAGTAAGAGGATAGCAGGAGTCATGAGTTCATGGATCTAGAAATAAAAAATCCCTGGGAAAGAGCCACAACTAGGGTAGGACATCTAAGATTTTTGCTCAAAATTAGAAGAGGCACTAGAAACACTTGCAGTCATTTCACTTTTTTATTTCTCAGTCTCCTCATCTGTGAAATGCAGAGGCTAAACGCAATGGTCTCTGAGGTCAAGCAAATATATATATATATATATATATATATATATATATATATATATATTTATATGTATAGGTCTTTTAGTGTTCAAAGGCAAGGCAAAAATCAAGATAATTGGTAATGTCCCAGCATGCAGGGGATGAGCTTGATATCTTCCATGCCTGACCAAGCTCTAAGGACTCTTGTTTACTCCACCATGGTGACCTCTTTTAGGGTCACAGCATCCCAAACAGAATTGGTACCCAGGCTTATCCCCCTGCTACACCATTCAGCTAGTCCTCAAGATTATTCTTCCTACTTCCTCATGACACAAGTATAGCCTTTGCTCATCACACATCTTAATTTTAACTGGGATGCTATTTTCCTGACTACTCTGTTAAGGGAGCACCAGGGTACCCATAAAAGGACACTATAACTCTCTCATTGCTCATCTTTCCCAATTTTTTTATTGCTATGTCAGAGAACTGGTCTCCTGGGGTTATGGCTCCATCAGGCACTGACATTTAAGTATGAAATTAAGAGAACAAGCAGCTTCCTTTTCTGCTCTTCCTTCCCTGCTGGAGATTAAGAGGCCTAAATGGTTGCACTTGTTGGTACAACTAAAGCACTTGTCAGCTTCCTGTGGCTCTCCTTTGTCTTTGAAAATGGCACATTTTGTATTATTGTAATCTTTAGGATTGGGAAGTTTGTTAGAAGGTGTCTTTTGGTGACCACTTTAGATCAGACCAAATGACTAAAAATGACTTAAATGACAACTTTGTATTTTCATCCATTTCCATTCCAATGAACATATACTAAATGCCTATTATGTGCAAGGCACTAAATGTGTGAAAATCAAACAAAACTATTCTTTCCTCTAAAGGAGTTTATATTCTGCTACTAGTGGTGGTGGTGGTGGTGGTGGTAGGAGCAAAAGGAATGGATACAACACATAAACAGATTAGCATATATTTGATAAAACTTTTTACTCTTGTGACATCTCTTTTTTAAAAATTAATTTTATTTTTGTTTTTTTGACAAGGCAATTGGGGTTAAGTGACTTTCTTAGGGCCACAAAGCTAGGAAATATTAAATATCTGAGGCTGGATTTGAACTCAGATCCTCCTGACTCCAGGACTGGTACTGTACCATCTAGCTGCCCCCCAAAAATTAATTTTATTTTTAAATAAGTTTTTTATCATTTTTATATCATCATAGTTTTTCACAAGATACCCTTCCCTATTCCCAGAGAGCTATCCTGTATAAGGGACATTTTTGAAAGAAAAAAAAAAAGAAAGAAAAAAAGAAAAAAAAATCAGCACAACTGATCAATACATTGATCAAGGCTGAAAACATGCTGAATGTACAGTACCTGTGAACTTCTCACCTCTGTAAAGAGTGTTGTCTCACATCTCTTCTTTTGAGTCGTGCTTGATTTTGATAATTTTGCAAGAAATTAATTTTTAGTCAGTTGCCTGTCACTTAAATATTCTTTTAAATAAAAGTTTAAAATGGCAAAAAAAAGGAATTAATTTTTAAAATTTTGCATTTAATTCCCCCATTCAGCATTTCTGCATACAAAGCAGAATGGAAAAAAAAAGAATTGCATATAAAATGACAAAACTGTCCTAGGTACAGCTTGTAAATATTGGTACAGAAATCCTTGAAGAAAGACACATGAATTGAGTCTTGAAGTAAGCTAGGCTTTCCAAGAGACTGAAGAATGTTCCAGACATGTGGGGACGGGCTGTGCAGAGGTATGGAGTGGGAGATAAGAGTGATGAGTTTGAGGAATATAAAATAGACTACTTTGTCTGGAATATAGAGTATATGAAGGAGAGTCATATGTGGTAAACCTTGAACGATGGATTGGAACCAGATTGGGAGGAGCTTTACAAACCAAATTGAAACATCTTGTATCTTATACTAGAAGCAATAGAGAGCCATTGAAGAAGGTTTACACCTTCTTTCAAGTATACTTCTCCACAGTTCTGGTTCTCTACAGAGAAGCACCATAGTCAGATTTACACTCTAGGCAGATTATATTGGCAGTTTTATAAGGAGTCCCTTTGAGTATTGACAAGTGACCATTCATTTTATGACTATAATATTCCCACAGAGTAATAATATTTTATGATTCTATAACACGTTAATGTTTCTAAAGAGCTTGCCTAACAATAATCCTGTAAGCTTGGTAGAACGATTGCCATTTTCCTCATTTCCTGAAGAAAATGAGAATTACAGAGCTGATGTAGTTTGCTAATGTGCATTTGAGCAGGGATTTGAAGTATGTCTGTTGATATCAAGCCCATAGCTCTTTCCTTTGTACCTCACGATCTCTCAAGATAGAATTAGATATGTATGGACCTTGCCTGGAGTGAGCCTGGTTTCAAATGGACAAAGATGGGAATAAATACAGAAGAGCTACCTCCACATTTTGTAGGCTAGAGGAAAATACTATGTGCTAAATTCATCTGTAAGAGTTCATTAGACAAACATGGGACCTGGAGTAAAGGGACCTTGAGGCATTTTTGAATTGTTTCCTTCTTCCTAATAACATCCCTATTAGGAGCAGTCTTTGAAAGTTTGATGATAAATGGGATCATTAACACTATGTGAAAGGAAATAGTGTGAAGGGGAAAATGGGACCATTTTTCTTGGAATTTTTGCCCATAGGGCAAGGAGGCCTTTGTGCCTTGTAATTCCCTTTTTTTGTTGTTGTTCTTGTCTATTCTTCCTTTGGAAAATGTGAGGTGCAAAGAAGATTGTTCCCATTTTCTTAAGGGAACACTGAGCCCTCGTAGTCATGCTAAATGAATGCTAAATCTAGTTATACCACAGGTCAGAGACAACGTTTACATAGTATCATAGAATTAGAGCTGAAATGGCCCTTAGAAACCGTTGAGTCCAACCCCATTGTTTTACAGATGAGAAACTGAGGCACAGAGATATTAAATAATTTGCTTCCTGAGGCAGGATTTGATCTCAGGTATTCCTCATTCTTAGATCAGTGTTCTAATCCCAAGCTATTTAATCTTTTAAAACATATCCCCTTCTGACTTCCATATCTGAGTTGTGTGATTCTGTAATAGATCATAAGATTATCAGATTTAGAACTGGAAGGTAGCTTAGAGGCCATCTAATAAAACTGTCCCTTTATTTTACAAAGGAGGAAACTAGACCCATGGGAGAGAAAATATTTTCCTGAGGCCAGTGATAGCAAATGATAGAACTGAGATGCAGCAAAACTTTTTCCTGTGCAGAGTAACAGTAGTTATCTGTCTGTCTCTAGGTACTGAAAGGGTCCAAGAAGCTAATCTTGTCTGTGCATTCTGTCGGGCGCATCCCAGGGGGATATGTCACCAACCACATCTACACTTGGGTAGATCCTCATGGCCGAAGCATCTCTCCCCCTGGGGGGCTTCCCCAGCACCATAGCAGCTCCCTCCGGAGACAGGAAGGAGAGAGGAGGAGTATCCTGCAGTTTCTTCCAGAGGGAGATGAGAAAAAGGTAAGTAAGTACAGATTTCCCTTCCACATCTCCACTTTCCCAATCTCTATTTTGATATGTATTGTGAGTCAGCTTAAGAAATTAAATAGGAATTTGGGGGGAGTTTTGCAGAACTCACAAGACACAAAGGCCAGTAGATAACACAGGAAAAGTTTAGAAATTCAAGAATGCAAAAATATATGTATGGAATTATATAATATCAGCATAGTTTATCTTTTAATAACACAATAATTCAGACTTTTTCTTTGGTACAAAGGGAGGGTCAAAAATTTTATGCAGATTTTCCAGATGACGGGAGGGGGGGGTGGACTGTGTCACTAACCCCTCAGTGTGGAAAACTGTAGATGGAAGTTGGGCTGCCCAAAGTTTCCTTTTCATTACCATAATAGGGATGAAATGGTCTTCTAACACAACATTCCCTCTCTGTTAACAGTTTGAAGAAACTGAAAAAAAGGGGTACCTCCCATCTATAAGTGACTGTCTGTCCCAAGTCCTGGATGTCCTGGAAGCTGAAACAGTAAAACTAAGTTTGTTTTTGGTACCCCTTTATAGCTACATCTGCCTAGAGATTCCTTCCCTAGAGAAACCAGAATTGGAGGGAGCTCCTGTACCTGTACCTGTACCTGAGCAGGAGATCCCTCTATGACTTCCCTGACAAATAGTCATCCGGTCTCTATGGAAAGACTCCTACTGAGGAGAAGCAGCTACCTCCTGAGACAGCCCACCCCAGTTTTTGTGCATCTTTAATGTGCTCCTTTTGGGGGAAAATGTTGCTCACATGGAGCTGAAATCTGTTTCTCTGCAATATTTCCCCTCTTTCCTTGTTCTTAGCTTTACCTTTTGGTGCCAAACATAAAAAAAAATAATAATCTAATGCTTCTCCCTCATGGCAACTCAGAAAATACTTTACAGTTATTATATCCTTTGATTATTATTTTTTAAAAAGTCTTCTTTTCTCTAAGTTAAATAGTTCAAATTCTTCAACTGATACCCATGTGGCAAGATCTCCAATTCTCCCACCCTCCTCCTCACATTCTTTGGACATGTCTGAGCTTATCGAAGTCCTAAAATGTGGCATTCAGAATTGGACACATTATTCTACTTGTTGTTGGGACCAGGGCACCCTGGCGTGTGTTCTGGATAAATCTAGTCTTCCCTGAAAGCAATGTATCTATTTTCTGGCTATATTTTCATTGTCCTCATCACATATTGTCCAGGAGATAGTAAAATTCTAATAGCAGAACTCATGTTTCTCTCCCCACTCTGTTATCTTCTTGAATTAAACCTTCCTGATCCTATACCCAGTCCCCATATGGGAAGATCTCCAATGGCCTCATCACCCTGGCCACCCTTCTTTATCAAGAAAGAGACCATGAGGGAATTGGACATTTGGAGTGAGGGCAAAGGAGAGGCTATGAATATTCAAGACTATCTTTCCCATTACTATTCTCCCTAGGGCTGAGCCTCTAGCTAGCATAGCAGACCTGGACAGGACTAAAGGATTCATTTGCTCAGATTTGATTAAAGCTCAAATGAGATTGCTGTGAAAGCATCATCGGCAAATATATTCCTTGCCCTAATGGAGCTTACAATCTAGTAGATCTAATTAGATATGTACACAGTTAGAAGATAGGGAATAGACTTGTGATTTCACTGGCATACACGAGAAAACTCCTACCAGTGCAGGTTGTCACCTTGTCTGAAACCGAGATATCATTTTAGAGAGTTACTTGGGGCATTGCCTGGAAAATATCAGAGGTAGAACTTTAAGCCAAGTGTTCCTGGATCCAAGGTTAATATTTTCATATAAATATGACACACATGTAAGAGGAACACAAGGTACTAGTTGGTCAGATAAGGGGGGAAAATAACATCTTGCTGTGGAGTCTTGAGAAGTAAATCTAGGATTATTTCACCAGAAGGGAGGCATTGTGCCTCAAAAGAGATGAGAATGATGTTGAAAATAAAAACTGGTGGAAGAAGGAGGAGGAATTTTAAGCTCAAGGAACAGTGTGGAGAAGGGTGAGGAGGGACTGCCTGGAACCTAGCAGTAGCTAACCCTCTCTGTCCTGAGGCCACTGTTAAAGACCTGCTTATTTGCCAAGTTTCACCAAGGAAATGGGAGTTAAAGAAAGATGGCAGATAGTTAGGATGGGGACAAATGGAATAAGGTGAATATTATAGAGAGTAGAAGCTCAAGCTAGCTACTACCCCCCTCTCTCTGTCCTCCCTATAGTTCAGTTGTGCAAGTGTCATACAAATACAAGAAAATGCTTGTCTGCTGCTATACTCATACAAGATCTTCTGATCTATCTGCCCTGACTCTAAACTACCATAAATGTACAATTCTTGTGAGTATGTGATGGAAAGAGAACTTGACTTTGGCTCTGGCTCCGATACTTATTAACTTTGTCACTGGGACAAACCCAGTTTCCTGTTTATAGAATGAGCTACTTACACTATATTACTTTACAATTTGTTGTGGGGAAAGTGTTTTGTCTGCAACAAAATACTATGTAGTATGTTATTCTTGTTGCTAACAGATGCACAAAAGAGCTCATACCATTTTGAATATATTAATTAGCCCCTGACACATATTAGCTGTGTGACTGTGGCCCGATTACTTAATCTTTCACTGTTCTGGGTAATTCTCTGAGACTATAACTTGTAGAGAGGATGCTTGCCTGTACTGGCAGAGGGAGTTTCTTCAACCCTGGGATTCCCCAAACTAGTGGAATTACAGGTCTTTTCTATATTCTAATTAGCCAGTTGTGAGTAGTACTGCAGTACTTCAGGGATATAAATGTCTTAAATGAACTGCCATCCTCCTAGACATCTTCAGATTTGAGGGGAGAACAAGATGGAATCATTGTATTATTGTGAGGCTCAAGATCTGGGAACAAATTTAGAGAAAATGTTGTCCAGTCCCCCTTTTTTTCACATATGAAAAAGAAAATAAAATCAACTTTTTCAGATCATATAGCCATTCAGTAACGGAGTTGGAACTCACTTAGATTCTCTGATTCTAAGTTGAAAGCTCTTTTGAAAGGAAACTGTCAGTTAATATGCATTTAAGTACCTACTATATTCCAGGTACTGAGGATACAAATATAAAAAATAATAATAATGACTACTCTCAAGTAATTTACATTCTATTAGGGAATAAAATCTATATATGTGTGTGTAGACAGACCAATAGAGATACAGAGACAGAGTGTCTTTCTCTCTGTCTCTCTCTGTTTCTCTGTCTCTGTGTGTGTCTCCATGTATCTATATGTAAAAGATATGTATGCATATACATATGTACACAGATGGAATGAATACAAAATAAATTCATGGTAGTAGGGAAGATGAGAAATAATTAGGGAGGAACTGGGAAAGGCACTGTGTGGGTGTGGAAGGTGGTACTAGAATTACATCTTAGAGGGAATCCATAAGGAAGAGGATGGCATTATGAGGGTGGTTGGAATGTAAAAACTCATGTGAGTTGAAAGGTGGGAAGTTGGGAAATGGAGCAATCTAAGCAGAGGAACAGAGAGCAGATGAGTTTGGCCGGCCTGGATTGTAGAAGGAAGCCAAACAGAGGACTATAGGTGACAGGGAAAAGACAGCAAGGAATTACAACAATTTCTTTGGGGAAAGTTCAGAGTGACTTGCCTAGATTTTAATGTTGGGCTTTCTGGTCTCGGTGGCCCTCCCTCCTCCTCTCTCACCAGCTTCATCACCTTCTCATTTGTTTCAAATAAATCAGGTTCACCCAAGAGGCCCTTTGGGTCACCCTGTGAAGTACTCAGAGAATGAATGTAGCTCTTACCTGCCAGAAAGGAAATTTATTACAGAATGAAAGGCCTCATGCTTTGCTGATGAAATATTCATGGTGGTCATGGGAAAAGGGATGTCGTCATTGTCATTTCCATTTAAAGGAAAAGAGAAGTAGCTGGAACGGGAAAGTCTGGCAAAGGGCTGCTTTGTACCTTGGACGCCTGTCGGCTTAATGTGGAAGCAATGCCTGTAGTGTAATCTGCAATTTGCCTTTGAAATCAGACTTGGGAAGCATTTCTCCTTGGCATTTGTCTCTTCCCCCTTCTCATGCATCTCTGATTGTCAAAACTCCTTTGACTTTTGCATACATTCTTAAGATCTGCCTTGAAAACATTTCCAACCTCCAGGAATACATATAATGTATACCGACAAATTATAATTATGTCACAATTTGACAGTTTACAAAATATTTCCTTCACAATAGACCTGTGGAGTAGAGAGATCAAATATTAGAAGCCCCATTTTATAAGTGAGGAAATTGAGATACTGAGAAATTAAAGCAACCTATTCAAGTTTTCTGACTTTACCTCTACTGTTCTTGCCATGGTGTACGGACGTGGAGGATTTGGAGTAGGAAAGATCCTTAGAGATCATTAATTCTGCCATGGAAGAAGCTGAACAACTTGGGAAAGGGATTTCCCGGGGTCCCACAGCTTAGAAATAGCCCAGTCTCAGTTTTCTGACTCCAAATCCAAGATTCCTTCTATCACCTTGCCTCTCCACCAAGTGTATTTAGCGCATATCTCCCCATGCAATCCAAAGTGCAGTCATATTTTATCATCTGGATAAATACATGTGCTTTCTGTGATTTCTGGGGATGAAGCCTCAGTGATATGTTTCATATCTTAATGTCAGTATATGAAGACTGAAGTTAATGGTCTTTATTCTGATACAACCTCTAGCACAATAGACAGTTCTATGAAAGATTTAAAACTGGGAATGGGAAAACTGGAATGAAGTTGGGGAAGACTGGGATTAGTATAGTTGGTGGGAGCATCCACCCCAATAGATGAATTGAGTCTGAGATACATCTAGGCCTTCAGAGTGGCCAGATCCACAGTGTCATAGACCTGCCCCTGTAGTAATAACTAATAATATCAATAATATTACATCATTTTGTCCTTATGACAGCTCTGGGAGGTAGGTGCAATTATTGTTCCCAATTTATAGATGATAAAAGTGAGGCAATGGAGATTAAGTGATTTGCACAGGATCACATAGTTAATAGAGATCTGAGGCTGGATTTGAACTCAGGTCTATTCTAAACTTGGGCCTGGTGGTATATCCACTGCCCCTGTGCCACAGATCTTGTGCTAATCACTTGCCCATGGACCCACTTTGTGACTTTAGAATAAAAAACTGACCTATTGTGGTTTCTCTTTAGAGTTCCCTATCACTACTTGGTCTGGAGTTCTCTTTAGCTCTTTGTGGGAGTATTGTAGGGGGACCTGTGCTATATGACTTTTCCTTCATCTCCTCTCCTTCTCCTTCTTCCTCTTTCTCCATCTTTTGGGTTAGTTTTCTAAAGAGAATTTATGGAGAAACACTGACAAAAGTGGAATGTGAAAAGAATAAGTGGAGTGAATGTTCATACCAATTAATTCACAGATCTCTCCAGATTGGCAGCCCCCAAAGTAGTTGAGTTATTCTCTTGTTTTTTTTTTTAATTTAGCTGTTTAACATTCAAACTTTTAAATGTTTTGTTTGCTTTTTCATAAGTATTCCTCATGCTTAGTATGGTACCTAACCGCAGTAAGCATTTAATAAGTGTTCTCTTTTTCATAATTCCCTTTATCCATTTATCCATCTCTCTTTTCCTCTCTATCAATCAATCTATTCATCCATTATGTCTCTAGTGAGATGATGAGGAATATCTATATTGTATTTTTCCAGAATATTTAGATCATGCTGCTTTGAACTTTTCTAAAAATCTGACTCAGAAATTAAAATTATTATTTAGAAAATTTTTCTTACTTTGGAGACCAGTAGCTAGTAGGTTAAAAATGGTGTGATGGCATTATGGGTAATGGAACTCACTCTCTGAGACTTTTCCTCCCTAAATGTCAACTGTCTCATCTATGAAATGAACTTGTAATTCATAGGTCTGTTACAAAACTCAAATGAGATAATGGATAAAATCACTTTGTTTCCCTAAAGTGCTATATAAATGTAGGTTATTATTATATTATTGATTGCCAGTCATCGCCTTTACAATTTCTCTCCCCACCATTGATCACACCATAACTTTTTTTTAATGCTGTTTGCTTAACATTAATATGCAAGATACAATGCATTATAGTCTTTTTTGATCAAGGCAGAATTCTGTTAGTCCTTCAGGCTTCATTGGTATGCATGGATATGCCATTGGATGCTGAGTCTGGTGCTTAGTCTAGGGGTATTATACTCTGGGTCCTGCTTCAGCTCTCTTCTGATAAGTCACCCACTATAAGGGAAATGGTGACATCTTGTAATCATGAGATGAAGGGAGGAAACTGACTGGTACAATGTTATTTTTCAGAACCAGTCTCAAAGCATTAGGAAAAAAAAAAAAACCTTGAGCTTCTTCATTTATGCATGCTGGGCACCCTTGAAGTGACCTAGCATTTGCTCAGACTCAAAGCTCCCCTGCCTCTCCCCTTTATGAGGGCAGTCTACAGACACGTCCCTCAAGAGTGGTATGCTGCCACAGTAAGAGTAGCAGAAGCCCGGCAGCCATGACAGATCTGTTTCCAAATTGAAAATGCATAAATTTCTTTCCATCATTGGGAAATTAGCAGGATGTTTTATGTGGGAAGGAGGATAGAGGAAAAAGATGAAATCAACTATTAATAGTGTAGATTTTTAATTTTATTTTTATTGAATAGTATTTTATTTTCCTCCCTGTTACATGTCAAGAAAATTTTTAGAATTTGTAGACTTTCTTTTTTTAAAAGGTATTTTAACAAGAAATATGTCAAGAGATCCAGAATTGATACTCCAGGTGGGAGAGGAAAATAGCTTAATACCAAGATGTGGAGTCAAATAGAAGATTTATCAGGAGGATTAGAAATGAAATGTTGTTTCTTTGTCTAGTTTTGTCATCAAAGGGCTCATCAAGGTTAAAATCAAGGCCATGAAAGAAATATGTCAGAGGCAGAGATGTTCTTACCTGGTCCTTTTGTCAAACCCCATGAATGTTTATGTAGTGCCTGCTATATTCTGAGCACTGTTTGAAGGCTAAGGGAATCTCAAAATGGATGTAACACAATCCTAACCTCAAGGAAGATGTAATTTTGTAGGGGATGTGCAGCTATAGAGATAATGATAATCATGCTATTTAGCATTTCTATAGCTCTAAAGGTTTGCAAAACAATTTACATATTCTTTCCCATATGATCCTCAAAGTAATTTTGGGAGGTAGGAGCTATTATGAGCCCCATTTTGCAGTTCAGGGGCCTAGTTGTGTATTCTTTATAAAAGATATAGAAAGCACAAATATCCCCATCAAGATGATTGATGCCATTTCCTTGATAGGCTTGGAATGAATTGTCTGGTCATTTTGACCAAGTTAAGGATGCTCTGCTTTTGAGGACTGCTTTCTGTGGAAGATATAATCACATTAACCACAGGTTGATTGAGTCATGGTTATTGAAGATCTCATCCTTGGACTGACTTTGACCAATAAAAAAATAAAGAACAGACATCAAGTAGGGCTATCAAAGAACCAGAGCTGAGCCAAGCACAAATTCAAAGGGAGTTTGGGTCCTAAGGGACCTCTCAGCCCCAGAAAGGCAATGGTAAAACTTCTTAATCCCAGAGATGCTTGGGATAAACAAACATAAGGGTGGCCATTTAGTTAGTAAACCTTTATCAGATGCTTGCTCTGCCTAGGCACTATGCTAATGCAATTCCTGATGCTGGGCACTAGGACTATAAAAACAAAAGATAGTACTTGTGGTCTAATGGGGAAGCAGGAGTTTATGGAGCCAAAAGAGGAGGGAATCATATGCTTCTATATATGGTAGTGGCTGGAAGCATCATTAAAGCAGTTGTCTTATCAATATGCATTTATTAAGTGCCTACTATGTCATAGGCGCTAGGGATACAAAGAAAGGCAAAAGCCAGTTGCTGGGTTTTTTTTTGGGGGGGGGAGCATTATGAATTTTAATTATAGGGTATTTAAATAATATTCTTTCAACATTTATAAAGGATGATTTTGTGTTCCTTAAGCATTTCATTTTTAAAATTTTTTAAGCATTCTTTTTTTATTAAAGTTTTTTGTCTTTCAAAACATGTGTGGACAATTCTTCAACAAAACCCCAGTTGCTGTTCTTAAAAAGCTTGCCAGTGTGATGGCGGAGACAATAATATACAATCAAAATATAATATAGGATAAATTGGAGATTATTAACAAAGGGAAGAGATTAGCTTTAAGGAAGATCAGGAAATGTTTCTTACTGAAGGTGAATTTTAAAAGTTGGAACATGAAAGTCAGGGAGGCAAGGAGGTGAAGAGAGAAATGAAGAGAAAGTATTTGAGCCATAAGGGACTGCTAGGAAAATGTACAAAGTCAAAAAATAATGTCTTGTGTGGATTGCAAAGTACCAAAAGGGGAGCAAGTATAAAGAGATTGGAAGGTGGGAACGGTTTTGGAGGAATTTAAATCCCTGAAGGAAGATTTTCTATTTGATCTTGCAAGGTAATAGGGAGCCACTAGAATTTACTGAATAGAGGAATCAGACCCTCCTTAGGAAAACCACTTTGAAAAGCTGAGTAGAGGATGGTTTGGAGTAGGGAGAGACTTGGGGCAAGAACAAGCAGTAGGCTGTTGCAACAGGGGAGATGTGAAGTGATGAGGGCTGCATTAGGGGTGGCAGTGCCAAAAAGAGAAAGGGGTGTAGATGAGAGCTACTACAAAGGTAGAATAAATAGAAAATGGCAAGATTAATTATGGGAGAGACAGTAATGAGATGGGAATGACAACTAACCTGGAACTTGAGTGAAATGAAATAAAAGAAAGGGGGATTGTTCTGTTCTCCTCTATCTTGGTCCATTTATGTCTGATTATTGTGTACAGTTCCAGGTATCATTTTATCAAGGACAATGACTGGAGCACATCCAGGAAAGAATGGCTAGGATGGTTTGGTCTGGAGACCAGGCTATATGAAAACTGGATGAATGATCTAGGAATATAAGAAGAGAAGGCTTGGGAGATTGGGGAGAGCCATGACAGTTGTCATCGGGTGTTTAAATATATGTAAAAATATTGAAGACATATTTAGATTTGTCCTACTTAGCCCCGGAAGACAAAACATGGAGCTAGAGGATGAAGGTTGCAGAGAGGAAGATTTAAGCTTCATGTAAAGAAAAACTCATTAATCATTAAAGATATCCAAAGGCAGACGAAGCTGGCTGAGGAAGTGGTGGGTTGTCTCCTACTGGAGATCTTCATGGGGGTAGCTACTTGTCAGGGATGTTAGTAAAGGAAAATTCCTCTTCATATTGTGTTTAGACTAGATATCTGGAAGATCTCTGAAGTTTCTCTCAGCTCTATGATTCTATGAACATATGCCTATGAGGAATTGATGCACGTGAAGAAAACTCCTAGTTCTGTTATTTGCAAGTAAGCATGCATACAGTTCACCCAGTGTTCTTTGCTGCTGAGTCTGCATTTTCTTTTTATTATTTTTGGGCCTGCATGGTAGAAAAGGTATGAAATGGTCTCAATGAGCATTTGTTTCCACACATCAGTGAACAGCTCTCCAAGAATAATTGCTTTTATTTGCCAAAAGGAGACCTTTGAGGAAGGGTTGAGTCTACTAGTATAGCAAATAGACCTTATCTCTATGTTGTCTAGGACTCACCCACTTCCCCCCGCCCCCATACATGCTCGATGACATTTTGAAAGGTAACAGAAAGATGGTATGGTGAAAGAGCTGTCCTTTCCTACTTCCTTCTTCCCTATGTCCACAGGCCTCAGATGTTCTTCAGGGTAAAGTATTTACCAAAAAGCTTGGGGGAAGTTGAGGAAAGAGTAAAATTTTAAAAACCAAGGGCCCCACACTAAGACTATTTGAAAAAAGATCTTAAGGGTATTTAGAATGCACTGTTCCTTTAAATCAGGAGTCCTTAATCTGGGGTCTTTTAACTTAGTTTAAAAAATATTTTATTTTAATTTGTTTGCCATATTACAATATTTACCATATAACCATCTTCCAATCACCACAATTGGTTTCTTTTGTAATCTTTTGTCTTGTATTTTATTTATTTATTTAAACAACTTTTTTTCTGAGGAGGCTTTACAAAATGGCCAGTGAACTCCAAGATATACAAAACAAAGAACATTTGCTTTAAATGAATTGTTGAGGTTTAGTTTAAATTGTATCCACAGCTAGAGACACAAGTTGCTATTCTGGAAAGTGTCAGATCTGGGTTCAAATGCTGGCTCTGACACTTAGGTGATCTATCTTGGAAGGCCAAACAGCTTCTTTGACCCTCAGTTTTCTCATCTGTAAAATACTGCCCATCTCAGAGGGTTTCTCTGAAGAGAGCTCTTTGTAAGCTCAAAGCACTATGCATATCCCTAGCTATACCTGTAAACCTGTCTCTAATCTTGCCAAAGGATCATGTCTGGCCTGGAAGAGAGGGTGTATCAGTGGCCATTTTCACGTATTGGTCCAAGGTTTCATTTTTTATTCACAGCCTAGATGATGATGGTGTTTCCAATTCAGGAAGGTGGTTCCAGAAGGCAAAGGCGAACATATACTTTTGAAGCACTTAGCTTAAAGTATCAGGGCCTCTATTAAGTGCTTTGGAAATAACTCATTTGATCAAATCAGGAGAAATGGTCAGCAATCATGTAGGGCAGATTTTTGTTGGAAATGGGCCATGTGTCAGTTTTTTTTTTTAAATGATCAGCCCCTCAAAAGCAAGATACATAGTATAAAGGAGTTTATGTATTGAGTTAAATAATTGCCTCATTTGAAAATGATATGTGGATGGATCAGTGTTTCATATAAAGAGAAAGTGTCATTGTTTTGACTAGAAACTGAAAATCAAAAATATGGAGCTCTTAAAAAAATAAAGCAGTTAATATAAAGTCAAGTAATATATTTATGACTCAGAAGAGTGGATCATTGATTATATTTTTACTTTGCTTTTATGTGCCAAAGGGAAACCTTTGAGTAAAAATTGAGTCTATTAGTATTGCAAATAGACCTTAGCTCTGTGTTGTTTAGGTCTCTTCTCACTCTGTTCCCCCTATACATGCTCGATGACATTTTAAAAGTAGAAAGATATACCAAAAGGTACATAAAAGTCATAATGATAATGACTCATTTGCAAACACAATGCTTTCCCCACATTAAGGGAGCCAGCGCAAATATTATTTGGGCTCCTTTACAGATAAAGAAACTGAGTCACAAAGAGGTACAGTGAAATTCTGAAGGTTACCCAGCAATGGTAGATGAACTCTGAAGTGTCTTTGTACTTTAGATCTATGTTCCTATGTCCTTATGATTCCTTTCTATTGTGGAAGTTTTTAGAGTGACTAAGGACAGCACAGGGAATAAGGACAGTAGGGACAGTCATGATTATAGATGATGTTTTTTCACCAATAAAATACCTCCCAAAGGGTTATTTTCCTGCCAGTGGAGATGATCTTTGGACTCTCATTTTGCTGCTGTTTTTCATGTCTTCTTTCTCTTTTTTCCTATGATGAGTAGTGGCTCTGACACCATTCCTTCATATTTATTACAGCAGCATCAGTGACAAAATGGACTTTTACTTCTTCCTTTGTCTCTCCAACTTTGATTGAGTGTTAGTTCTTCTTAGCCATGTGCAAGTTGCTCAATTTAACCAAATCAAAGGATGTTTCCACTGAGCAGAAAGAATCAATTATATTGTGGCATATAAAGCCATTATTGTGGTTCTTAGCTAGAGAAGCAGCCTCTCTGGGAAAGACTGGGTTTGGGAGCTGGGTTTCTGGCCTTTGTTTTCAGAGGTGAGTGCTATTCATGATTGAATCTCCAAAGAGGGGCTTAAAACAATAGTTTTCCTCATGCTTTGCGAGCCCACACAGACAGAATGCCAGAGCTGGAAACAAGAGCAGCATTAAATAGGGGACATATATTAAGCACTGACTGTGGGTTGGACACTGAGCCAGGAATAAAAACCAACAAATGACAGTCTCTGCCCGTAAGGAGTCCACATTCCACTGGGAGAGGGTTGGGTGCAAATTAGGTAGAGTACAGTGAAAATTTCGGTGATAGAAAACAGAAAATAGCAAAATGGGGAGAAAGAGAGAAAGTCAGGAAAAGCTTCATAGGGGATGAGACCTGATCTCAGCCTTGAAGGCAGTGCAGTCTCTGAGAGTGGGACTGAAGAGGAAGTGCACTGCAGGGATGGAGGGCCTCTTGTACACAGAAGCATCAATCAGTAGGTTAGCATTTATTAAGCATTGACTATGAGTCAAACGCTCTGCTAAGAGTTGTGGATACAAGAAAGCCCAAAACAAGCCCCTGTCCTTAAGGAGCTCACATTCTGTCGGGGGAGAAAACATGCAAACAACTAAGTACATATATGTATGTGTGCTATTATACATAATATGTATATGTATGAATATATAAATACTACAAATGCATGTATATTGTATGTATACTTAAAAACACATAAGCATATCGTATATTTATAGAAATCAAATATAGTTTATCTTAATATATTTGTGTAAATATTTGTATAATAGTATATTAGTACAATATAATATGTAATATATCTTTATATAAATTATATATTTTATAGGATAAGTATAGTTTATGTTAAGTATATAAATAGCGTATATCATCTATATCACTTATACATATTATATATACACACATCTACACACATGCATGTATATACATAGATGCATATGTGCACATATAAGTATAAATACCCAATACAAACCATATTATATATAATATATGTAACATATGTACTATATAATATAAATGTTATATAGAATATATAATTGATCTATACTATATGTATATATGCCACATATGTGCATATATCTTCACATATGTTATATACACTATAAACACTATGATATATAAATATACCATGTATATTTATATCTTATGTATATAAAGACATACATGTATTTTTATTTAGTGTATATAATATATCAATATATATTTAATATAGGGGGCAGCTAGATGACAGTGAATAGAGCACCAGTCCTGGAGTCAGGAGGCACTGAGTTCAAATATGACCTCAGACAATTAACACTTCCCACTTCCTGGATGTGTGATCCTGGGCAAGTCATTTAATGACTCACCAAAAAAAGCCATATATATATATATATATATATATATATATATATATATATATATATATATATAGTATAGAATACATAGTATGTCTTACTATATACTCTATATAGATATACTCTACATGCTATATATGGCTTATATATAGTATATATATTTAGTATGTAGTATACATATATAGTATATTGATAGTTATATATACATCTTATATCCTAGTTTGTGTGTCTATATGTATGTGTGTATGTGTATATATATATATATATATACACACACACACACACCTATAATGTACATATTTATATACAAGGTATATAAATATAGGACATGCATATATATACTAAGTAAATATTCATATATTTCTTCATATATTTTTTCTTTCTTTTTCTTTTTGGAAGACAAGTGGTGTTTAATAACTTGCCCAGGGTCACATAGCTAGAATGTATTTGTTAAATATCTAAAGTAGGATTTGAACTCAAGTCCTCCTGACTCCAGGGCTGGTACTCTATCTACTGTGCCATCTAGCTGTCCTTGTCTTCATATATTCTATATTTACTACTTAGATATCATATAGAGGGACATATCAAAATATATATTATATAAGTAAATATTACATATATAAATACGCTACATATGGGTACATGTGAGTGTGAATATGTTTATGTATATATAGTATATGATAGTATATGAGAGGCAATCTTAGAGGGAAGGGACTAGCGGTGAAGGGATCTAGCAAAGGCATTTTGCAGAAAGTTGGGTTTGAAACGAGTCTGGAAGAAGCCGGGGAAAGCCAGAGGCAGAGGTGCAGCCAATGAAAAGGCACAGTACAGAAGCAAGAGGCTGGTATTTTGAGTCTGGGATGAATGGCTAGTATTCTAGCAGTTTAGTTGAAACATGGAGTTGATAAAGGAAAGTTAGAGGCACTGTCAAGCTAAGGAGTTAATGTTTTATCTTATAAGAAATATGGGAATGCTCAAGGTTTTTGAACTAGAAAGTGATAGATTGGAACTTTAGGAAGATGAGATTCTTACAACTATGGAGTGGATGGTTTAGAGGAGGAAAGAGCTTTTAACAGGGAGACCATTTAAAAGTCTATAACTGAGTCTAAGTGAGAATTCATAAGTATCTGAAATAGCATAGTCACTTTGTGAAGGTATAGAGGAGAGCAGAGGTGATAGATATAATGGAGGCATAATTGAGAAGATCTGGTAATTTGCAGGATCTAAGAGGATTGAGCTGTCAACAGTATCAAAGGCAATCAATTAATTTATCACCTAGTCAATTCATAAGCATTTATTAAGTCCCACCTGTGTACCAGGCAACATACCAGCTAAGGAGGATTCAAAGGGAAAAAAGGAAAAAGAATCTGTCCCTTTCCTCAAAGAGTTTACTTCACTTGGGAGAGGAAAGAACACATGAATTTTGTTATTTCTTTGAACTTTGCAGTGTTTACAATGATTAAGATTGCCTTAGCAAAGTGTCTGGTATAGAGTAGGTACTTAATAAATGTTTGTTGACCTGGCCTGACTAAATCCCTGTAGAAAACTGTGTTTTTATAAAAGAAAAGATCATCCCTACCTTCCACCATCTGCCAATAGGAGTCAAAAAAACAGGCTATAAAAATTCAGTCTTTAAAAATCTTAACCTGAAAAGAGTGATCTTCACGAGGAATTTCTCACCTTTGCTTTTCTACAGCTGAGGGATAAGCTCTTGCTGTCTCTGAAGTCACCATATGGTCAGCACGGTCTCTGGTCTAAGTCAACCTGTTTGAGCAGGTTGGCAAATAGGACTCCCCCAGGATGCCCCTGTACTCTAGCCCTCACCACATTCTCTGTGCTCCCACCAAGACTGTTGGGGCAGCGGTCTTACCTATTTAGTCTGCTTGGGAACCATTCTTCAGACTCGAAGCCAAAGTTGAGTCTGACATTTCTAAAAAGCATCCTACCTAACATTTCCTGATGCCATCCATCTGTTCATGGAGAAGAACAAGATGCATGTACCTGTTGCTCTCTGTGTTTTCAAATGTGCTATGATCACTAGTGTTATTGCTTGCTTGACTGTATATATTCCCAAGAACTTCACAAATCATGCAGCTTCTCTCTAAAAAATTTACCTTAAATCTCTGCTAATAAAAAGCATCTCCCAGTCACCATCCATCTTGGCTGCCATAATACTCTGTGGTCCATTTGCTTATAAAAAATGAGGAACCAGATCCTTTCAGTGTATAAACTACTCCCCATTTGTAAGCCGGGCACTTGAGGAAGCAGCATTAATTCTTTGGCACCCAGGGTACAATTTAGTCTGTACAGGGAAGGCCTGTGTGGGATGAGGTTTCTTTGTAATTATGATCCTCACCCCCACCCCAATATGCATTGTGGCATTGTGCATAGCAGGAAAGCAGCTGGATTTAGAATTGAATGATGGATGCTTGAATGTTAGCCCTGCCATTTAACTACTGTAATCTTGGCAAGAGCTTCTCATCTTTCTGGGCCTTTACTTCCTTTTCAAAAGAGTGGAGGTTGAGCCATATCTGGAGTTTTTAAAACATGAACTTGTTTAAAATACATATATAATGTATAAATTAAAATGCATATATAAACCACATGTATATATTTATATATACATATATACAAATATATACATACACACATATATAATTAGTTTCCTTTGTAATTGTATGTATTTTATTTATGCATTTAAACACATTATTCTGAGAAAAGGTATTTAGAATTTACCAGACTGTAAAAAAAAAAAGATCCAGGACACAAAAAAGATTAAGAATTCTTGGGCTAGACAATTTCTAATGTCCATTTCAGTTTTAAATTCTATCACCCTACTAGCTATTGTGATTAAATGCTCTTCTCCATACATGGTAGAGTCTGTCACTTTTAGGACATGTTTGGAATATTTATTAAGTATTATTTAAGAGGATAGTAAAAAAGAATGCTGAAATTAGAATCTTGAGGCTTAGATTCCTGTCCTGTATCTGATACTTAATAAATGCTTATTCTTAGGCAAGTCATTTAATTCTTCTTTCAGCCTCAGAATCTCTTTTCCTGATTTTTAATTTTTTAAAATTTACTCCACATTTTGCTTTTCCTCAATTGCATGTAAAATAATTTTAAACATTAATTTTTGAAACTTTGAGTTCCAAATTCTCTCCCTTCCTCCCATCCTCTCATTAAGAAAGAAAACAATTTGATATAAATTATTCATGTATATTCATGCAAATCATATTTCCCTATTAGTCATGTTATGAAAGAAAACATAGACAGGAAAAAACCTCAAGAAAAATGTGCTTTAATCTGTATTCAGACACCATCAGTTCTTTCTCTGGGGATAGATAGCATTTTTCATCATAAATCCTTCAGCGTTGTCTTGGATCATTGTATTGCTGAGAATAACTAAGTCATTCACAGCTTATCAGATTACAATATTGCTATTGCTTTGTACATAGTACATTTCACTTTGCATCAGCTCATGTAAGTCTTTTCAGTTTTTTCTGAAAGCATCCTACTCATCATTATAACACAATAATATTCCATCACATTCACATACCATAATTTGTTCACATTTTGATGAATAGCCCCTCAATTTCTAATTCTTTGCCACCAGAAAAGAACTGCTATAAATATTTTTGTAAATATAGATCAATTTTTTTCCTTTTTGTTTGTTCTCTCTTTTTGGACATAGACCTAGTTGTGATATTGCTAGATCAAAGGGTATACATGGTTTTATAGCTCTTTGAGAGTAGTTCAAATTGTTCTACAGAATGGTCAAATCACAACTCCATCAACAATTCATTAATGTCTCATTTTTCCTATATCCCTCCAATATTGGTCATTTTCTTTTTTGTCCCATTTACCAATCTAATAGGTATGAATAGTATCTCAGAATTGTTTTAATTTTCATTTTGCCAGTCAATAGTGAGTTAGAGAATTTTTTTCATATGATTATGGATAGTTTTGATTACTTCCTCTGAAAACTGTTCACATCTTTTGATCATTTATTAATTGGGAAACAGCTCTTATTTTTATGAATTTGATTCCTTTTTCATTTGAGAAATGAGCTCTTTATCACAGAAATTTGCTTTAAATTTTTTTCATAATTATGATATCTAAGTGTATTTCCCTCCATTCTGTTTTCCTCCCTGTTTATTCTATTCTCTCTCTCCTTTTAATCCATCTCTCTTCAGTATTTTGTTTCTGACTACTTCCTCCCCCAATCTGCCCACTCCTATCACTCCCACTTTGTTCTTTTATCTTTTCCCCCTCCTACTCTCCTGGGATATATGATAGATTTCTATACCAATTAACCTTAGAATCTTTAGGTGCAAAATGAGAATGCTATGACTTAATTATCTGCTGTTTAATTTTGTTGTGGAAAAAAAACAAGCTGTCGATATTAAATTGCTACAGATATACAAAGAGTTGAAATAATAGGATTCTAGAAAACTGTTCTTCTGAGGAGAGACCTTGGAAAACCTGGTCATCTGAACAGAGGAGGACATGATGATTTGGGGGACTCAGTGTCAGTCCTTATTGCTCTAGCAAATGATTAAAAATTTGAGGGCATCCTTTCTGAAAAAGAGAATAGTCAAAGATTTTACTTGGGGAAGGGTGCAAGAGATGATGGAATATAGAAATAGATTAGACTTTATTCCTCCAAGGAGTTTATTTGATTAAATGATAGGACCGCAAAACAATTTTAATGAATGACTCAATATCAACTTGGAGGTCTCTAGTAGCATGCCTCCTGAATCTATCCTTGGCCCTGTTCTTTTCACATTTTTCTAAAAAATTACTTTAATGAATGATTAAATTTGCTGATCAAATTTACTGATAACATGAAGTTGGAAGGGATAGCCAACATGTTGGGTGACAATCAGAATGCAATAAAAATCTCCGCAAATAGACCAAAATAATGGGTTGAGACTAATAATGAAATTTTAGTAGAAATTATGACCTACAATTGGATTAATAAATAAATTTCTTAAGAAGAAATAGATGAGGCTAGATGTGACTTTGCAAGTGACCACAAACTCAATATGAATCAACATTGTGACATGACAGCCAAGAAATTGATGGAATTTAGAGTACTTTAAGGAAGTGCCCTATATAAGGTCTAGAACGTTAGTGGTGATAATACTGTTATACTTAACTCAGTCGTATTATGTTTGTTTTTGGGAGCCATCACATGAGGACTCATGAAATGGCTGGCCTGGCTGGTGAAATTGTATTTTACCTAGGAAAAAGAATAATTAGAAGGGGTGTGATAGATGTCTTTAATTAACTGAAAGCCTGTTAAGGGGAAGAAGGATTAAATTTGTTCTGCTTAGTGACAGAGGGCAGAACTAATATATTGTGTGACATTTTAGAAGTCAGTTTTGGCTTGCTATTAGAATAAAATTTCCAAATAATAATAATAATAACCTATGAAGGCAGCAAGGTAGTATAATGGTTAGAGTACTGAGCTTTAAAAGAGGAAGTCCTGAGTTCAATGCAGACAATTCCTAGCTGGGTAACATTGAACAAATCACTAAACCTCCTTTTGCTTCAATTTCCTTATCTCTAAAAAGGTGAAAATAATAGCACCTATATCCCAAGGTTGTTGTAAGGATAAAGTGAAATAGTATTTGTAAAGTACTTTCCAGACTTTAAAATGCTATCATTATTAAATGGAATGGGGCTACCTAAAGAGAGAACAGGTTGTTTTTCTCTGAAGATCTTCAGGTAAAGAGGGCTAGAAACAACCTTTGTTGGGGATGTAAATTCTTGGGATTGAATCTTTTTTAAAATTTATTTTCAATTCACAGAACAAAACAAACATTTCTATAACACAGTACAATAAAAAAGATGATTGCTTGTGAAACTGCCAATCTACCACATATAACCCTCCAAATGTGGGTGATGTCGGGGATGAGATGGTGGGGGCAGAAGATAAGGTAACTAGGATAGGGTAAAAAAGAGAGGTTGAGAAAGTAAATAGTAACAATAAAAAGAAGGGAAATTGGGGTTGAATTTTGATGATGTAGGGGATGGATTAGTGGGTCTCTTCTAATTTGGATGCTATGCAATGCTCAGGATGGTAGAAAATTTGGCCTGAGTTTTTGTTAGGTAAAGCTCAATGATCTCATTTCCCCACTTATTTTATAAGCAAATTATCAATAGGATGATGGTATTTTAGACAATAGAAATAGCTCCCATTTTTCTAATATGTGGAAGTTTATGAGGCACTTTCCTCATGCTGATCCTGTGAAGTAAGATCTCAGAGTTAAAACTGGAAGGTACCCTGGAGAAGAATTAGTCCAATCCTCTTATTTTTATAGATGAGTCACTGAAACCCAAAGATATTAAATGACTTCCTTTTAGGTGAGTCTCCACACGTGTTAGAAGTAGAGATTTGAACCTCAGTTCTCCAACTCCAAATGTAGAATGCTTTTCTTTGTATTGTACAGAAAGAAGAATCATCATTATTCCTTTTCTATTAGATGAAATATTGCAAGGTGATGTGACTTGCCTAGAATCATTCAGCTAGTAAATATCAGAACTAAGATTTGAACTCAGAACTGAAAAGGAATTTAGGCTAGCTTATCACTTCCATATTACAGATGAGTAAACTGAGGTCCAGAGAAGGAAATAATTTGACTAGGATCATACAGCTAATTAATGACATACACGGATTAGAACACAAAATATTGTGGAGGTGCATGTGTTGATTTGGGCAATTTCTTGTAAACAAGTTTATGTGCCCTTCAAAATGCACTTTATATTTCCTACTTATTCTAAAATCTGTGATGATAGGAAAATCATCATTAGGGGTATGGTTTGGTGTGCTTCAGATTAGGACTCTCTAACTGATAACTTCCCTCTTCTTTGCATTGCCCCCTTATCCTCTGCAGGTAAACCTGGTACTTGGTGAAGGAAGGTCTCTGGGCCTTATGATAAGAGGAGGAGCTGAATATGCTTTGGGGATTTATATCACTGGTGTGGATGCAGGGTCCGAAGCAGAAAGCGGTGGTCTCAAGGTAAGAGCTATCCTAAAAATCCCACGAGCTTCACTTTCAGGCGGAAGAGTAGGGAGAGAAGGGCTATCTTTGCAATATTTACCTTGACATGATAGTAATCAGGTTGTTGTTTTCAGTCATGTCTGATTCTGTGTGACTCCATTGGGGTTTTCATGACAAACGTAATTTGGCATTTCCTTTCTCCAGCTCATTTTACATATAAGAAATTGAGGCAAACAGTGACTTGCCCAGGATCACACAGTTGGTGTCTGAGGCTGGATTTGAATTTCCTGATTCCAGGCCCAGGGCTCTATCTTCTTCTATACCTTCTAGCTAGCTTTTTGCTCCCTAGAAAAAACTTTTAAAATTCCTGTAGATTGAGAGACCAACACATACCCCATTCACAACTTATGATTTTTGTGACCTCAGGAATTCTTATTCGTGTGCCTGTAAAGCAGACAGGAAAAAATCCTTGAGCTAGAGCTAGAACTAGAGATGATTAAAAGGCAAAAACTGCTTGGGATTCCAGGCTCCTAGAAGTCAAACACTGAGTCTCTGTCATTGTTACAAACTAGTATGGTGTTAAGGGTTTAATGAAGTTATGTTTATTTGTTTTTCTGATGAAGGTGATTACAAGAAGGGAGTTGGACAAGCTTCTGTATACAGTAGATGCTAAATAAATACTGATTGACTCAATGATGTGGAGTCAGATGAAATCCAGGGCTTGGACCTGCATGTCCTTCAGATTCTGATTTCTGCCACTGTAGCTAACTACCGAGTTTTGAGACATGAACTCTGAGGAGTAAGGCAGCTTATCTCTGCCACTGCATTTTAGAGAAGTTGCTTAATCTCTATGGGATTCATTTGAGAACAATATAGATCAGACCTTGGTGATGGATGGTTTATTACCTAGCTTGGCAGATAATGCCCCAAATCTGTAGACTGGAAAATTTTCATCAACTGAACCTATGATTTCATTTCCACCTCCTCCTACGGAAGGATATATTGGGGGAAAACATTTTGCATGAGAACTAGGAGACCTAGTTCTCATCTGTCTCTAACTTGTGAGTTTGGGCAAGACAATTGACCTTGGTGGGTCCCAAGTTTTTTGTGGAATAGACTAGTCAGGATACTTGGGCCCTGCTGTACAGATAGCAGTGTGACTGTTAGCAAGTTCTTTTACCTGCTTTGGGCCTGTAAAATGGTGGTTATATTTCTTATTGCCTTACTCACTATGCTCCTGTGAGTGTTTTTATAAACCTTAAAGCACTCTAGATACCTGAACTCCTTTGATTACTGAATTGAAGCAACTGAATGGACATAGATAGTCCCTAAGATCTCCTGTGTCTGTGGTAATACTTATACCTATTCTGTCTTGCTTCTTCTAAATGGAGTTAAGAAAACATAAACATTTTCCTGTAGGAGACACATTCTACATACTTAAACTAAAACCTATCTTGGAATTTGGAAATATCCTTCCCTCCCCCCCTACTTTCTCCCTTTTCTTGTCTTCTCTCCCTCCTCCTAATGCTTCTTTTCCCCCTCACTTTAACCCAGCATGGTAATGGAAAAAGTTCTAGATTTAGAATCAAAGGCACTGGCATTCAAACCCAACTCTTATTATTTTACCTCTGTCACTTGGTCAGGTTATGTCACCTCTTTGGGCCTCAGTTTTTTCATCTATAAAATAAAGTATTTGTACTGATGAAATTTAAGGTTCCTTCCAGCCTTAAACTTATTGTCTCTCTTTCCATTTCTTTCTTCTTTACAAATAACATGGAAAAATAGGCATTAGAAGGAGGATGTTTATTTGGCCACTTTTCAAGAAATTCTATAGAGGCATTGATGATTTTGGGCTTGTGATTACATTGTGGGCAATAAAATGCTTTATTTGCACATAAAGTGCCTTTCACAAAGCACTTGCCATCTACAATATCAAATGCAGTAAAGTATTTTATATTCTTCACTACAGTTACTGCTTTCTCTTGAAAGCTCTTTCAGATGTATGAACATCTCCATACTCTGTGCTTTATCAGAAGCCCATTTCACTAATGCACTTTTCAGTGTGGATAATTGCACAGGGAATACATGGGGAAAGGAGATTGATCATAGAAGTGGCAAACCAATCACACACATTATTTGTAAGTAGTTTTCATTTTTGGTTAATGAAACAGCCTCGAGGGTGAAAACCCTAACTCTTCCTACAGAACTTTGAGCTTACACCCTGCCTATCTTGGAATGAGCTTGGCTTGGGTCCAGATCAAGGAGAATTCCACCTCCCTTCCCACCCATTTACTCAAAGTCTCCACCAACTCTTGTTCAAGTTGCTAGGTCATCTGGTTTCCTCCAGCATCTACTCCTAGGGATATCAAGGCACAGTGGAAACAGCATTAAGGCTTTATAAGAAAATCTGTTCTGGGCCATCACTGTAGGAAACTCCATTGGAACCAGGGAGGGAGTAGGTAGCTAAGGCAAGGAGAGACTGTAGCTCACTGGGAGGATGTGGACTGTGCTTGAATAAAAATGAGACCCCAGAGGGGGGACTTTCAAAAGGGCTGCCATACCTTTCTACTTAGAAAGGGGAAAGACAGGTTTTCTTGACAGGAACTGTTGAAACAAACTACCTAAGAAAGATGTTACGGGAAACCTTGAAAAAGAAAGTCATGATATCCCAGGGATTCCTGGATTCTTCTTTGGCAGGAAATACTTTTCAGACCCAAACATAACCATCTCAGGTCTTTGTAACAGTCAGCTGCCTGTCTGTAGGCAATCTCCTTATAGATCTACCCTCTTTTTCTTTTTCCTTTCAAATGTCATCCTGTCTAGGATCCAAGATAAATCACCTTGAAACACTTTCTTTTCTTTTAAATGCTATCCATGTATTCATCTCATTCAACCTATACAGGATCGTGATAAGTATTCATCCAGTTTCTTCCTTAGACCTTCAGGGTTGGGAAACTTGCCCTCTGGGAGCCCATTCCCTTTGGATATTTCTAATTGCTAGGAATTTTTCCTCCCACAGAACTGCAATCTTCCTCTCTGTTAATTTCCACCCAAAGTTCCAGCCACAGAGGGTAATCTGCTCCTGGTGGAACAAACCTATTCCTCCATTAGCCTGACAGCCCTTCAACTGGTGAAGAAAAACATCAAGTGCATCCCCTTTGTTTTCTCTTCTCTCAACTAAACAGAATGATGCATTGAAGCAGTTAAATAGCACAGCCAGCATGTCAGCTGTAGAATCTGGAAGGCCAAAGTTCAAATCCAGCCTTAGACATTTACTTATCTGTGTGTGACCTTTCTTAGACTTACTTTTCTCATCTGTAAAATGGAGATGATACTTACACCTGCCTCATAGGATTGATGAGGGAATTATATGAGATTAACATGTCCAGTTTATATATCCTGATTGATCATCTATCATAGAGCATTCTCTTTTCCATTCATGACCTCTTTTTGTCTACAAAATTTTTGCATGACTCTGGGTACATAGATATATAAAATAGGTGGACAAATCAAACAGTTATTGATAATAAATCATAATTTCACAACCCCCACTTTCAGTTATAAGATCCCATATGGGTCATAGAAACTGGGTCATTCATGGATCAGTCAGAACATCAGGATTCAAGCAAATAATCATGTTTAAATCTCTATAGGTATAGATATAGCTAGGTATGTATGTTCAGATGTATGTGTATATATGTTTATGTGTAGGTATGTATTTTATGTATGTATACATGCCCATATATACATATGTTTTTATATGTGTGCATATACACACATATTCTAGTTACCCCAGTTGGAAGCCATTCCCAGTAGTTCAAGAAGATAAAAGCCACCTGAATGAAATGTAAAAAGGTTCCTTGCGATCTCAGGAGATCCCAGACAAACTCCTAAAACTGCTTTTATGCACTTCTTGCCCAATGGACCCACAGTTGGGTCCTAGATCATCTACCTCAGGTCTAAGTTAGTCCAAACTGGCCCAATTGTGCACTTCAGTTTCCTCACTCAAAATATTCTCAGATGGTTTTTTTAATGGAAGTGTTGATATTAGCTTACTTCCCCACAGTTGCTCTAGGATCCTGCACATAAAAACTTCACAACTCCCTCATTGAGGATTTTTTGACTTGAACTCAATTCTTATGTCAACTGGGGAAATTAAAAGTATATCTCTCCTGGATAGATGTAAGAACTGGGGCTGGAACAAAAGGAAATTTGGTGTTTATTTTATTAGAAAAACCAGCTCAAGAGGAACTGTATGACCTCTTCTAGTTCATTTCCAGCAAATCTTGCTAAAAGACAGTAACAATTTATATTCCTGACTAGGATGTCAGCCTAGCCATTTAAATCTATTCACTCTGAAATACCCACATTCTTCTGAGATAAACCAACAAGCAGTTACCGTGGTCTCTGAAGCTGCCTTCCAGCATAATACCAGTGGCTTTTCAGTGAGTGACAGGAGACAGATCTCTGAAATCAGTCTAATTTATTCTTGCCTTTTGCCAGTCTGTCCATGTTCTCTCAGAAACACCAGCGTCTCTGAGATTTAAGTGAGTGGAGAGGGAAAAAATAATTCAGAAACCTGTACCTAACTGGCGAAGGTTGGTAGTCATTCATTTCCACTATTGGTGATTTAGTGTCTTTCCCAGGTGAGGCAGCTTAGCTTAGTGGAAAGAAGGTGGCCTCTAGAGTCCTGGGTTTGAATTTCAACTCTGATTTATTTGCTATAAAATCTTGAGTAATTCCCTTTCCTAATCCTTGATTTCTCTTGTTTTTAAAATACAAATGAGAATAATACTTATATTACTTGCTTTACAGGGTTGTTTTGAGGAAAGGGTTTTCTAAAATTTCTGTGACAATAAGTATTATTGCTATCATCCTTAGAAAATAGCTTCTTGGTTCAAATAGACATTTTTTAAAACATTTCCCTGAATTCACTGCCATTTCAAAATACTGATATTGGTTTAAAGAGAAAGAAAACACGGGTGGCATGGGTACTAATTCTGGCTTTGTAACTAACAGATTTGTGGATTTTGGCAGATTAATTTATATGGGCTGCTCCTGACCTCAGAAATTACCTTGTATAATTATTATACATGTAGATTGTATTTAATTGCAGGTGTATATGCTGTTTCACCTGATAGAATATATGAAGACAGGATGTATTTAGTTTTTGTATTTGTATCCTTAGGATCTAGCATTTTGCCTGTCATAGAGTAGGTCCTTATAGAAAAGAGCATTTAGTAATGATTGATTGGTTGATTGATTTGGGAAAAGAGGGTTTGAACCAGATGATCTCTGAAGTTCCTTCCAGCATTCTATGATCCAGTGAGTCTAGATAGAACAAAACTAGAAACTGATAAGTCATTATCTTTTTCCTCATATGTACACACACACACACACACACACATACACACACACACACACCATTATTTCATCTGAAAGAAATGTGAAGAAATGAGTCCCTGAAATATCTAATTATTTCCCTTCCCCCTCTTCGCTGAGCAGTAGTTGAAGAGGCCCCCATGTCAGTGCTGATGCCGCAAAGTGACACTCCCATCAAATTCTGGGCTTATTGATTTTAATGTTGCTGAGGCTCTGCTGTTTCTTTGAGCACTGCTTGTGCGCTCACCGGATGACTATCTGTTTAACATAATGCTCCACTCACTCCTTGGAACTCACTGATCTGTGTTCATGACATGCTATGAATTGAAAACATATGAAGAAGAATGAGGGCTGGAGGAGGGAGAGACTCTTGGTTGAAGTAAATATTCCTTGTTGATTTCCAAGAGATACAGGTGATTGGATGGTTTGAATTCCTGGTGTTATGACCATTACTAAATTTCGAGGGTGAAATGATTATTTACTGATAGACCTGTAAAAGGATGACACATTCCCCCTTCCCCTTCTGTCATATGTGGTACATATAACAGCTTGGTCTAGCTTGTGTATTGCTAGAAAACAGGATTCATTTCTTATTTGTGGCCTTTTCCTTAGAATAGTAGTCTTGACCCTTTCAGAGAAGGACATTTCTCTCAAATGAGGCACTTCATTGGGTCTACCCACTGAACTTGAGAAGGCTCCCTTCCTTGATGGAGACATGAAACATAGGCTTATAGATTCAGAATCAAGAGACATTGGAAACCATCAAGTCTAACCTCCTTTTACAGATGAGAAAACTGAAGTCTATCCAGGCAGTAAAACCAAGAGCTCCTGAATACTCCTCCCTAAGCATTTATAGCTTTCTATAGTGGAAAGAATCTTAAATGTAGAGTTGCAGATCCAAGTTCAAAATTCAGCTCTGTTGCTTAACATCTATGTGATCTTCAGCAAGTCATTTTACTTCTCTGAGACTCAGTTGCAAGATGAAAGGATTGAACCACAGATGATCCAAGTAAGATCTTAGCTCTAAATATATGATTCTAAGAGGGAACACATGAGTTTTGTTGAAGAATTGCTCAAGAAAAAAAACTGGTAGGATTTATTGAAAGAACCTCTCTCTCCCAGAGAGTGAAATATATATATGAAGATATTTTTATATGTTTTGCTATATTTACGTCCATTCACCAATTTCTCTGTGGCTTTGCTTTTATATAGTAATTTTTATTTTTATCTCTTTCATACCTTTTTCTCACATGGCCCTCACAATATCTATATGAGGTAGCAGAGCAGATATTCCTATATTCTTTGCACATGGTGAGGAAATTTATGTCAAGGGGAAGATTATGACTAGCCAAAATTCCCACTGTTAGTAGTACTAGAAGATCTGACTTTTAGCCTAGTAAGCCTAATAAGGAGAGAATCCTTAAAGAAATTGGGAAACACTAGTGTTTGCTGTTAATAGAAAACACAGAGTCCCTCAATTCTTAACATAAATGAACTGTATATAAAGTTCTTAGCATAGCTATGCTTAGCACATATTAGGCATTTGTTAAATCCTTCCTTCTTTCCCTCCCTTTTTTCCTTTCTTTTTTTTTTATTCCTTCTTTTCTCCCTTTAGTCCTTGAATGTCCTTGGATGAAAGTGACTTACCTTCCTAGATCTTTCTGAAAATGGAAAAAGGTTCCCTTTGGTTTCCTATCTATTGGTACCTTTGACATCAGCCCAAGTTCTACCTTGTCTTGTTTAATCTGTAGTAGATAGCTTGAGATGATTAATAATTCACCTGTTTACCATAATGGCTCAGCCCTCATCTCCAAAAAGATTCTTTTCTCCTTCCAGTGACTCAAAAGATACATCGTAGATTAGAGTACATTTATTCAAGAGAATAGAAAATCTAAGAAGCAGCCTTAAGTTCCTGAGTGACTGACAATCTGCCACTCTTAGAGGTGTCTGAAATCCCAACTCTCCAGAAGTTGATCCATATTTTGACCTTTATTTTTGCCAAGCAAACAGACATATATCTAGAAGCTGAAGAATTATCAATGAAAGTCACAAATAAGGAAAATAGAAAAGACTCTCTGTGGAATGGATGGCAATCTCTACTCTGCTTTAGAGATTAGAGTTGCTTCCTACCTTCTTCCTAGGTGAAAATTTGGATGTCATGGTCACAAAGGTCTTTCTGAGGTTTTTAATATTCTCTTGGATTTCCCTCAAAATATCCCTGGACCTTTTTTGATTTGACCAAAGGAGATCCAGGGATCACTAAGAGAAAGGCAAAACAATCTTGTAACATTCTTTTTTTTTTTTTTTTTCCAATTCCTACCTGACAACGTATCTATGGCTTTCTAATCTGTCTCAAAGACTTGTACAGGTCATTGCTAGTCCTCCCTTGAATTTCTACTTCTCTTTGGTACCTAGGGATGACAGAAAAGTGAAGGAGAAAACGCCTGTGGCTTATGGCAAGTTAATATTACATTTAGTTGGATTAGTGTTGCCATGAACTTCATCAAGGTTAGATGGGGAACCATAACTGTGGTCAAAGAGTCTGTGGCACTAGAGGAGAATACTAAGAGATTCCTTATCCTAAATCTCTGCCCTAATGAGTTCCAGACTCTTTACAGGGACAAGCCACTTCCTTTTAGCAAAAGAAATGAAAAATTAAAAAAAAAATCCCATTTATCTCTTCCATTTGTATAGTTCTTGGAGAATTTTAAGAGTGGAAGGAGTGTTTTTAGGGTGACCCTGAAGAGTCACTTCCCTTTTCTGAACCTTAGTTTCCTGATCTGTAAAATGGAAGATATGCATACACTAGATAATCTCTAAGATCCTATCCAGTTTCAATATTCTAGGTCCCTTCTGACTTAAACATCTACTTATAAAGTACTTAACCAGTTGGACTACTATGATGCCTTCCAGCTCCCACTCTTTATAAACCTATAAATTTTAGCGTAACCTCTTTCCCAGTGCAGAAATCTCTTCTCCAGCTGTAGAGGGTTGGCACTATGGGAAAGGATTATAATATAATATTTTCATCAATTAACTAGGACTTATTGAGTGCCCGCTGGGTTTCAGATGTTCTAATAGATGCCATAACCATGAGTTGTGAACAGGTGGTTAAGTGCATGAAAATATGTTCACAAAAAATCAAGACTCCGGCTAGCTAATAAAAAGCATTGTTCACATTTGATGTTATTGAAGACCTTGGAATATAAACTTGGCATGTGCAAGATGAGTGTTTCTTGCATTTCTAGCAGGGATAGAAAGCATAGTTTCCTCTCTGTTTTGCCATAATTTCTAGCTTGTTTTTTTGGAATTGCCTCTGAATAGATCTTGGTGATAAATTGTAATAGTTCAAAGTGCCTGGTTCCTCACGCATGATTAAAGGAACACCATCTAGTGCCATAATTACTTCCAGTTACATGGCTACAAAAATAAAAGGGAGAAACTAAAAACTCTCATGAGTCAGACAGTGATTATAAAGTTGAAAAAGCAACCACAGGTACCTTGTAGAAAGGAAAATAAAAGGGCTTTCATGGTGAAAGGCCCACGCGTTCTAGCCTGTGCATTGAGAAGCTCAAATGGGGGTAGAATAACACCTCTATTCTATTCTGAAAGGTCCTCAGGGATGAGAGCACTGTGGATATTTGGGAGGCTGGTCACTTTGACTAGATTCATTTTCTTCAAGTTATTTAATTATGGTTCAGAACTCAGTCAGGGACTAGTGACAAACAACACCTTCATTATAGAATGTTCCATACCTAAAATGGGGAAAAAAACTTATAAGAATAGAAGGGGAAAAAATAGAAGGGGAATAGAAATAGAAAAAGTATTATGGGAAGGAGGTAATTGTCTTCTGATATTATTCAGAGATTTGTGTGCCATTTAGGATATGGGATGTCATAGGAAGGGACTTAGAACTCAGAACCTAAAAAAAAAAAAAAAAAAAAACGCACCATATTACATTTGTAAGGACAAATTCCAAAGTACACACACACCCCTCTCCCAATATGAACACATTTTATAGGGGGGAAACATGGGTCCAGAGTAAGGAAGCCATCTAGGGAAAATGCAAAAATTTCCCATTTGGTAGTCATTTTAAAAAGAGCATACGAGGGATGGGCAAAGGTTTATTTCTTTATCCAAAGAACAAAATAATATGGAAAAGAGGTATAGTTCATGGAAAATTTAGAAAGGTAAACACCTGAGTTTAGACTTCAGAGTGGTTGGTTAACCACTTTGTTGTAGTTTTAAAAATAACTAATGGGATTATCTACCTAAGGATATTTCAGAAGAGGAGCAGGGCTTCTTCTGAGCCCAGCCCTGGCTCACCAATAGACCCTTAAATTAATTTCGAGACTTTTTGCTGAAATTTTTTTCTCTTGTGAAGGGTACAAAGGAAACAAAAAAGTTTAGGATCATAGAATCTATGAAATGGAAAATTGAGATTTTTTTTGGTGACTTTTTTATTGCTTTGAAAAGAGAGCAAGTGAATCCATGTCTGTATATAGATATATGTATATATGTATATATATATATATATATATACACATAGATGTAAGATAAACACATAATCTATATACACACATGCACACATACATATAATACACATACATCTATAGCTGCGCATATAATGTATATACACACGTCTGCATATATTCAATGTGCAGTATATGTTTTATATGTATGCATATAAACTTTACATATGTAAATATTTATATGCATACATATAGACACACATTTTGTGTGCACACATATATACACATACACATCTACTTCTATATGTATTGTGAATATATACACATGTATATGTATGTGTGTTTACATATATACACATAATAAAGTATAGAGTGGTATTATGGCAATTAAAAAACAAAGATGAATTTTAAAATCCTAGGATACAAGGATAGCTATGATTTGCAACATAGTGACATGATGTAATAAATAATACAATCTTTCTTAAGTAAGTTATGTGAATAATCAACCAATCCATAAGGTTTTATTAATCCCCTCCTGTGAATCAGGCCATTTTAGATGCTGAGGATATAAGTGGAAAGAATGAAACAATCCCAACCCGTAGGGAGTTTACTTTGTGACAGGGAAGACAACAAGCACATATATACACAGAATAAAGATAAAGTGAATAAATGCCATTATATGCAAAGTAGTTAAAAGTAGGGTAGTTAGAAAGAAAACAAGAAAAAATAGCTAATGCAATCCCTTGAGAGAATTCTTAAACAGATGCTTAATTCAAGCAATAGAACTTTCAAATAAATTATTCCCTTTCTGGTAGTTAAGTTAAGTAGCTTGAGAAGCACATTAGATTGAGTCTGTCATATTCCAAAGGCTATGGAAATTTAGCTCTTTGTGACTATCTGTGATAAAGGTTCTATAAACATTGGGAAAGAACCACCATGTTTTTTTGGGGGGTTGGTTTGTTTGTTTTTGATCCTTCTAGACTTGAAAGGTTTGAATCAACTAACTCTTTTCATATATCACTGGCCTGAGTAGCACAATAGAAAGACTGAAGGCCTTCACAAGAGACTGCTTGTGACTTTGCCTCTTAAGTTGCTAAGTGACTTGGGCAAATCATTCTACATTTCTGGGATGCAGAAATGATCTGGTTGAAACTCCTCATTTTTACAGATGAGAAAATTAAGGGTCCATTCACCTTCAACATGCTATATTATTATTTCTTGTTCTTTCTGTTTATTTTTAAATGTTTTAAATTTTTTTTTGTTTTCCCTTTCTTTATTCCCTCTCTCAGCCATTGAGAAAGCAAGTAATATGATGCCATTATACATGTGAAGTCATGCAAAACATTTTCGTATAAGCCATAATCTGGTATGTTATAATAAGAGAATATACAAAAATTCTTTGTAAATGTAACTGGCTTATTTAAATGAAACTTATTATTACATACAGTTATTAGAAAGTCTGGCCCTGACACTTGGCATATATTTTAAGCTTTAAGGTTTGCCAAATGGGTTACAAATATTATCTCATTTGATCCTCACAACTCTGAGACATGGGTGTTATTATTATCTAAATTTTACAGTTGAGGAAACTTAGGCAAACAAGAGATTTAAGCAATGTGTCCAGGCTCACCAGATAATAATTATCTGTGGTTGGATTTGAACTCAGGTCTTCCTGACTCCAAGTTCTAGTGCTGTCACCTGGTGGCCTCTAGGCCCCCTCTAGACTTTTAATTCTTAAGTTAGGAAGAACTAGATTCAGATTTTACCTCTAACATTTATTAACCGTTCCCATGGAGAAGTCAGTTAATTTCTCTATGCTTTATAAATTTCAGTACCCCTAAAATGAAATGTAAAGTCAGGTAGTCAGTCAAGTCAGTAAATTTTTATTAAGTGCTAACTATGTGCCAGGCACATGTTAAGTGTTAAGAGCTTAGGATACAAAGATAGGAGGAAAGAGGGTTACTTTAAAAAGCTCACCTTCTGATGGGAGAGACGATATACAAATAACTATGTATGTATGGGTGGAATTCCCATTATCTCTTGTGCTAAGAACAAGAAAAAAGTGAGATTAAATTCAAAGGTAATCACAGATAGGTTTTTGTTTTTATTCAGTAGATTCGGTCTCCCATCAAAAAATTAATCAGATTTAGTAAGTAGCAGAAAAAAATGGATTTATTTGCATTTTAACTCTTCTTGATTACTTTTATGGGGGATGGAGGGAGAGAGAGAAAAAAGAGACTCTTCATAATCCACAATGAAAAAAATCACCCCCTGGA